>NC_138766.1:15025170-15433502 GCF_965113315.1 Podarcis vaucheri
GAAAGACTTGAGAAAAACCTGGTTAAGTTTTTCTTCAAAGCATCTTATATTTCATTTTGCCGCCAACACCTCATTCATGTCCTAGACTGCAAGCCCAATGCACGCTCCCATGCAGGTAAATTCAACTGACCCAACTGAGCCTGACTGCTGAGTAAAAATCGACAACATTGTGTTGCTGGTGAGCACTGAATAAATATCCATGAAATACAGATTGTACACAAAATGCATCTCCTTACCTGACAGGTATGCAACTTTCTCCTTCAAGATTGGCAGGACTTCCATAGCTTTCATTTCATCATTTTTACGAAATCCTGAAGAAATAAATAAAATGGAGGTTACTTGGCTTTAAGATCAATATGCGTTTCCCAGAAGAGAACTGAGCTATACATATTCAACAAAGACAAAAGTTTCTGGGACTATAGCATTTCATGGTATAGCTTTTTTTATGGATTGTACCATTTCATATTACACTGCGGAGAGCGAAGAAGACTGCTTATTGGACAGTTCCCCATGAAAAACTCTACCCTATCCAATGCAGCTGTAGTAAAACAGCAGCCCTAAAATCAGATTTTAAAAAAACAGCTTAGTTTAAATGTCACCCACATGCAATACAAGCCTACTCTTAACAACTGCAGTTATAAAATCTTAAATCTGAGTCCATTATCCTCTCACATATATTTCAAAGCCCATAAGAGAACATAAACAGGTCCAAAACATGAGCCGAGAGGTCAAGCACTAGAAGTATGACACAATAAGTATTGCCATGTATTTATCATTGTGCTGCAAATATTTAGGCTGCAATCCAAAAACACACTTAATAGGAACTAAACACCAATGAAGACAGTGTGACATTTTTCAAGGTAAGCTGCAAAATTGTTATTTATTATTATAATTACATTTATTAATTGCCTTCTAAATCACCTTCTCAATGCAATTTACAGGTAAGATAAGTAATAACAGTTAAAACACAAGTATATTTAAAGCAAGACTAAAACCCTAGCAAGTAGACACTAGTGGTAAAAACTTTTATCCAGTTGGGTAAGCTTATCAGAACAAAATGTCTTCAACTGTTTCCAGAAAATGCAGATAGTTGATTAAAATCATTATCCAAAACAACGTGGACATTTTATTTTTCATGACAGGCACAGTTAACCAACAGCCTTTTCTCATGCAAACTTTCGGTCCTTTAGTCTGCGAGTAAGTGATCTTGCTTAGTGTCCTTAGATACCTATAGAATGGCGAAACACAACCTCTTAATCTCCCATTTACTTCCCTAAACAAACAGTGCTGGTTATGACTGGCAGGATAAACTAAAGCCAGGGAAGGCGAGGAGAGTGCAATCCCACCGCCCTCAATCTTCCGTTGTGTGATTTGCTTTTTAAAACCTCTGCTTGCTTGTTAATTTGTTTGGTGTTAAGGTTGTACAGTTCATCTCTTTTGTAAGCTGCCTTGTGCATGTCATGATCCTGGAAGATGACTCCCTTTTCTTCAAGGAATGAAACTAAGGACTAATGTCAGAAGGGGAACTGCATGCGGGGCAATCCCCTGATGATGATGATGATGATGAATTATTTAGACCCCTCCCATCTGGCCGGGCCTCCCCAGTCACTCTGGGCAGCTCCCAATGGAATATTAAAAACACAATAAAACATCAAACATTAAAAACTTCCCTAAACAGAGCTGTCTTCAGATGTCTTCTAAAAGTCAGGTACAGTGGTACCCCTAGTTGCAGACTTAATCTGCTTTGGGGTGCCATTCGCACCCTGAAAAGTCTGCAACTAGAGCGCCTCTTCCGTGCGCGTGCGTGGCGCGACAGAGCGCTTCTGTGCATGTGCGTGTGGCAAACCCGGAATTAAACTTCCGGGCTTGCCGCATTCATAAGATGAAAGTCTGTAACAAGAGCGGAACACAACTAGAGGTACCACTGTAGTTGTTTATTTCCTTGACATCTGATGGGAGGGCGTTCCACAGGGCGGGCGCCACTACCAAGAAGGCCCTCTGCCTGGTTCCCTGTAACCTCACTTCTCACAGGGAGGGAACATCCAGAAGGCCCTCAGAGCTGAACCTGTGTCCGGGCTGAGCGATGGGGGTGGAAACACTCCTTCAGGTATACTGGGCCGAGGCTGTTTAGGGCTTTAAAGGTCAGCACCAACACTTTGAATTGTGCTTGGAAATATACTGGGATCTTTCAGGACCAGTGTTATATGATCTGCGATATGAGCCTATGATATTAGCGCACCCCTCTGGCTCAAGGATGTCATACTGACGTCCTCAGAGGACTCCATCTCAGAAGCCCAACTGCCACTGGGATCTCCCTCGCTCTGTTAACATACATGACTGCTGGAGCAAGCTGGACTCCTCTAACTGAAGAGACACCTTTCAGCAAAGGTGGAGCTAGCAACAAGGAGAGGACTGCTCCTCTGTCAAAGCATCAAAGCTCGGTTGTCTTATAGCTGTCAGCCTGAGCCCTGCACAAGGCCTCACCTATGATGGGGAGAGTGCTTGCATAGCAACAGCATTGTTCTACAGTGGTACCTCAGGTTACATACACTTCAGGTTACATACGCTTCAGGTTACAGACTCCGCTAACCCAGAAATAGTGCTTCAGGTTAAGAACTTTGCTTCAGGATGAGAACAGAAATCGTGCTCTGGCGGCGCGGCAGCAGCAGCAGCAAGCCCCATTAGCTAAAGTGGTGCTTCAGGTTAAGAACAGTTTCAGGTTAAGTACAGACCTCCGGAATGAATTAAGTACTTAACCTGAGGTACCACTGTATATCAATTCCAACACACATTCATTCCAAGGCACAAAATGGAAACGGGCAACATGACCAGATGTTCCGAATTATTCTCCTTGGTAGCTACCCATGCTTTATTTAGCTGCAAGAAAATAGATTTCAACTCTTCTAGCAGCCAATTAGTACGCATGCTTGTTGGGATAATGTATGAGTTTGGAAATGCAAGAAGCGGATGGAAATTGCCAATGATTTAAAATTGATCCAATCCAGGCCGACTTTATATGAAGCTACTGTTCGTGAATAATCCTGCACTGTGTAATATCTTTTATGAGGCGTTGCCTCTCACATTCCAGGGGCCCTGAAATGATGAGCGAAGGAACCTGGGAGGGTCCCACATGTACAGGTAAAGGTAAAGGGACCCTTGACCGTTAGGTCCAGTCGTGACCGACTCTGGAGTTGTGGCGCTCATCTCGCTTTATTGGCCGAGGGAGCCAGCGTACAGCTTCCGGGTCATGTGGCCAGCATGACTAAGCCGCTTCTGGCAAACCAGAGCAGTGCTCAGAAACGCCGTTTACCTTCCAGCCAGAGTGGTACCTATTTATCTACTTGCACTTTGATGTGTTTTCGAACTGCTAGGTTGGCAGGAGCAGGGACCGAGCAACGGGAGCTTACCCTGTTGCGGGGATTCGAACCGCCGACCTTCTGATCGGCAAGTCCTAGGCTCTGTGTTTTAACCCACAGCACCACCCACATCCCTTACATGTACCTAATGCCAAACTGATATGGCAAGCAAATGAAATGGGAATCAGGCTCTGCCTGCTGCTAATTGCTTTGCAGCCATTCACCTCCATTACAATTTCACAGGAGCCCTCCGAGTCACAGTTCGCGGGTGCAGACATCAAATTCATTGGCTGGCACCGCTGGAAAAATATACCTGCTCCTGAATTCAAACCTAGGAGAGACACGTTGGTGCACTCTTACATCAAAGGAGCTTCACTGCATGTTTGGCCCACTTCCAAAAGGTATCTGATGCCTTGTGACCACGAAGATACTTACCCAAACTAGAAACGACCCTGTACTTTTAAACTCTGAGCTTCAGTTTGATCAGGCATAGGCAAACTCGGCCCTCCAGATGTTTTGGGACTACTACTCCCATCATCCCTGACCACTGGTCCTGCTAGCTAGGGATGATGGGAGTTGTAGTCCCAAAACATCTGGAGGGCCGAGTTTGCCTATGCCTGTGTTTGATCCCTAAACAGAGCTTTCGTATGGGCTTACAAAGAAATCGGCTATGTTAGCTTAAGAACTTTTAATGCAATTCTCTTAATTTGGGTAAGTACAGTGGTACCTCAGGTTACAGACGCTTCAGGTTACAGACTCCACTAACCCAGAAATAGTACCTTGGGTTAAGAACTTTGCTTCAGGATGAGAACAGAAATCGTGCTCTGGCGGCGCTGCGGCAGCGGGAGGCCCCATTAGCTAAAGTGATGCTTCAGGTTAAGAACAGTTTCAGGTTAAGAAAGGACCTCCAGAACGAATTAAGTTCTTAACCTGTGGTACCACTGTACCCTGGAATGAGATACGTTTATGCAACACACAAAACAATTTCAGACTTTTCTGCTGGAAATACTTTGAAAATCATTAGGGGAGGGGGGGTTACACACAAACGCATCATCTGCACCATCCCCCAGCCTTCAGACTATCCACCCAACCATCTGGAGTTGGACCAAGAGAGGATGGTCAGTAGCAAACCAACGAGCTTTAAATCTATACACCTCTCTCCTCCCTACTGCATTACTCACAGTGTTACCTGTTAATTCCATTCCCCCTCTCAGCTTCCTTTGTTCTGGGAGGCGGCCAGCTTTTCCATACTTGCATTTTTGTGGGCAATTCTTTTGACCAGCTTTTTACATTTGGTAAAAGCATGTAAGTCCCGGTCCCCATCCCCCCCCCCCACTTTTAAATATATAGCTCATTTATTCCAGATATCCAAAGAAATCAATATCTCCCAACTCTTGAGGAATGCCTTAATAAAATACAAGAATGCCCGTTTATGGCCAAATTAAGATGTTCTACACATGCTGAAGGGGAAAGGCGGGGGTGGTTTTGTGAACAACTGGGTGCCCTTTCATTAAATCCCAACAATAAAATAAATATATCAACAAAGCTGGAAACACTCCATGTCTTTTAAAAGGTTGCCTTAAAACGATTCCCTCCAGAATGGATTCCAGCCCAGGTAAGCATCAGCAATTACCAAATAAAGTAGTCTGCATTTCATTGTTGGTTATTTACCCAGAAACAAATTGTGCCTCTTTCCCCCTCTAAGTGTGCCATGAAATTCATGCCTAGCACCAGCCATTTACAAGGTTGTTTTTTTAAAAGTAAATAACCCCAGAACATCTATAGCTGAGGTCTGAACAAGGAGGGTTTCTGAAAATTGCTGCATGCGTGTACAGATCCATAAATATCTGCATCCATCTCTACTCACACACTGCCTCGGCATCCCTCCCTCCAGCATTCTCAGCACCGCACATTAATAGAGATGATGTCATCTTTACAAAATCAGGACAGTCTGCAGCTCCTGCTGCCACTGCAATGCCTGCAGTATTCGCCGGATTTGCGAGAGTGCAAGGCAGCGCAGCCGAGATCCGAGCTGGGGAGCTTAGAAAGAGCTCCCTTATTTGAATCCCGCTTGCACGCAGCACACGGGAGGGAAATTATTATCTCGTTATTCCGTGCAGACGCTTGAACCGTATCGATTCACGAACTGGGCTTCACGTCGTTCCTACCTGACCTAACAAAGCACAGTCGTTTATGCTTTGACGAGCCTGAATTTAACAGGGCCGCAAGATTTCCGCAGGAACAATGAAACAGCTAATTTGCTTCATGAGTGTGGGGAGAATTGCCCATATTTGCAATGCTTCTTTTCTGTTTATCCTCGCAAGCCACAAATGTCATAGATAACAAACTCTCCACTATAAATAGCCAAGATAATAAACCCCACTGTAGGCAAGGAATAATACTTTCAGGCAACACTCTCCCACCCCCCACCCCCTGTAAGCGAGCCAAACTTTGTTTGATCTTATTTGATACTTTGTCCCCACCCCGTTATTAACATTTTATTTTATTTATTGAATTTATATACCCAGGGAGGGGGGTCTCAGGGCGGCTCACAGAACAAAATCAAGATATAAAACCACAAAATACCAAATAAAAATAAAAACAACAACCCAATAGCACCCCCCCCCCAAAAAAAAACATTTTAAAAGGGCATAGGATGTAAATTGGGTCAACCAAAGGCCTGGTTAAAAAGGAATGTTTTTGCTTGGCGCCTAAAAGTGTATAATGAAGGCGCCCAGCGAACTTCCCTGGGGAGAGCATTCCACAGATGGGTAGCCACTGCAGAGAAGGCCCGTTTTCATGTTGCTGCCTTCTGCACCTCTCGATGAGGAGGAACATGAAGGAGGGCCTCTGAAGATGACCTCAGGGTCCAGGTAGGTTCATATGGAAAGAGGCGGTCCTTGAGGTATTGCCATTTAATGCATATAACTTTGAACATCACGTAAATTTTTAAAAATCACAAAAAGTATGCCTTCCTATACCCATATCTGTTCTCTATAAGGAATTTTAACATTCTAGCATGACATTCTTATCTACCATTAAATGCAGGTATAATAATTCCTTAAGCATCCCGCATAAGATTTGGCTAAGAGACCCCTACAATGCAGTGCAGCCGCTCCAGCTAGTATTTTCTATGGAAATGAGCACTACAGTTCCAGAAGTGGCTTTTACGTCACGTGAAACCTCAAATACAATGGAGAAATTAACAGCTAGGCTGGGGAAAGTCGTGAAAACGGAATAAACTGCCCTGTGAATGCCTTCTAAGCTTCGTTCTACTCACTGTGTCCATATTTCACAACAGTAATGTTGTCGGACATAAAAGTCCAAGGAAATAATAATTCTTTTGTCCATTTGCCTTGCCATCTCAGGAGGATTTGAGCACAGGGAAGCACCTGGAGGAAGCATGGATAATCTCCTTGCCCATCACTTTACAGATGTTTTTGTTCTGCTCCCATACAATATTATAGCATATATCCTGTTTGTTTTTCACCCCTTTGGCTGGCTTCTCCTCTTTCAAGTTCTATCACCTACAAAGCTGTCCTCCCATGCCCAAATTTTGGAGGAACAACAAGGCACTAGATCAGGCATAGGCAAACTTGGCCCGCCAGATGTTTTGGGACTACAACTCCCATCATCACTAGCTAACAGGACCAGTGGTCAGGGATGACGGGAGTTGTAGTCCCAAAACATCTGGAGGGCTGAGTTTGCCTATGCCTACACTAGATGGACTGGCCTCTGGTTTTGTTTTGTTTTTTAAAAACAACAACTGTGCATGGGCTTTTCCTCTACCCTCCATTTCAGGGGTCTGGCTGCTTTTTGAACTACAGTGGTACCTCTGCTTGCGAACGGGATCCGTTCCGAAGCACTGTTCGAAACCTGAGCAGAATGCAACCTGCGTCTGCGCAGGTCACAATTCGCTGCTTCTGCGCATGACATCATTTTGAGTGTCTGCGCAAGCATGAGCGGCGAAACCCGGAAGTAACCTGTTCCGTTACTTCCGGGTCGCCGCGGGACGCAACCTGAAAACGCTCAACCTGAAGCGTCTTTAACCCGAGGTATGACTGTATGCACTTTTCAAGGACTCATTTCTAAAACTTACTCATCATCTCATGTCAAATCTCTATTTCAGAGAAGAAAGGTGCAATTGCAATTGAGAAGCTACACTTCAAGGGTGCTACACTCAACTCTCTGAAATACTAGTCACTTCCGTTGAAAGACAGGTGAGCCGACGCTCAAAATGAGGATCCCCTAAGAAGCCAAGCCTGAAAAAGCAGAGAAACCATTCTGTGATGTCCAAGGACTCTCAGCAGATGAACATTTATCTTCACATTTAGGCAGCAGTTTTAAACCAGTAAGATCCCAATCTTTCCTCTTTTATTATTGTTGATTTGCTACTACTGTTGGTTATTTTATAATTTTTTGAGATGCATTTTAGCGCTTTGATTGTCATAAGCCGTTCTGAGAGGCAAAACTCTCTGCCCACCTGATTGATTGATTGATATTTATTACGGCCATTGGCCCGTCACACGACAGTTTCCCACCAACATATATATACTTAAACCTCCAAATTTAAAACAGCCAAAAACTTACAGAAAACAGACAAGAACCAAAGCAAAATAAGCAAAAGACCAACAACATACATTACAATAAATTTGCAACATAAACATCGCCCTCTGCTCATAAGTTAATAAAAGACATCAGTGGTGGTATACTCTGCCCACCTGCAAAAACCAGGATAGAAATATACCGGTAGTCAATGAACTAGTATTTCTGTTCCGCTAATGAACATTTCAGCGGCCAAACTCAAGCATACATTCCTTCACCTACATAGATGAAACTCCTGTTGTTGTTTTATGTGAATGAATGCGGCACCCATGCTTGCGCAGCCATGCCAGAACAACTAAAAGTATCAGCAAAAATATTTAACTCATCTGTGGTGGCCTTCAAAGCTTTTCAGACAACTAAAAGGAAAAGGTTAAGATCTATAAAGCTATAATCTCCTTTAGGTATATGAAATCAATGCTAATTCTATGTACATTTCAAAAGTGAGCCACTAACACTGTAATTCTGAATATCCCATCACTACAAGGGTTGCCATACGTCCAGAATTTCCCAGAATTTTTTCCTTTAAAAAGTTCAACAACTTTGAATTTCATTTCCCCCCAAAAGCTCCATTTTACTTCTAGAAATCTGGCAACCCTAATCAGTTCACTGCTGGGTACAAGCGTGGATGGCGCTGCGGTCTAATCCACTGAACCTAGGGCTTGCCGATCGGAAGGCTGGCAGTTCGAATCTCCAAGACCAAGTGAGCTCCCGTTGCTCTGTCCAGCTCCTGCCAACCTAGAAGTTCGAAAGCACACCATTGCAAGTAGACACATAAGTACTGCTGTGGTGGGAAGGTAAACGGCGTTTCCGTGCACTCTGGCTTCCGTTGTGGTGTTCCATTGCACCAGAAGTGGTTTAGTCATGCTACATGACCCAGAAAGCTGTCTGTGGACAAACGCCGGCTCCCTCGGCCTGAAAGCGAGATGAGAACCACAACGCCATAGTCGCCTTTGACTGGACTTAACCGTCCAGGGGTCCTTTACCTTTACAAGCTGCAATAACGGTATGAAACAAGTCTATAAGACTAGGAGAAAGCTTTTAAGAACAATACTTTCACCAAATACTGAATTTATTGAACCATCTAGAAAAGTTACGCCCTAGTTTTGTATCAGTTCACTGATAATCTCGACAGCGATGCCCTAATGGAGGGCGGTGTCCCCATGTCACAAGAAAACAAGAACACCAAAAAAAGAGGTTAGTGGTGGCCCATCTAGTCCAGAACCCTGTTCTCACAGCGGCCAACCAGATCCCCATGGGAATCCTGCAAACAGGACCCAAGCAGAAGAGCAACATACTCTCCTCCTGTGGTTTCCAGCCACTGGCATTCAGAAGCATGACTGCTTCCGTCTGTGGAGGCAGAACCTAGCCACTGTGGTTCGCAGCCATTGATAGCCCGCTCCGCCATGAACTTATCAAATCCTCTTTTAAAGCTATCCAAGCTGGTGGCAACCACGCCCCCCCTCCTTCAGAAGTGAGTTCCGTAGTTCGTGCTTCGTGAAGAAGCAAATTCCTTTATGCACCTTGAAACTTCCAACATTCAGCAAGCTCCAAATCCCAGCTGTCTGGTGTGGAGGCATATCATGAACAAACTCTACAAATCTATGATTCTATGAGATCTTTCTTTTCTTTTCTTTCATATATAATTTTTATAAAATTTTCTGTTTTACAATTTCAAGTGCTCATTTTAACATCCTTAAAATATCAATGACTTCCCTTCTTCTCTTTCCAGGGTTCATTTTACATACCATAAAGTAAAGAGACCCCTGACCATTAGGTCCGGTCATGACTGACTCTGGGGTTGCGGCGCTAATCTCGCTTTACTGGCCGAGGAAGATGGCGTACAGCTCAGGGTCATGTGGCCAGCATGACTAAGCTGCTTCTAGCGAAACCAGAGCAGCGCATGGAAATGCCATTTGCCTTCCTGCTGGAGCGGTACCTATTTATCTACTTGCATTTTGACGTGCTTTTGAACTGCTAGGTTGGCAAAAGCAGGGACCGAGCAACAGGAGCTCACCCCATTGCGGGGATTCGAACCACCGATCTTCTGATCAGCAAGTCCTAGGCTCTGTGGTTTAACCCACGGCACCACCCGCGTCCCCTTTACATATCATATATCCCTGCATATTCACCAAAAACTATACCATTCAGTATTCCATTACTGCATCCATCAAAGCTTATTTACATTTTTGAATTTATCTTAATGCTGTCAGTGTTTTCAGCTGTGCACAATTATTTCCCTTATATTCAATAAATGATTTCCAATCTTCTCTAAACGTATGTTCGTCTTGTTAGAATCATAGAATCATAGAGTTGGAAGAGACCACAAGGGCCATCGAGTCCAACCCCCTGCCAAGCAGGAAACACCATCAGAGCACTCCTGACATATGGTTGTCAAGCCTCTGCTTAAAGACCTCCAAAGTAGGAGACTCCACCACACTCCTTGGCAGCAAATTCCACTGTCAAACAGCTCTTACAGTCAGGAAGTTCTTCCTAATGTTTAGGTGGAATCTTCTTTCTTGTAGTTTGGATCCATTGCTCCGTGTCCGCTTCTCCGGAGCAGCAGAAAACAACCTTCCTCCCTCCTCTATGTGACATCCTTTTATATATTTGAACATGGCTATCATATCACCCCTTAACCTCCTCTTCTCCAGGCTAAACATGCCCAGCTCCCTTAGCCGTTCCTCATAAGGCATCGTTTCCAGGCCTTTGACCATTTTGGTTGCCCTCCTCTGGACACGTTCCAGTTTGTCAGTGTCCTTCTTGAATTGTGGTGCCCAGAACTGGACACAGTACTCCAGGTGTGGTCTGACCAGAGCAGAATACAGTGGCACTATTACTTCCCTTGATCTAGATGCTATACTCCTATTGATGCAGCCCAGAATTGCATTGGCTTTTTTAGCTGCCGCGTCACACTGTTGGCTCATGTCAAGTTTGTGGTCAACCAAGACTCCTAGATCCTTTTCACATGTACTGCTCTCAAGCCAGGTGTCCCCCATCTTGTATTTGTGCCTCTCATTTTTTTTGCCCAAGTGCAATACTTTACATTTCTGTTTTTAATATATAAAAAAAAATCCTTCCAGTAGCACCTTAAAGACGAACTAAGTTAGTTCTTGGTATGAGCTTTCGTGTGCATGCACACGTCTTCAGATAAACTGAAACAGAAGTTGCCAGATCCTTCTATATAGTGAGAAGGTGGGGAGGGGTATTACTCAGAAGGGTGGTGGGAATGGGAGATTGGCAGATAGCTGAGATGAGCCTGTTGACGACTCTTAACAAGAGTATGTTATTGAAAATGCACCCAGGATGGTGATCTGTATGACTATCTCTATGTAGCTTCTTTGGAGTGGTTGGTCATTTACCAGAGAAGGTGGGAGGTTGTATGGTGGGGGTCTGAGTTCAGTCCCAGGTCCAGAGCGGTGAGTAAAATCAGGAAGCGCTTAACTGGAGTTGGTAAGAAGCCCCTGCAAAGATCTCATAGAATCCATCCATAATAAATTGGAAATAATGTTTAAAAGTAATTTTCCCAAAAAAACTGCACCAACCCAGAGTCCTTTTCATTGGGGCTAATTCAGACTGAAATTCCCAGGTGCCAAAGAAGGTTATTTATGTATGTTATTACTGCGGCCCATGTTTTGTTAGCCCAGAATGGAAAGCAAGCGAGGTCCCACCTAAAGAACATTGGCAACTTAAGCTGACAGAATATGCGCAGCTTGCAGACTTAACATACAGAATAAGGAAGAAAAAAATTCCTTCCAGTAGCACCTTAGAGACCAACTAAGTTTGTTATTGGTATGAGCTTTGTGTGCATGCACACTTCTTCAGGTACACACTTCTTCAGAGTATCTGAAGAAGTGCGCATGCACATGAAAGCTTATACCAATAACAAACTTAGTTGGTCTCTAAGGTTCTACTGGAAGGAATTTATTTTATTTTGTTTCGACTATGACAGACCAACACAGCTACCTACCTGTATATAGAATAAGAGTTTGCAGGGCATGCACACGAAAGCTCATACCAAGAACTAACTTAGTTCGTCTTTAAGGTGCTACTGGAAGGATTTTTTTTTATTTTGACTATGGCAGACCAACACGGCTACCTATCTGTATACTCTTGAGAGTAGATGGTATGGATTGGATCCGATATGCTCGCTTGAATTTGAACGATTTACCGTATTTTTCCGTGTATAACACGTCGCCGGGTATAAAACGCCCCCTATTTTGGGGGACTCCAAATTAAGAAAATGAGGGGAGATTGCTCAGCGCTGTTGAGCTTTTTCTTGCGGGGGTGGCCCAGAGTTGTTGAGTTTTTTTTAGGGGGGATTGCCAAAATCGCTCACCAGCCTGACCTACACTCCCACTCATACATGTCGCAAAACCCACCTATCGCCTGTCCCCGCGCCGGCAGAAGCCGCCAATCACCCGCCCTATTGCCACAGCGACAGCCAATCAACACAAGCCCTTGACAAAGTCACCCATAACACACCAAATAGCCACTGACAATCCATGTCTAAGACGACCCTAAATTTTTAACATACTTTTTAATTTAAAAAAACAACTTGTCTTATACATGGAAAAGTACAGTAATTTAAAACTTGAAAAAAGGGAAGGATGAAAAACCATTGCAAATTTTCTTGGGGCGCCCAAAGTCTTCTTTTGCCTGTTAACCAGCCCTAACAGAAACCAACTCTGGAATACTCATGCCAGAAAAGTCTTATTTTTTTAAGCCTTTTTTTTTCATCTTCATTTTTGATGGTGGTGCTGGGGAGAAGGAACATCGGGGACAAGGGATCAGAAAATATGATTAATTGGATTTCTTAATCAGTTAATTTCTGTTTTTTAAAAAAGTTTTAATTTGCTTGGCTGCCTTTATTCCCCAAACTCTTTAGCAATTTCAGCTACCTAGACTGAGAGCTCTTAGAGGACATAAAGTGGTGGTGGCGTGACTGGTGTTTGAACTTTGATACTACAGCCCAAACTCATTCAAGAGTCACAAAAGCCACAGAACCACAGCAACTTAGTTTGCATACAAGGAGCCATCAGTATTACACTTTGAGGATCAGGCTCAAAGTTAGTTAGCCCAACATATTGTTAGGTTGGGTTGAAGCAGTTTTTTTTTGATGACTAAAACCTGCAGGAGGCTGCCTTCTCAGTGATGGCTCCGACCTGGTGGAATGCTCTGTCCCATGAGACCAGGGCCCTGCAGGATTTAACTTCCTTCCGCAGGTCCTGTAAGACAGAGCTGTTCCGCCTGGCTTTCTATTTGAACTTAGCCTGATCTTTTATTCCCCTTCCTTCCCTCCCCTTTTTATGAAGATTACCCACTCTGGGATCCCACAGCTAATTCTCCCTTGGTCTCCTCGCTGGCCCAAATAGGTCTAATTTAGCCAGCTAGCCCTGGTGATCATCTAATGTTTATTGGATGGATTTCCCCCCTAAATTGATTTTTGAATTTTGAATTTATTGTTATTCACGTTTTATACTGTATTTTATGCTTTTCTTGTTCCATCAATTAAGTGTTTTAAATTTGTTGTTAACAGCCCAGAACCCAGTTTTCTGAACTGGGAAGGGCGGGGTATAAATAATTTTTTAAATTATTATTATTATTATTATTATTATTATTATTATTATTATTATTATTCCTGCTGCCATATATAGTTCCATTTACTAGCACTCAGTGTGAATATTACACATCTTGCATAGCCACAAGCTTGACCAGAAGGGGGCTAAGTGTGGTCAGCAGGGAAGAGAAAGTAGCGGTGATAGCAGGAAAGGATGAACCAAGAAGGGGGACAGGAATCTACAGGCAAGGCAAGCTTTCCTAAGCAAAGAGAGAGAGATGGCAACTTGCGATGGTTGCCCTGGCTCCACACAAGAACTGGACTCTTGTTGGAGAGCCAAAAGGATAGGGTGGAGGAGATCACCTTTAGGTAGCTGTTGACAAGATGTCTCTTAATCAGAACTAGCCAAGATTTATATTCAGCAGGAAGGTTGAATCTGCAAAGAATCACTAGTTCCAGTAGGCTGCTGGTTCGGATGAAGATTCTGTTATGGACAGAATCTTCACTTTCCATCTGACTCTGGTCTAGACTGAGCCACCATATTCAAGGAAGGGGCAATGGCACAACACATATGTGCCTGTTTTACAAATGGAGCAAAATACCAAAACTTTAGGATGAAACACACATGGAAGGGTGGAGGGAAGAGGCAAGCATTTTGGCACAGTTCCTTGCATCTCCCCAGAGCTACCAAAACCAGGATTATGCAAAGTGAGGACGTAAATTTACCCCACTGTGCATAAAAAATATATACATTCTGCTTTTCATAGAATCATAGAGTTGGAATAGACCACAAGGGCCATCGAGTCCAACCCCCTGCCAAGCAGGAAACACCATCAGAGCACTCCTGACATATGGTTGTCAAGCCTCTGCTTAAAGACCTCCAAAGTAGGAGACTCCACCACACTCCTTGGCAGCAAATTCCACTGTCTAACAGCTCTTACTGTCAGGAAGTTCTTCCTAATGTTTAGGTGGAATCTTCTTTCTTGTAGTTTGGATCCATTGCTCCGTGTCCGCTTCTCTGGAGCAGCAGAAAACAACATTTCTCCCTCCTCTATATCAGTGTTTCCCAACCTTTTTTGGGCAAAGGCACACTTGTTTGATGAAAAAAATCTCGAGGCACACCACCATTACAGCCCCTTGACGTCAGCGCGCAGCGTCACGCCGGGAGGGATGCACGAAAGTGTAAGTTTCAATTTTTTTCTCTCCCCCTTGCCGGGGAACCTCCAAGCTTTGGGGGTGGGGGAGGGAGGAGGCAGCAAAGCGAGGGACTGAGGGACTCCTCCAACGACAAGGGTTGGGGAAGAAGAGAAAGGGCTATTCCGCTCCAGTCACGGGAGGGGAATATGTACTGGCCCAACTGGTGTGCGGTCTTCGGAAAGCGGGGTGCGGGAAGGAAGCCTAGGCTCGGGGTCCACCGACCTCGACGGAGAAAGGCAACAACCGGAGCCGATGACGAGCCGGTGCATGCGTGCAGCGGCTGGCCTCGAGCTCGGGAAGCTGCGTGCGGCGATGTTGACGCGGGGCGCGCGAGAGCTTGGGGGCGGGGGGGGGCGGGAGAGAGAGAGAAAGAGTTGGCAGCACCAGGCGCTGTTACTTATTGCGCTGAGGACGCTGCCAGCAACTGCGGTGGTTGTGCGGCGGCGGCCGCCGCAGAACGTCCTCGTCAGTCAGCTGAGCTGCCTGGCGGCGTAGGGAGCCAAGGGGCGGGGCTTCCTTTCTGAAGGAGCTGAGGGTGGGGGTCCTCCGGCGCCTTCGGCGAAACGGCGCCGGCCCAGAGCGCTTCTAGGAGGCTGCCTTTGTGTGCGACGTAAAGCCCTCTTTCCCTCCCTCCAGCCCCGTGTCACCTGTGGAAAAGGGGGCTGGATCCAGTGACGCAAATCGGAAAACTGTTAGGGAAGCCAGAGCAGGAAAGTGAGTGGGAGGCGGCGTCGCCGCTTTAACCCACGTTTCCTTTTTGAAAGAGAAACTGTGTTTCCCAACCTTTTTTGGACTCGCCCGCCTCCCTCCAGGCAACATCTCGCGGCACACCAGGCAACATCTCGCGGCACACTAGTGTGCCGCGGAACACCGGTTGGGAAACACTGCTCTATATGACATCCTTTTATATATTTGAACATGGCTATCATATCACCCCTTAACCTCCTCTTCTCCAGGCTAAACATGCCCAGCTCCCTTAGCCTTTCCTCATAAGGCATCATTTCCAGGCCTTTGACCATTTTGGTTGCCCTCCTCTGGACACGTTCCAGTTTGTCAGTGTCCTTCTTAAACTGTGGTGCCCAGAACTGGACACAGTACTCCAGGTGAGGTCTGACCAGAGCAGAATACAGTGGCACTATTACTTCCCTTGATCTAGATGCTATACTCCTATTGATGCAGCCCAGAATTGCATTGGCTTTTTTAGCTGCCGCATCACACTGTTGGCTTTTCTTGGAGCTGACTATGCATTGTCTAAATGAATGCTGTTCTTTTTTATGTCCAATGAGGATATTGCACCATACATGCCAGGCTTCCTCAAACTTGGCCCTCCATGTGTTTTTGAGACTACAATTCCCATTATCCCTGACCACTGGTCCTGCTAGCTAGGGATCATGGGAGTTGTAGGCCAAAAACATCTGGAGGGCCAAGTTTCAGGAAACCTGGTTCACGCAGTTCCTGTGAATCTCCTCCTCACTTTGATATCAAAGACTGTAGTTTCTAGCAGTTGAGTATGCCGCCATATTGCCCTTTATATTACCATAGTTTTTGCTCTATAAGACTCACTTTTTCCCTCCTAAAAAGTAAGGGGAAATGTGTGTGCGTCTTATGGAGCGAATGCAGGCTGCGCAGCTATCCCAGAAGCCAGAACAGCAAGAGGGCTTGCTGCTTTCACTGTGCAGCGATCCCTCTTACTTTTCTGGCTTCTGAGATTCAGATTTTTTTTTTCTTGTTTTCCCCCTCCAAAAACTAGGTGCATCTTGTGGTCTGGTGCATCTTATAGAGCGAAAAATATGGTATTTCTAGCTTGCTGGCTGTGCGAACCAATCAGCAATGGCCAGATCAACATTAGGAGTTTTGAAGTTGCAAACCTGCTTGCTGTAGCGAGAGGAAATGCTCAGCTTACCAGTAGCACTGGGACCAGAGCATCACACTTTCCTGTTATCAGTCAATTACTGTAATCGCCACAATGTAAAGATAAGTCCACAGAACGGCCCCAAATGCAGATTTATTGCCCACTTTCCTTCCTAAGGAGCATCGCTGTTGAGAGTCAGTCACTCCAAATTCGTGATTTATAAAAGAGAAAACCAAGACTAAACTGTGCCATCTGAGTGAATGATGGCATCTCGACCTCAAACAAATTAACGTAACGTAACATGCAAGTCAATCCAAACTTGGGACGCATTCCAACTCTTCTTGAGCAAAAAAAGCCAAGGAGACCATTACTGCCAAAAGCAACAACAAAAAACCCCACCAAGCATAATATTTAAAATAATCCTAGCTCATCTGAAAGTCAGGATAAAAGCGTGCTTTCTCGTACTGCAGCATCTGACCAGGATGAGATCATTTGGTTCCAGATTGTATAAAAGGCACACAAAATTCCACCCACTATGAAGTAGATACACAGAGCCTTTTAAATATTACCTTAGCTGGAAAACAGGTTGGTGGGCCACAGACGGATTAGAGGGAGGGGTGGGGGTGGGGAGCCGCCCACACAAAAATAGAAGCCAGCCCACTCCTCAGTTTTGCAGTCAGTCCTTTTCACCATCAAACCCCCAGAAGGTACCAATGCATTTGACATTTACCAGAAAATCTTGACAATTTTTTTAAACTGTTCTCTTTCAAGTCCCTACCAAACTTTTGAGGATTGTCAGTCACCCTCTGAATAATAATCTGTGAAACTGCAGCTCCCATTTTCCAGGTAAGAAGGTGGAGAAATCTGAATCCAGTAAACTAGATCCAGTTATAATAGTCTTAAAAGGTAAAGGGACCCCTGACCATTAGGTCCAGTCGCAAACGACTCTGGGGTTGCAGCGCTCATCTCGTTTTACTGGCCAAGGGAGTCGGCGTACAGCTTCCAGGTCATGTGGCCAGCATGGCTAAGCCGCTTCTGGCGAACCAGAGCAGCGCACAGAAACGCCGTTTACCTTCCCGCTGGAGCGGTACCTATTTATCTACTTGCACTCTGACGTGCTTTAAAACTGCTAGGTGGGCAGGAGCAGGGACCGAGCAATGGGAGCTCACCCCGTCGCAGGGATTTGAACTGCGACCTTCTGATCGGCAAGCCCTAGGCTCTGTGGTTTAGACCACAGTGCCACCCGCATCCTAATAGTCTTAATTTCATCTAAATATGGGCAAGGGAAACAATGAGAATGGCCCCCACTCCTTCCGGTCCTCCTCTCTTGGTCAACGCCAGCTACCTTCTTCCAACAGTATGAACCAAGACAGAGTTCCTTTGAACATAAAGAGAACCAGAGTTTCTCAGTTTTCTGAGAATTTTAGAAGGCCATATTCTCTCAGCACTAGTTTTGAATTTACAGAGCAGTAGCACAGTGAAATACCCGAAGATGTAATGGGACGTAGGTGGCGCTACCGTCTAAACTACTAAGCCTCTTGGGCTTGTAGATCAGAAGGTCGGCGGTTCGAATCCCCACGACAGGGTGAGCTCCTGTTGCTCTGTCCCAGCTCCTGCCAACCTAGCAGTTCTAAAGCACGCCAGTGAAGAAGATAAATAGGTAGTGCTGCGGCGGGAAGGTAAACACAGTCTCTGTGCGTTCTGGTTTCCGTCATGGTGTCCCGTTGCACCAGAAGCAGTTTAGACCTGGAAAGCTGTCTGTGGACAAACGGTGGCTCCCATGGCCTGAAAGCGAGAGGAGCACTACAACCCCATAGTCGCCTTTGACTGGACTTAACTGTCGAGGGGTCCTTTACCTTTTTATCTTTTCTTCTTAATTTCTTATCCCTTAGTAGTAAAGTAAATCTCTGCCGCCTTGTGGGATATCTTTGGGAGACGATAGAGAGTAAATCCTACACAAATCCAGAGTGGAAGCCCTAATACGGCTGGATGGTGCCCCCATGCCCCTTTCCAGCAACTTCTGCAGCCAAGCAGGTGCCAAACGTGTTGTTCTGCTTTCCTTTGGACCACATCTGTGAGGCAGAGAGGAGGGCCTTGCCATCTGGGCAGCCCAGGAGCTCCAGACACACTGATCAGACTCGCGTACCATGGAAGGTCACTTCAGTACTGCCAATCCAGTGGTTTGACCTCACCCTTGGAGGTGCCCTCTTAAGACAGATGGATGTCAACAACAACGAAGTACTGAAGGCACAACTAATCAGTGTTAAATGTTCCTTCACATGCTGTCTTTGTCACCATGATAAAGAGTTCCTCAATGGGTCAGATTAAGGTCCACCCAGCCCAGCAACCATTGCAAGAGTCCCGGTAGCCAGCAATCCCAAGTGGTCCACTTGAAAATGGTGAATTTTGTAGTTTGATAGTAAATTTTGGACACAATGGAGAGGTAAAGGATTTTGGATTATCATAAAAGATGCAGGAGGAAATGATTAACAATAGGGGAGAGGGAAGTCCAAGAGAATCCCATTTTATGGTATTGATATTGTTTTTGTGTATATTTTTCTTTGTTTGTGGTGGTGGTGGTTGTGTTTGTTTTTGTTGAAAATTTAATAAAAAAAATTAATTAAAAAAAATTGCAAACACACCAACAGGTCAAAGATTATGGGAAAATGAAGAAGTGGAATTATGGTTCTAGGTGAAATTTTTGTGGAGAATAGTGCAAGGGACTGGGTCTTGGGTGAACAAAGTTAAATCCTACTTGATGCATAACTAAAATTTTGGAGCATCTTAAGGGGATGAAGCAGGTGTCAGAAGTCTGTGTTTGATCCAACTTCAAAACACAGCAACCCAGATAATTATAAACACTACACTTCATAAATTCATGAGTTCAAATTCTAACCCCTTTCAGGGACTATAAATGTTTCTTATGTGATCCTCAGCTACATAACTGGCAATCCTTTCCCAATCATCAGGGCTGTGTGCTCTTGAAATTCCACACCAAGAAGAGTGCAGTTCTGCAACAATGGATCGTGTGAATTACTACCTTCCAAATTTTGTGATTTTCTTTTATATGTCTCCAAGTCCTAAGGTGGACAATAACATCTCATTCTCCAGTCACTAGAAAGCTTGCTGGCCATGCCGCTCCCTGCTTAAGAAGTTTCACCAAACACTGTCCAAACAATTAAAAACTTATTTCTGTCATAGGGACCAAAGGAAAAAAATCCTGTCTTTTTTTGACTAGGGGAGGGTTGAAGCATTGTCAGATTTTTATAACCACCACCCAAAGTGGTGCAGCAATAAAACCACTAGCACATTTGCAAAGCTAAGCAGGGTCCGGTATGGTTTCAAATTGGATGGGGGACCATGTGCTGAAATTCATGCATTGCAGAGGGTTGGACTAGATGACCCTCAGGGCTCCCTTCCAACTGTTTGATTCTAAGTCAGTGTCCAGCTTTGCTGGAAAAATGCCAGCTCCCCATATAATGCTTTAGGAAAAACCCACCCTACTGAAAGTGGTATTGAGAACGGTTAAGAGCAATTGCAAAACTGAGTAAGACAAGCACAATCATGTAACTGTGTTAAGGAGCCCTCCGCCCCAATTTCAACTGTAAAGAAACCCAATTTGATGCTTGAACTCTTCCCCCAATTTGCTCATTTTGCGCTAGCTGATCTCCCTTCTTATCAATTTTTTTGCTTCCGTCCGCTACAATTTGAAGAGTTCTGGTTGTTGTGCATTTGTGCACAAAGGTTTGGTGCTAAACTGCAGAACTCCTTTCAAGCCACTCCTGGAAAATCACCACCCCAATATCCCTATCTCAAAAGCACCACCTGAATCCCCATAAAAAATGCATTGGTTTAAAAGAAAAACACATTTTTATTGCAAAAAAATAAAAAAAAAATCCACGATTTTCCTGCAGTGAGCCCATATGTGACATGTTTTCAGATCCCAAGAAAAATGAGCTACACACAAAAGAGGGAAAAATGCACTTTTTATGTAGGCAAGCGGTTGCTATGAGCAACCCATATTTCCTCCCCCGCCTCACCCTAAAGCCGAGGATGAGGGCAGCATCCAATCCCCAGGCAGATGTCCCAAAGATTCCATGTTGACAGTGGCAAGTTGTGGGGACAAGGGATAGCCCTCGCCTCCCTAATAAGCAAACACAGCCCTGCTAGAATTCAGAGGCGACGCAATGCTGGAGATCATTCAAAACTCCAAAGGGAAAGGGGCAAAAATCTACCTGCCGCCTTTTACGATAGCTCTGAAACCACTCTGGTTAATGAAGCCGCACAATGCCACGGGTATCCGTGCAAACTGCAGCAACAGAACATCTACCCACAGTCAGCAGCCCTTGCAACAGAACGGATTACATCATCGCTTTGCAGAGCTGAGCCAGTGAATACGCTTAAACCAAAAGCATCCAGCCAGATGGAGCTGCTTTGCCTCTGCTGCTCCTGCAGTTATCACCTGCCTCCTCCTACCTTTGGAGCTGGAAAATGTCACAAAATGGGGGGAAAAAGAGAGAGATCCACTTGTCCTGACCCCCCTCTTCTTACGTGGGCTTCCAGATGTCAGAAAGAACTCAGCACACACACACAAAACACACCTGTTTTCCCCTCTCCCACCCCAAACAAAGCAATCTGATGAAACCTGCTTTTAAAACCTCAAGCAGGAGCCGCAGATGGCATTAAACTCACAGCAAAATTGGGACGGCAACCTGATTTCTGGACGAATTCAAAGGGTGGGGTTTTGTAAACGGAGGACAGGAAGGTCACTCCCTTTTCCATTTGTCATTAAAAGCAAAAAAACAAATTTCCTTCCTAAGGGTGAGGCAACTCCACTGCACTAAACACTCTTTTCCCCAGATGTGCATTAAAAAACACACACAAAAAACTGGTGGCAACTCCCTTTGTTGCTCAGCCTAGCCGGCTGCTTCACTTACATTGTGCTTTGCCTATTAAGTCAGCGCTCTGTCCAGTGGCGAACACTAGTGACATAAGCCACACTAAGGGAACACCCATTTTTTCCAAGCTCTTGCTGCCTGCCTGAATTCAGTCGGCTGTAGCCAGCTCCCTGCTCAGAGAACACACAAATCAGCCCTCTCATCAGTACAAAAATGCAGCGCTTACCTTTTGTTTAACCATGTGGCTCTTACAAGGTCTGCATGGTCTGTGCTAGTTTCTTAAGATCCACCTCTGCTACGCAAAGCACTGTCTGGAGATGAAATAGTCTGTGTGCATTTTCCTGCGTTATTCACGAGTGAATGCACCACACACAGAGACGTTATGAACCATTCCTTCTGCAAAACTTTAACACCGTTTTGCCTCTGTCTGTACCTCTTAGGTTATCATCAGCAACCATAAATGTCTGAAGACCTTTGTCTGCTAGGCACTTGGTCAAGAGTTACAGCTATAATAACGGATCGATAGATAGAAATATAGCTCTCTTCTATAAATATGTGAATGACCCGCTCCACAGCAAAGAGAGGGAGGAAAGCCACAGCAGTAAGGACAGCCACAACTGTCACCTTTGTAAATTGCTTTGTAAATTATCAGCTCCTAATGGTGTTTGAAATTAGCCAGGCGCTTTTTACACCTGACTATTGGCCACCTGCGACCAAGATGCCCAGGTGCCAGAATGGTGCCTGATGCCTCCAGCACCTGGAGGTGCAGGCCTGGGAATCACTGGATCTTGACTGTTTTCACACACAAGCAACACATCCTGTAGAAGTCTATCAGCTATATTTTACCTGCACGCATTTAAGGGAACCAAAATGCTGCTTCTCTGCAGCCTGAGCAGGGAACAATGTTATACAGTGGTACCTCGGATTACATACGCTTCAGGTTACAGACTCCGCTAACCCAGAAATAGTACCTCGGGTTAAGAACTTTGCTTCAGGATGAGAACAGAAATCGTGCTCCGGCGACAGGAGGCCCCATTAGCAAAAGTGGTGCTTCAGGTTAAGAACAGTTTCAGGTTAAGAACGGACCTCCGGAATGAATTAAGTACTTAACCTGAGGTACCATTGTAGTTAATTGTTGCAGCTTGTCTTCACTTATCCCCACCCCACCCCACTGCCCTGCTCAAAGTTGTGAAGAATATTCCTACGTTTTGAATGGTCTGTGCAGCCATTAAGAGGTAAAGGTAAAGGGACCCCTGACCATTAGGTCCAGTCGTGACCGACTCTGGGGTTGCAGTGCTCATCTCACTTTATTGGCCGAGGGAGCTGGCGTACAGCTTCCGGGTCATGTGGCCAGCATGACTAAGCCGCTTTCTGGTGAACCAGAGCAGCACACGGAAACGCCGTTTACCTTCCCGCCAGAGCGGTACCTATCTATCTACTTGTACTTTGATGTGCTTTCGAACTACTAGGTGGGCAGGAGCTGGGACCGAGCAATGGGAGCTCACCCCGTCGCAGGGATTCGAACCGCCAACCTTCTGATCGGCAAGTCCTAGGCTCTGTGGGTTTAACCCACAGCGCCACCCGCGTCCTACCATTAAGAGGTAGGAATACCATTAAGAGGTATGAATGTGTGGACTCTCCCTGGATCAAGTGACTTTTCTTCCTTAAGTTCTCCAAGTTCTTAACCTAGCTCAAGGTTGTCATCGGAGCTAGCCAGATGTTTAACTCAGAATCGATCGCAGTCCATCCTATAAAAAATAAGACTTGAAAACAGTCTTGCCCAAAAACAGCAACTAGACACTCCGTATTGGTGACTGCGACCTTGTTTGAAGGAGCCATGTGCCCTCTAGCTATACACCTTAGTTTCTAACACTGCTTCTTACTATTCTCATGCTTTGTAACCATATTCCCCTCCCCACCCCTATGCCTCCCACTGGCAGCTTCCCTCAGATGCAAATGTTAAACCATAGTTCAGCATTACAAGGATGGAGCCTCCATCCCAGGCTCAACTGTTCCCCTCTTCATCTTCTAAACGGGCTCTAGGGAGACCAAAAGCACCTCCTTTAGATTAAGCGCAGTTTGGTGCGCCGCAACCGGTGGGTAATCGTCATGAAAACAAGCCAGTTTCATAAGCGCGTCTCCGCTAACAGCAGTTAAGGTGAACCATGGTTTCTCTGGGTTCAGACAAACTGTGGTGAATAAAAAATGGAGGGAGAAACAGCTGAGCTCCTCCTCACAGCAGCATCGGAGAAGAAAAGGGGAACACGCAAAAGCCAGGAAGGAGGTTAGGTTTGTTCCCACAGAAAGTTCACAGTCTGTTGGGGGCACTGGATTAACATTTAACAGGAAAAAAGACTGCTGAAGACTTCTCTTGGAAAGGGCAGAAAACTTCTCCTGTGCTTGCTTATTACTCCTATCTGAGAAGAGCATCTTTTCACCCCGCTTTAAGGGAAAAATCCATCCCATACCACCTGCCACACAGGAACTTGCATAAGCTTTCTTTCCTGTTAACTGCTAATCCAGGAACTCTCTCTGGGGCTCAAAAGCACCCTGATACTAACTCCTAACCAAGCTAATAATCATTGCTATAGTGCCAAGGTAACATATTTTTCACTTGTACAGCACTGCTGGAAAAAGCTTCTTTTAATCCTTCCTTTTAGGCGATGCAATCTGATTCCAAACCAAGACAAAAAGTTTGTGACATCCTGAAGGAAAAGGGGAGCCCCTAATCCAACAAACCCAAAAGCTTGCCTATGTTGGTACATCCCCAAATGGAATCCATTTAGGACCAATGCAGCAGTGAGTAGCGAGACTTATTCACTTGTTTGTGCTTCGATGGGGGACTTTGCTCAGTGGCAGAACCCGTGAGTTACATGCAGATTCCTGCAACACTGGGGGGTTGGACTAGATGACCCCCAGGGTCCGTTCCAACTCTTGTTGTTGTTTAGTCGTGTCCGACTCTTCATGACCCCATGGACCAGAGCATGCCAGACACTCCTATCTTCCACTGCCTCCCGCAGTTTGGTCAAACTCATGCTGGTAGCTTCGAGAACACTGTCCAACCATCTCATCCTCTGTCGTCCCCTTCTCCTTGTGCCCTCCATCTTTCCCAACATCAGGATCTTTTCCAGGGAGTCTTCTCTTCTCATGAGGTGGCCAAAGTATTGGAGCCTCAGCTTCAGGATCTGTCCTTCCAGTGAGCACTCAGGGCTGATTTCCTTCAGAATGGATAGGTTTGATCTTCTTGCAGTCCTTGGGACTCTCAAGAGTCTCCTCCAGCACCATAATTCAAAAGCATCAATTCTTCAGCAATCAGCCTTCTTTACGGTTCAGCTCTCACTTCCATACATCACTACTGGGAAAACCATAGCTTTATCTATACAGACCTTTGTTTGCAAGGTGATGTCTCTGCTTTTTAAGATGCTGACCATTAAGTTGTCATAAATGGATGCAGCCCAAAGCATCTCTCATCCATACTGGAAGCTATTGGCAATTGTACTACAGTGAAAATGGAGACCAGACCTATTATAAGGGGCTATTGTTTATGTTTTTAAAGAAGACTAGAGTAGAACTTTGATCATAAACAATGGAAGCAGATGTCTAATTCCAAAAGTATACAAACACCTGGAAACTGTTGAACCACTGTACTTCTATCCACAAGAAAAATAGAGTGGATTGTGGACCTAACTCAAAAGAGGTAACAGCTAACATTACCAAGCAACAGGTAAACTGCACGGTGATGCTATAGGGCTGAACTGCCAGGTCATATGGTAAGGAAAACTACCTAGCTACCTAAATGTCCAACAATCGTATAGGAGAAAAAGGAAAGCAACAATCAAGACATTGGGTGCATGGTCCAGAACCAAATATAAGCTATGTGGCAATACTACTGCTAATGTCTGGGGCACTGTATACAATGGCTGCTTTAACTTGACCTCTGGGCCTTCCTTTTTGTCAATGGAAAAAGACTCACAATAGAGAAGTTAAGGACGCTGTGCAAAGTCACCAAGATCAGATGCCATTAATCCACGACAACACAAAATTGCAGAGGCAATTCACTGTAGCAAAATATGCACGCTACCATCAAGTGTAATACAGTGGTTCCTCGGGTTACAAACACTTTGGGTTACAAACTCCGCTAACCCGGAAGTAGTACCTCGAGTTAAGAACTTTGCCCCAGGATGAGAACAGAAATTGCACGGCAGCGGGAGGCCCCCATTAGCGAAAGCACGCCTCAGGTTAAGAACGGTTTCAGGTTAAGAACGGTCCTCCGGAACGAATTAAGCTCGTAACCCGAGGTACCACTGTAATAGCACAAAGAGAAGCAAAATTCACACCTCTTGCCCCCCAACTTCAGAACAGAAAGGAAGCAGGTTAAATCATCACTCAAAGGACCCCCAAGTACGCCTTCCATATGAGAGAAAGGAGACGAGCACTCACTAAAAAGGCCTGGTGGTCCCATTGAACTTCAAATCCCGATTCAAAGTACTAGCCAATGCCCCCAAAATCATTTGCTGTGTCTGTACAGATGCATACAGCTTCGTAATAGGACTGTAATCACAACACAACGGTAAATATCATTAAAAACCAACAGGTTGAGATCACCAATATGAGCCTGTGGCTTTGCAGCAAGGGGTGGGGCAAACTGAAAGTATAAAGTTCGAAGTACACTTTCCAAAGCAGGATACAACAGTTGCACACACATCACTTAGCAAACTCCTCACCTTCCACCAGGTAAACAAATTCTTGCAAACCGTGCTGCTGGGCTGCACCGACAGTCAACATAAAGAGAAAGCCTTGCACTGTATCAAACAATGGGCAGGGCCTGTAAGCAGCTGCTGCTTGCTAAGCATCTAATAGGAGCAGCTGAATTATCATTAAAACACATTTGAATCTTCCACCTGCGCTTGCTTTTCAAGCAATCACTTTGGAGACTATCAGGAAAGCCCTGAGGTTACTCCAATCATGGTAACATTTGACCACAAGCACGGAAGCATAGATTGTGTGTTGTTTTTTTAATGTTAGAAGTTTCCACTTACAGTGTGTGGTATATCTTCAAGTTGATTCCTTCTTCTAGACAAGGAAATAGTTTTAATTCCTCCTAACCAGCAGTGGCATGTTTTGTTTTGCTTTTTAGCACACATCTCTGAATATTCGCCATGCTGGTTACAGCTAATGGGAGTTGGAGTTCAACAATGCTTGGCCTAAATACAGATGCATAAAGGAAGTTGGGAAAGGAAGGGGGGGGGAATCTGTCTGAAGATCTATGTTCACTTGAAAATATTTGCATAATGAGACAGTAAAGAAGAGCGGAGAGCTGCTAAAGATCAGTCGATAGGCAGGAACACACGCACGAAAAAGACGAGGACCTGACTGTGAAAGCCACAGAAATTTTGTACAGCATCTGAGGCCAGTAATATTTAGCACAGGAATCCCAACTGCAGTTTTTCATGTTATAATGAAAAGATTAAAAAGTAAATCGCATTAATGCAGCCTAGTGGCAAAGTCAATATTTTTATTCAGCATTTTCATCTTCCAAGAGTCTCCTTGGCTGGGAATTTTCCGGCGTAAGTGGCCACTCCAGCAAAGATCACATCTGTATTACTCTTTTTCAGACCTATGCTTTTAATATCCATAGAAGGTTATCAGATGGCAAAGATGAAGCACGTATCATGCCAACCCCCGAAAAAGCCATTTATAGGCTTGATTACTTCCTAGCTCTTTTCTGCCTGGAATATCAGATTATTAAACCTGTAGCCATTTCCATCACACGACCAGAGTCCCGTTATTATTATTTTTTCAAGAGACTCTACAGTGTTACATCTGGAAACAGAAATGGAAAATGAGGTCACATACCAGGCATTTTCTCATGTAACTTTCCTTCTCAGATGCCTTTCGAAAGGATCAACAAAAAGGTTACCAGGAAACAGTGTCAAGTAAGAATGCTGCCACTATCTTCTAAAATTAGACACGCGTTGACACCTCTTAGGCCAAACCAAATGCCGTCACTGGGCCAGGGTTCTCTTTTTTCTACGTTTTTAACAACAAAGCATTGTATGGTCTCTACAGTTACACACACAAACACCCTGCACCAAACTGGAAATGATGTAGGCATTTGTTCATTTGCTTGTTCGTCAACACTTAAATTGGAAACTCATTGGGGTTTTGGCTTGTGGTACTCAACAAAATGACCTGTACATTGACAGCACTATATTTTTAAAAAATGGCTCATCAAAATAAATCACTGTTCAATTAATTATAAGGTTGTTATAATATATAGAGCATGTTCTATACAGCATATAGGAATGAACCATTCCTAGTTGGTATATTATAAAATCACCTGCAGAAAATCACCAAGACAGTAGATCCTAGGCTGCAGCTGAAGAAATGATGAAACACTAAATACATTTATAGGTTCAGCAAGCTGCATGACTATTAACCAACAAACCAGCCTGCCATTCTTAAGAGTATCACCAACCCTCCATTTTCTTTGGCTTCCATTTGGTAAAAAAAAGAGAGACACATATTTCTAAGAAAGAGGAAATTATACCAAGCCCTTTAATGCTAATTAGCATTCACACACACGCAAAAAGCTAAACGCAACAGCTGAGTACAGGGCTAAATCTCAAGCATAATCAAAGCAACAACTTTAAAAATCAATATATTTTTAAAATCAATATACTTGCTTATAGACCCTGAAGCTCACTGCTAAAACAAAACGGTCCCATCTTAAAAAGGGAAGACAAGGGCAGCTTCAGGTTCTAGGAATTCACTGCTTCAATGCAAGCACAAACTAGGTCAGCGCCAAACGTCTGGCTAGCCAAAGCCAATTCTTGCTGAACTTAAATTACCTCCCCTCCTTTCTGTCTTGCTCTCTTCCTGAAACAGCAGATCTTGAAGATACAGTATTTCTTCCACCATGGCTGTGCGTTAGAGATCGGGGTCTTCACGACACCCATAGCCCTGCGCACGACGTCTGCTTCGACATCTTCCTCCCAGACCCTGTGAGGACGTCAGCTTGCTCAACAGTTGCTTTGACTGGATTTGCTACCAAATAGGCTTTGGCAATGATTGCTTTTAATCCCCTCGTAATACCAAGCTGCAACTGTTCACAGCTAACGACAGGACATGGCCAGTACTGCTACAGGGAAAGGTCCCAGACCGGGGTAGTGAAAGGGCTGCAAACAAATCTTCGCAGAAAGAGGGGTTGCTGGCAGAATTGCAGGAATTAAGAATGCTAACCAACATGCTAGAAAGAAACTCGCTTAGGTTTAATTTGTGTGAGCGGAACTTTAAAAAGTACTATGCATGCAAGCATTTTACCCACTGGTTGGTCTGCTGTTAATGCTTTGCCTTAAGCTAAAACTTTCGGTTATCATTAATATTACTGCTTTGGAAAGGAGTGCTGGTCAGTGTTTATCTGCCTGCGGCGTGCCAACAGTATGTGCTTTATTCAGCGCTACGCACACACACACGGTTAGAAACTCAAGACATAAAATCTAATCGCCAAATGGCACCTTAAACCTGGGCTGCAGTCGCCACAATGGCAAGTCTAGACCAGGGGCCAGCAAACTTTTTCAGCAGTGGGCCGGTCCACTGTCCCTCAGACCTTGTGGGGGGCCGGACTATATTTTGGAAAAAATAATGAACAAATTCCTGTGCCCCACAAATAACCCAGAGATGCATTTTAAATAAAAACACACATTCTGCTCATGTAAAAACATGCTGATTCCCAGACCATCCGCAGGCCGGATTTAGAAGGCGATTGGGCCAGATCCGGCCGCAGGGCCTTAGTTTGCCAACCCATGGTCTAGAAACTGTTCCCCTTTCCCTGATATTATTATTATTATTATTGATTCCATTTTTATACCACTTTATATTTTAAAGAAATCTCAAAGCAGTTTGCAACACAAAGAAAAAAAAATCAAACAAAACAATCCAGAATAAAACTAATTCAAGGAAAATATTTCAGATCCTTCTCTAAGTGACATTTTGCTTTCCCTAGTCACCAGCCTGGCATTCAGAGATCTCCACATGGTCTCAATTGGACCCGCATTAGTTGCAAAGCACATATATATATATATATGTGTGTGTGTGTGTGTTTTCCCCACATGCAGCTTCATGTCATGCAAAACAGCTTCTTAAAGCTGACGTTAGAGAGATTTACAGTAAACGTAGGAGACTTTGCTATAAGGTACTTGCAGGAAATTGACAGACCCCCTACCAGTAAGGGCTGGGCGCCAGGCAGTTGCCAATTTCAGGACAATTTGGATCTTAAACTACACAATCCTTAAAACGCTACAGAAAACAGGAAGGTTCAGACTGGTTGGACCTGTACTATAAAAAAACCAACCACACACACATTAGTTTAAGCAGCTCGTTTTAAAACAAAGCCTGGACAGGGGAGAAAGTTAAACATTTTGTACTAAATCATTTCTACTGAAGGAATGAGAGAAGGCAAGTAGCAAAACCGCCAAGATTAGCTTATAGACTTCCTCCGCTCATTATCTGAGCAGAGTCCCAACTGCCCCAAGAAGGCAAAATAAAAAATATAATAATTCTAACAGTTTTATTATTTATACCCCACCTGCCTGGTAAGCGGTTAGGGGGACTAGGTGAAAGAGTTATTAGCAAACCCCGGTTCCCCTCACAAAGCTACAGTTCCCAGAGTGGTGTAACAATAAATCCCTCTGGGAAATCTGGGAATTTTAGCTCTGTGAGGGGAATGGGGGTCTTCTAACAACCCTAAGCGCCCTTAACAAACTACAGTTCCCAGGGTACTCGGCAGCGGGGGGAGCCACGGCCATTTAAAGTGGTACGATGCTGTTTTAAATGCTTCGTGCAGATGGAGCCCAAATGCAGAAAGCACTTAATCCTATAGCTGTTTCCCACAGCTAGTGTCTTATTAAGACTTTAAGAGGCTCTGTCCAACACAAACAAGGCAGAATGCAGACTGCCTGGGACACAGGATGATATTCCACCGGTGCAGAAGCAAGTAGCCCAGCACCCACAGCAAGCAACATTTAAATAGGGTGACAGCTTCATGGAACACCTTTGTGGGTGCTTTACTTTCTTGGGCTCCATGATTACTGCAGATGGTGACAGCAGCCACGAAATTAAAAGACGCCTGTGTCTTGGGAGAAAAGCAATGACAAACCTAGACAGAATCTTAAAAAGCAGAGACATCACCTTGCCGACAAAGGTCCGTATAGTAGAAGCTATGGTTTTCCCAGTAGTGATGTATGGAAGCGAGAGCTGGACCATAAAGAAGGCTGATCGCCGAAGAATTGATACTTTTGAATTATGGTGCTGGAGGAGACTCTTGAAAGTCCCATGGACTGCAAGAAGACCAAACCTCTCCATTCTGAAGGAAATCAGCCCTGAGTGCTCACTGGAAGGACAGATCGTGAAGCTGAGGCTCCAATACTTTGGCCACCTCATGAGAAGAGAAGACTCCCTGGAAAAGACCCTGATGTTGGGAAAGATGGAGGGCACAAGGAGAAGGGGACGACAGAGGACGAGATGGTTGGACAGTGTTCTCGAAGCTACCAGCATGAGTCTGACCAGGCTGCAGGAGGCAGTGGAAGACAGGAGTGCCTGGCGTGCTCTGGTCCATGGGGTCACGAAGAGTCGGACACGACTAAACGACTAAACAACAACAACATAACCTCACCACTACTGAATCCGTGGGGGGGAGTGTTCCTTATGCTCTTACCCAGGGGTTGGCAACCTAAGGCCCATGGGCCACAAGCGGCCCACGGGGGCCATTCAACTGGCCCCCGAGCCGCCCCCGAACTGAGCCACCCACTTGGTGAGTCCCCACGCATTGAGCTAAAATGGTGCAGCATGGCGCGGGGACTTGTTTCCGCAGGAACCAGAAATCGTGTCTGCGCAGGTGCCAGAAATCAGGCCCACGGAGGGGTCTGCGCTGGAGTGAACCGGCCCAGGTGAGGTAAACCTTGCCAACCCCTGTTCTTACCTAAGGAAAATGCAATGCAAAACAGTACAACTGACCCAAAGCAATCCTTGCCTCACTCCCTATCCCTAGAGGCCTGTTCAGGAAGAGAAGAAGATTCTGCTCACATAGCTCATTATTAAGAGGCAAACGCGGCAGCCAAGCCTTCAGTTCCAGAAGGTTTTGAAGTGAGCATCTCCTTCCAAAAGAGTCGAGAAAAGGATCTGAGTCAATGCTGAAAATGACTCATCTATGGCGTACAGATTTCTCCGCCTAACTACAGACAGATGAGCTTGACCAGTAAAAAACAACAACTGATTTTTTTCTGGTAATGATAGGTTACAGAGCATGCAAGAGGAAGCAATTGGAGGACGTTTTTGTTATTACACAGAAGCATATTCTCGCCAGATTTCAAAGGCAATTTCTGAAATCTCAGCCAACACCAAGTTAAGGAAATAAAGTCATCAAGTGGCGCTTTTTACTGGAGTATTTGGTATCCGAAAGCATCCCCCCCCCCTTTCTTCCTAGTAAAACATTTGTACTAAAATAGACGTTTTCACCTCCTTTGCAGCAGTGGCTCAGCTTCCTTATTAACTTGAACTTCCAAGCACAGAAATTCAGGTATTTCACCTGAAGCTTTGAAGCTGAGGAATGCACACGGCAGACAGTTAACTCTTTATGGTCAAAGACACCACAGTAGTTTCTATAGCTCTGGATGGCTACATGCACCAACCTAGTGTCCGGGCAGCTATTTCCAGGTCTGGGCACTATGGAGATGTTGCACCTCCACCAGTTCAAGTTTTCGTAAAATATGCAGGGATTTGTGATATGTAAAATGAACCATGGAAAGAGAAGAAGGGAAGTCGTTTATATCTTAAGGATATAAAAAGAGTACCGTATTTTAAATAGTAAAACAGAAAACAATAAAAAATTATAAAAAAGAAACATTGCCCACCACTGAAAATCTGCAATGCAAATATGGCAGGAAGAACTGCGTGTGCTCATCCTCACACAAGGCCACCGAGAGGCCTAAGCCTGGCCAATTTGCCACACGATATGCGTCTGAATTGCCCAGAATCCCCTGCAATGCTTGAGGGGGTCCTTAGCATATGAGACACTATAGAAAGTTTGAAAACCAGGTGTATTTGTTGCAGCATCATAAAGACATCACAAACAGGTTCAAAGCAGTGCTTCTGCTACGGTTGTGGAACTGGCGTCATCATGAAGCCAGTTTGCGTGTCACAACATTGTTTTATTTGACCAGGAAGCACTGACTAAGTGACCTGTTTCTCATAAGAAAGTCTATGTATGTGTTTGTGGTGGGGGGGGGGGAGAGAATCAAAGCCCGGTGAGGCAAGTAATATTCAATTTTCAAAAACAAAGCACCAAACCCCAGCATTTGTCATCTGTCTGGAGAACGTGCACTGACAGGCTGGTGTGGTGGTGAGGGAAGCAAATATAATGCCAAGAAAGGGGACCAAATCAATTTGCCCCAAAGAACGTCCTCTCTAATGCTCCAGCCAGCTGTGTCTCCCCAAATCATGGGATGTGGAGGAAATCCTGCTCTGCAGATTTTAAAAAGTAGGCAGGCCGATAGGGGGGAGCTGGTCCTTTAGCTACCTTGGGCTCAAAGCATTTTAGGTCTTTAATGAATTGTGTCCAGAAACCTACTAGAAGCCAGTGCAGCTGTTATAAAATGGACGTGACCTTCTCCCAAGAGTGCACCCAACAAGGCTTTCTCTCTCAGTTTCAGAAAAGCTGCTGATATTCTGAATCAGTTCTGGGAAGCAAAAATAGACTGGTCGAAGACTAACGAAACGAAGCCTAATCAGGAAGAACAAAGGACGTCAACTGATCTGGGAGCAGAGGTTCAGCCTGTCTTGTATGCCATTGTGTTCCCCTCGAAATTAAACGTTTCTGGTCTGGGAGTGCTTTTGGATACTCCAGTAGAAGTTATGGCCAAGGATGCTGAGGTCCAGCATCGAAATAAACCTAAGAAGATCAGACTTGGCCACAGTGAGACATGCCTTTGGTTACCTTTAAATTAAATACCTGCAATGTGCTCTGTGTCGAAGAATATTTGACACGTGGTGGTGTAACAGCCATGCTCAACTGAAGGTCCAGAATATGTACCTAAAAGACTATTCTCTTCCCATGGAAGCCTTCTTGCTCCTGCACTTAGCCTTTCCCAGAGCTAACGGCAGTCCAGCAGGAGTACGCTACCAAAAACAATTACCGTATTTTTCGCTCTATAACACGCACCAGACCGTAACACGCACATAGTTTTTAGAGGAGGAAAACAAGAAAAAAATATTCTACATGAAATAGTGGATATATGATTTTTGTGGTTCATGCTGTGGCCACAGGCATGTGATCTGACAGTGAGTTTGGAGTAGCCCAATGCAAAAATCCTGAGGATCCATGTGGATCCATGCTTTGTAACCACTGGGGAGGGAAGGAAGGGGAACCATGGATCCTCTGCTCACGACTGCAGCAGATCCCCCCCGCCACCCACAGGCATTCGCTCCATAACACGCACAGACATTTCCCCTTACTTTCTAAGAGGAAAAAAGTGAGTGTTATGGTGCAAAAAATACAGTAAATTGTTTTTCTTCTCTAGCATGTTCTCTAAGCTAGTTTACACAATCACAGAAGCAATATCCCAGTTCCTAAGTAACCGGCGCATTATACAGAATCTCTCTCAATACAGATATTATAGGGCCACCTGTTAAGAGCTGAGCAGCCACTTTTAGATTATTAGACTCCATCCTATCTTTTATGTATCCATGCAAAGCAGGAAACAGTTCTAATGGAATAGGATAACCAGCCGTTTCTTTTTTTTGGGGGGGGGGGTCTCTCTTTTTTGTGCTGCTGTCAATAGTGAATTTTGAGAGATTGTGGAGCATTTTTGAAAGCGTGAAGAATTCGGTACAGAGACAAAGAAGGACCTCTAAGCATTAGCACTTTCATGATGTTACTTGTGATCAAGATGAAATGGTCCTGGCAGAACAAAAGCCACATGACAGGTCAGGATAGCTCAGTTGGTTCAAGCATGGTGCTGATAATGCCAAGGTTGCAGGTTCGAACCCTGTGTGGGACAGCTGCATATCCCTGCATTTCAGGGGGTTAGTCTAGAGGGTTTCATCCAACTCTACAATTCTATGTTTCTATGATTCTGAAGTAGAGGGCCTCACTGTCTTGGCTCTCTGTTTAGTGAAACCAGGTGAGATGGGCGCCGGCAGTTATCTTTCCACAAGGACCGACATTGATGCCAAAATCCAGCTTCGTCTGAGCTCTGCAACTGCAGCTTTCTCCAGATTGAAGTGCAGAGCACTTGAGAACCAGGACACTCGCAGGGAAACCAGGATGCCTGTTTACAAAGCTACTGTATTATCAACCTTACTGTATGCTTATGAAACATGGACCACTTAGAAAAGCCATCTCCAACTCCTCAAAAGATTCCATCACTTGGGAAGACAGGCATACTAATGCCAATGTACTGGAAGAAGCAAAGATCACCAGTGCCAAAGAAATGATTCTTCAACATCAACTTCATTGGACTGGTCATGTTGTGTGGGCACCTGATTATCGTCTTCCAAAGCAACTACTCTATTCCAAGCTTAAAAATGGAAAGTGTAATGCTGGTGGTCAACAAAAGAGGTTTAAAGATTCCCTCAAGGCAAATCTAAAAAAAAATAATGTAGTATGAACACCGACAACTGGGAAACACTGGCCTGCGAGTGCTCCAGTTGGAGAACAGCCTTTACCAAAGGTGTTATGGGCTTCGAAGACACTGGAACTCAGGACGAAAGGAAGAAACATGCTAAGAGGAAGGCATGCTTGGCAAACCCTCACCTTGACCAACTGCTGCCCAGAAACCTATGTCCCTACTGTGGAAGGAGACGTGTGGATCCAGAATTGACCTCCATAGTCAACTTACTGTTAAGACCGTGTTCATGGAAGACAATCTTACTCGGCTACAAGCGATTGCCAAAGAAAGAAAGAAGGGGGTACTAAATCTGGTGGGGAACATGTCGTACCCCATCTGGGGTATTTTGTCCACCTTTGGTCCACTTTTATCTGTGGCTCCTAGAAGCTATCAGCATGTGAGAGTGGCCACAGCACAGGAACGGCTTCAACCGGGCAGCTAAACCAGGACAGGGTAGCCAAGTTAGGGTAGCCAAGACAGGCCCTGGCGGATTGAGCAGACAAGACCATTTGTGGGTCACAAAGGCAGTTTCTGCACATGCTGTATAGGAAAGTAAGGTGCAGCAACCTGGGAAGGCAGCGCATGCAAGAGAAGGAAAACTCTGACCCTAAATCTCTGCTGCTTTGCAGGGGCTATCTTTGGAAGAAGGAAAGGAGAAGTAAACCCTACAGAAATCCAAAGTGGAATATCTAACACGGTTGGAAGGCACCTTGTAGGTCTCCTTCCGTCAACTCCTGTGGACAAGCTGGCGCCAAATGTATTTCTCTGCTTTCCTTTGGACCACATCAGTTAGGCTTGGAACGGGGTCTTGTCATCTGGGCAGCCCAGGACCGCCAGACCGTGTGCCTAGGCTTGTGCCTCAGGAAAGGTCACTCGGCCAACACAACTGTTGACTTCAGCCTGAAATCTTGTGATGAAGGGCGGTACAATCAATCAATCAATCAATCAATCAGGATTTGGAACCAGCTTCAAACCTTGATTCCATGATGTCAAAGGAAACCTAACACTGTACAACAGTTAAATGGAGGGGAGAGTTGGAGGAAGCAGTTTTGAAGTCAATCTATGTTACATATAAGATGGATTTACTTTCCTCGAACAAAATTCTTACATATGCTCAACTCAGAAATTTTAAATGGTAGTAAGTATTCAGTGCACACCCCTCAGGCATTTTTTTCCTGTAAGGCAAGGTGCTATGCTGGCAACTGGGATGTGGGGAAGTATTGTTTTTAGTGTGTTTACAATCAATTGAGCCAGTGAATTGCAGTGCAATTACGAATCGGGGGCAATTACTAATGCGAAGCCTTAGAAAATGCCAAGCTATGCAATTTTCTTGCTACTAGGAGTTGCGTGTGCAAAAGCCAGCACAGCAGCGTCAAGTGAAAATGCAATGTTTCCTGTTGAAGAAAAAATTGCCACCTTTTGTTTATCAGCAGCCTTGATTGGCTCAGAATATTACAGAGACCTCCTGATTTGGAACAGGTTAACTCATTCCTCTCACCTTTAGCTACACCAAATTGTTTTTCAGATTGCTTTTGATTTTGGAATAGCTTCTCAGAAGGAGGAGTTGTTGTTGTTTAGTCGTTTAGTCGTGTCCGACTCTTCGTGACCCCATGGACCAGAGCACGCCAGGCACTTCTGTCCTCCACTGCCTCCCGCAGTTTGATCAAACTCATGCTAGTAGCTTCAAGGACACCATCCAACCATCTCATTCTCTGTCGTCCCCTTCTCCTTGTGCCCTCCATCTTTCCCAACATCAGTGTCTTTTCCAGGGAGTCTTCTCTTCTCATGAGGTGGCCAAAGTATTGGAGCCTCAGCTTCACGATCTGTCCTTCCAGTGAGCGCTCAGGGCTGATTTCCTTCAGAATGGAGAGGTTTGATCTTCTTGCAGTCCATGGGACTCTCAAGAGTCTCCTCCAGCACCATAATTCAAAAGCATCAATTCTTCGGCGATCAGCCTTCTTTATGGTCCAGCTCTCACTTCCATACATCACTACTGGGAAAACCATGGCTTTTACTATACGGACCTTTGTTGGCAAGGTGATGTCTCTGCTTTTTAAGATGTTGTCTAGGTTTGCCATCGCCTTTCTCCCAAGGAGCAGGCGTCTTTTAATTTCGTGACTGCTGTCACCATCTGCACTGATCATGGAGCCCAAGAAAGTAAAATCTCTCACTGCCTCCATTTCTTCCCCTTCTATTTGCCAGGAGGTGATGGGCCCAGTGGCCATGATCTTCGTTTTTTTGATGTTGAGCTTCAGACCATATTTTGCGCTCTCCTCTTTCACCCTCATTAAAAGGTTCTTTAATTCCTCTTCACTTTCTGCCATCAAGGTTGTGTCATCTGCATATCTGAGGTTGTTGATATTTCTTCCGGCAATCTTAATTCCGGCTTGGGATTCATCCAGCCCAGCCTTTCGCATGATGAATTCTGCATATAAGTTAAATAAGCAGGGAGACAATATACAGCCTTGCCGTACTCCTTTCCCAATTTGGAACCAATCAGTTGTTCCATATCCAGTTCTAACTGTAGCTTCTTGTCCCACATAGAGATTTCGCAGGAGACAGATGAGGTGATCAGGCACTCCCATTTCTTTAAGAACTTGCCATAGTTTGCTGTGGTCAACACAGTCAAAGGCTTTTGCATAGTCAATGAAGCAGAAGTAGATGTCTTTCTGGAACTCTCTAGCTTTCTCCATAATCCAGCGCATGTTTGCAATTTGGTCTCTGGTTCCTCTGCCTCTTCTAAATCCAGCTTGCACTTCTGGGAGTTCTCGGTCCACATACTGCTTGAGCCTTCCTTGTAGAATTTTAACCATAACCTTGCTAGCATGTGAAATGAGTGAAATTGTGCGGTAGTTGGAGCATTCTTTGGCACTGCCTTTCTTTGGGATTGGGATGTAGACTGATCTTCTCCAATCCTCTGGCCACTGCTGAGTTTTCCAAACTTGCTGGCATATTGAGTGTAGCATCTTAACAGCATCATCTTTTAAAATTTTAAACAGTTCAGCTGGAATACCATCACTTCCACTGGCCTTGTTATTTGCAGTGCTTTCTAAGGCCCATTTGACTTCACTCTCCAGGATGTCTGGCTCAAGGTCAGCAACCACACTATCTGGGGTGTACGAGACATCCATATCTTTCTGGTATAATTCCTCTGTGTATTCTTGCCACCTCTTCTTGATGTCTTCTGCTTCAGTTAGATCTTTACCACTTTTGTCCTTTATTATGGTAATCTTTGTACGAAATGTTCCTTTCATATTTCCGATTTTCTTGAACAGATCTCTGGTTCTTCCCATTCTGTTGCTTTCCTCTATTTCTTTGCATTGCTCGTTTAAGAAGGCCTTCTTGTCTCTCCTTGCTATTCTTTGGAAGTCTGCATTCAATTTCCTGTATCTTTCACTATCTCCCTCGCATTTTGCTTGCCTTCTCTCCCCCGCTATTTGTAAGGCCTCGTTGGACAGCCACTTTGCTTTCTTGCATTTCTTTTTCATTGGGATGGTTTTAGTTGCTGCCTCCTGTATAATGTTGCGAGCCTCCACCCATAGTTCTTCAGGCACTCTGTCCAGCAAATCTAAATCCTTAAACCTGTTCCTCACTTCCACTGTGTATTCATAAGGGATTTGGTTTAGATTGTATCTTACCTGTCCAGTGGTTTTTCCTACTTTCTTCAGTTTAAGCTTGAATTTTGCTATAAGGAGCTGATGATCTGAGCCACAGTCAGCTCCAGGTCTTGTTTTTGCTGACTGTATAGAGCTTCTCCATCTTTGGCTGCAGAGAATATAATCAATCTGATTTCGATGTTGCCCATCTGGGGATGTCCATGTGTAGAGTCGTCTCTTGTGTTGTTGGAAAAGCGTGTTTGTGATGACCAGTTTGTTCTCTTGACAGAACTCTATTAGCCTTTGCCCTGCTTCGTTTTGATCTCCAAGGCCAAACTTGCCTGTTGTTCCTTTTATCTCTTGATTCCCTACTTTAGCATTCCAATCCCCTATAATGAGCAGAACATCCTTCTTTGGTGTCACTTCTATAAGGTCTTGTAAGTCTTCATAGAATTGGTCAATTTCAGTTTCTTCAGCACCAGTAGTTGGTGCATAAACTTGGATTACTGTGATGTTAAAAGGTCTGCCTTGGATTCGTATCGAGATCATTCTATCATTTTTGAGACTGCATCCCAGTACAGCTTTCGCCACTCTTTTGCTGACTATGAGGGCCACTCCATTTCTCTTACGGGTTTCTTGTCCACAGTAGTAGATATGATAGTCATCCGAACTGAATTCGCCCATTCCCGTCCATTTTAGCTCACTGATGCCCAGGATGTCAATATTTATTCTTGCCATCTCATTTTTGACCACATCCAACATACCCAGGTTCATGGTTCTTACATTCCAGGTTCCTATGCAATATTTTTCTTTACAGCATTGGACTTTCCTTTCGCTTCCATGCATATCCACAACTGAGCATCCTTTCGGCTTTGGCCCAGCCGCTTCATCAGCTCTGGATCTACTTGTACTTGTCCTCCGCTCTTCCCCAGTAGCATGTTGGACGCCTTCCGACCTGAGGGGCTCATCTTCCAGCGTCATAACTTTTATATGCCTGTTGTCTTTGTCCATGGAGTTTTCTTGGCAGGGATACTGGAGTGGCTTGCCGGTTCCTACTCCAGGTGGATCACGTTTGGTCAAAACTCTCCACTATGACCTGTTCATCTTGGGTGCCCTGCTCGGCGTAGTTCATAGCTTCTCTGAGTTCTTCAAGCCCCTTCGCCACGGCAAGGCAGTGATCCATGAAGGGGCTCAGAAGGAGTACAATCGGTCAAAATGATGCAAGTATCCTGCCCCCCCCCTTTTTAGCTCCCGACTGCTGTTAAGAAATGTGAGTACTACCTTAGATATGCTTACCCAGAAGGAAGCATCATTGACTTCAGTGGGACTTATCCCCAAGTAAGTGCATCTAGGATTGCAGCCAAAGACCTTTGGCAATGGGCAAAAGATACTCAACACACAATTAAGCGGCTGACAACCCATCCAGCTTCCTTGGTTACACCAAGATATTTCAGGAATGCATTAGGGTGCCAACTGCTTGTGTATCACAAACCTAGGAGCACAGAAAAGGTGAATCCAGATAACTCGAAGGCAAACAATAAAACATGGGAAACGAGATGTTTAGAAAATGCTTCAGGGTTGAAGAAGCACATTGCCTAGCAGGTATTGTTTGTTTGTGGGTTTTTTATAAAAATAAAGGTAAAGGACCTCTGGATAGTTAAGTCCAGTCAAAGGAGACTATGGGGTTGCGGTGCTCATCTCACTTTCAGGCCAAGGGAGCCAGTGTTTGTCCACAGGCAGCTTTCCGGTCATGTGGTCAGCATGACTAAACTGCTTCTGGCGCAACGAGATACCGTGACAGAAGCAAGACTGCAACGAAATGCCTTTTACTTTCCCACCAGGGCGGTATCTATATATCTACTTGCTCTGGCGTGCTTTCAAACTGCTAGGTTGGCAGGAGATGGAGCAGAGCAACAGGAGCTCACCCCATATCATGGGGATTCGAACCGCCAACCTTCCAATCGGCAAGCCCAAGAGGCTCAGTGGTTTAGACCACAGCGCCACCCGCGTCCCTCTGCTGCCTAGCATGCAGCTTTAAGCATCAGCAGTACGCATTTAATATATTTAAAACTCCTTAGAGGCTGTCTTACGATCAAGTGGTATATATAAAATTTGTTTTAAAAAATAAAAATAATTCAAGTCTCATGGCTGCTGACAGGAGCTTGACTTCACTGGGATCAGGGCCCAAGCATTTTACTACCATTTATATCATCATCATTATATTAAATGAGATATTATTATTTATTAAATGATATTTTCATCTGCAGATGTCAGGGTGGTTCACAGCATAAAAATACAAGATGAATTAATACAAGTTCTTCCAAAGAAATTAAACCCAAGTACATGGCAACACTGAGTACAAATCAGACACCAACTAATTAGTGTCCGTAATACCTAACAAAGAGATACTGAAGATATTAGTTGTGCAATTCATAAAAGCAGCCCATATCTCATTGCATCACTTTTATACCTACAATTTAACATTTACCCATCTTAACCTAGTTTTTGTTGCATTCGTACACAAACACACACAGAACCTTTACTATGAAGAGGGGAGGAAACCCTCCAAGTCAGCGGGTCTATCTCCTCAGAGATAACACAAACTGGGTGGTACTAGACTAGAAACATGAGAGACATGGGTTCAAATTCCCACATCCCTCACTGGGGTGACCTTGGGCCAGTCGCTGTCTCTCAGCCCAACCGACCTCACAGGGCTGTTGTGAAGAAAACATGGGGAGGGAGACACCCTATACACCACTTTGAACTTCCTGGAGGAAATAACGAGATAATGTAACAGTCAAAATAATAACAATACTCACCAGCCCTGCTCCCCGCCCTCAAGTCTTTTTTGCCTGTCAGGAATGCATCCCTGAACCGCGAACATGTTTCTTGCTTGCCTGGATAAGGGCAAGGAGAGATGTGTCTCTATGTAGAAATATCTGACTCCTGCATAGCTGGAAAGTCACCTAAAGGAGGAGTTGCATCTGTTGATCAACCCATTGTTTGCCTCTGGCCACAATGCACCACAGAAATGGGCACATGAAGGAACATGGCCCTCAAGTCAAAAAGGTCCCCATCCCTCGTAGAGCCCGATTTGTCTCATTGCCTCACGGGAAGCGTTTTCACGAAAGAAGTCTGAGACTCAAGATTTCCCCTTGGACGCAAGGCCTGCTGTCCTCCAAAAAGTTTCAGAACCCACCAACTTCACTGAACGCCACCAACGGACAATGGAATCTAAACATGCATACACAAGCACACTTCCTTTCATTGTTATTATCAAAATCTACCCTTTTCGGAGCAATGCTCCGCCGAAAGTTTGATATTTCTGTTTTCCTCACGGCTGTTCGTCAAATTGTGCCGCCTCGTTGGAGATACTCAAACATACCCAGAATTGATTATTTCACGAAATGCCAAACAGACAATGCTTCTTTATGAGGAAGAGCAGAAGCAAGGCAAATAAGCAATTATTGATTCAGAGGATTTTGCGAAAAGAAAGATTCTTTCACCAACTCAAAACAGGGAGAGTTTTGAGCATGGGTTTGATTTTTGTTTTTTAATCTCGGGCACAAAGACTTTCTCTAGGTCTTTACAAGCAAAGTTTCAACACAGACCAGATATGGAGAGTTAACAAATGATGATTCACAGCACCAGTCACACTTTACTCATGTATAAAAACGAGCGATTCAGCCATCCAGGGAGCAGCAGATACGAGAGGCAAAAGGTTTGTGTTTTTAAAACAGACGCCTTATTTAGGAGTGAGCTTCTGATTCAGTACTTCCCTTATGACCCGTGTTTTGGCCGGGTCTCAATACTTCTATTTATCGAACCGCAAGCCCAACGTCATTTGCCTCCACCCACTCCCAAAAACACAAGACTCAGAAGTGAGGCGACATGTCAAAGTGTAAGAAGGCGGCCGTTTTGGAGGCAGCAAATGAGCCTTTTCGGAATTCACTTCTGCTTCAAGTTCCAGAGGTCATAAGGGAAGATTCTGCCTCACGTTTGTTTGAAAAATACAAGTTAAGGGCAAGCTTTCAGTGCAGGGATGCAGTTCCTCCTCCCCACACAAATGGACCGTTGGTGGGTTGGGGCCATCACTGATATTCTCATCTTATGATTTAAGAACCAGGCTATGAATTAAAGGAGAAAGCCGGGGCTTTCTGAAAGGTGTCTGGGGTTCCAGATCAGCCATTTCTTCCCCTAGTAAGAAGAACTGTCTCTCATGGGTGGTATTCAACCAAGATGTTCCACCAACGCAATATTTCAGCTTCCATAACGTTATCTCCCCTCCTGCAACCTCCCTAAATCTACTCCAGAGGTTTGCAGGAACCTCCAGAACAGATTTCGGGGGTGCCAAGGGTAAATGTAGACTAGGGTCACGGGATTTCTTTCTTATTACGTTTCACCATACAGTGGTACCTCAGGTTAAGAACTTAATTCGTTCTGGAAGTCTGTTCTTAACCTGAAACTGTTCTTAACCTGAAGCACCACTTTAGCTAATGGGGCCTCCTGCTGCTGCCACGCCGCCGGAGCACGATTTCTGTTCTCATCCTGAAGCAAAGTTCTTAACCCGAGGTAATATTTCTGGGTTAGCGGAGTCTGTAACCTGAAGCATATGTAACCTGAAGCGTATGTAACCTGAAGTACCACTGCAATTTTTTACTGCATGACCCACCCTACCCCTCTGTGAGAGGAAGGCTGATATAAATAAATAAGCATTTCCACCCTGGAGCACAGTATGGAAAGATTGGGAGTGCTGTTTCTTTGAACCACAGAAGAAGCGTCTTCGGAAAAATGTTTAAAAGTACTCCCCCCCCCCAAAAAAAAAACCACCCAGAGTCCTTTCTGTTGGGGATAATTTAGACTGAAATCCCCAGGTGCCAAAAAAGGTTGTTTATGTGTGTTACTACTGCGGCCCGTGTTTTCTTAGCCCCAAATTGGAAAACGAGCCAAGTCCCAACCAAAGAAGAATGGCAACTTAAGTTGACAGAATATGCACAATTCACAGACTTAACATATAGAATAAGAGAACAAGAACAACATACATTTAAAGAAGATTGGAAAACGTTTATTGAATATATGGGAAACAATTGTGTACAGCTGAAAACGCTGGCAGCATTAAGATAAATCCAACAGTGTAAACAAGTTTTGATGGATGCAATAATGGAATACAGTGGTACCTAGAGTTACAAATGCCTTAGGTTACAAACGCTTCAGGTTACAAACTCCGCTAACCTGGAAGAGTTCCCTCGAATCGAGAACTTTGCCCCAGGATGAGAACGGAAATTGTGTGCCGGGGCCACGGCGGCAGCAAGAGGACCCATTAGTGAAAGCACGCCTCTAGTTAAGAACAGTTTCAGGTTAAGAATGGACCTCTGGAATGAATTAAGTTCGTAACTAGAGGTACCACTGTACTGAACGGTTTAGTTTTTGTAAAATATTTACAAAAAAGGGAGAGGAGGAAACATCTTCTGGGCCACCAGGTGATGCCAAGCAAGCCATCATTCAATCTCATCCCTCTGTTCAGTCACCTGAGAATAACAGCAACCTATTTTGCAGGCCTGTTTTAAGGATGGTTGAAGTGAATACCAAGTGCTTTGAGCTCACTTGGTTAGAGTGTGGTGCTGGTAGCGCCACACGTTCATGTGTTCAATCTCTGTATGGGCTAGCTGCATATTCTTGCACTGTAGGGGTTGGACTAGATCATGGGTAGGCAAACTAAGGCCCAGGGGCCAGATCCGGGCCCAATCACCTTCTAAATCTGGCCCATGGACGGTCTGGGAAGCAGCGTGTTTTTACATGAGTAGAATGTGTCCTTTTATTTAAAATGCATCTCTGGGTTATTTGTGGGGCATAGGAATTTGTTCATTATTTTTTTCCAAAATATAGTCCGGCCCCCCACAAGGTCTGAGAGACAGTGGACCGGCCCCCTGCTGAAAAAGCTTGCTCACCCCTGGACTCTATGAACCTCCGGGTCCCTTCCAGCTCCACAATTCTATGATTCTAAGAGCTAAACACCAAAGCTAATATTTTTTATCACGTCAACTTTTTAAAATAATAACAATAATAACAATTTTTTATTAAATCAACTTTTTTTAATAATAACAATAAAAAATTCAAACCAGTTTGCTCCAACCTAAGTCTCAGAAGATTGCTTGTTTCCTGCTTGGCAGGGGGTTGGACTCGATGGCCCTTGTGGTCTCTTCCAACTCTATGATTCTATGATTCTAAGACAAGTGAACCCACCGCTTCTAATCATGAATCAACAGAACTAAAACCTCAGTCACCATGCTGCAACATAGCAGGTCTGCTAGATCAGATGAGATGTTATTTAGCCCAGCACCCCATAGTGACCCATAAGGTGCCTCGGGATATGGCGACAATAGCACTTTCCCGCTCTAGCAACTGGAATTGGAAGGCATACTGCTTCTCAGCCTCAAGAGGAACTTGTTGTTATTGACAATCTCATCCTCCATGAAACTGTTTAATCCTGTTTTAAAGCCATCTAATTTGGGACCAACATGAAAAAAAATGAAGCTCATGGCCACTGGTCCCATCACCTCCTGGCAAATAGAAGGGGAAGAAATGGAGGCAGTGAGAGATTTTACTTTCTTGGGCTCCATGATCACTGCAGATGGTGACAGCAGCCACGAAATTAAAAGACACCTGCTTCTTGGGAGAAAAGCAATGACAAACCTAGACAGCATCTTAAAAAGCAGAGACATCACCTTGCTAACAAAGGTCCGTATAGTTAAAGCTATGGTTTTCCCAGTAGTGATGTATGGAAGTGAAAGCTGGACCATAAAGAAGCCTGATCGCCGAAGAATGGATGCTTTTGAATTATGGTGCTGGAGGAGACTCTTGAGAGTCCCATGGACTGCAAGAAGATCAAACCTCTCCATTCTTAAGGAAATCAGCCCTGAGTGCTCACTGGAAGCACAGACCCTGAAGCTGAGGCTCCAATACTTTGGCCACCTCATGAGAAGAGAAGACTCCCTGGAAAAGACCCTGATGTTGGGAAAGATGGAGGGCACAAGGAGAAGGGGGCAACAGAGGACGAGATGATTGGACAGTGTTCTCGAAGCTACCAGCATGAGTTTGACCAAACTGCGGGAGGCAGTGGAAGACAGGAGTGCCTGGCGTGCTCTGGTCCATGGGGTCACAAAGAGGGACATGACTAAACGACTAAATAACAACAAATTTGGGGCCATCACCGTATTTTGTGATGTTGAATAACTATGCACTGAATGAGAGAAGGCATGAAGGGAACGGAGCACATGCCCCATTTAAATGTTCTCTTCTCAGTCAGGATGGAATTGTCCTATCTTCCACTTCTCCCATACATATTATCAGAAGTGGGTTTTTTGCTGTCACAGCAAGTTACATACGTTACAAAAACTCTTTCTCCCAATTCCTTTCCCTGGGTCCTTTTTTTCAAGCCCATTCAGTAACATAGGTAAGTCAGCCTCAGAAGTTTCAATTGCAAAACAGATAGCCTGGAAAGGAGAGAATGTCGTTTTAAAGCTACCTATTTATTGATAGATAAGGTGTCTTTTTCTGCCTTTCATCATCATGTCTCAGGGCAGGTTGCAATAATATAATACAGTGGTACCTCGCGTTAAGTACTTAATTCGTTCCAGAGATCTGTACTTAACCTGAAACTTCTTAACCTGAAACACCACTTTAGCTAATGGGGCCTCCTGCTGCTGCTGCGCCGCCGGAGACAGATTTTTGTTCTTATCCTGAAGCAAAGTTCTTAACCTGAAGCACTATTTCTATGTTAGCGGAGTGTGTAACCTGAAGCGTATGTAACCTGAAGCGTATGTAACCCGAGGTACCACTGTACAGTAATTAATAATAAAAAATGCAGCTAAAGGAACAAGTAAAACCATTCCAGTAAAAACAAAACAGCCGGCACATGGTGTTAAGAGAAAATATGGATTTAATGCAGAACTGGTTTGACAATCTGCATCAGAGAATTAAGTGGGCAAGAAACAGGGCAAGACAGACAAATTGTGTGGGAACAGCAAAACAACTGCACACACAGAGGATTGAAAGCTAATTAAAACTCACCCCCGGTTGAGTGATCAAAGCGAGTTAATCTAATTAAACTGTTAGCCAGGGGTTTATGGTGCTGACCCTCATATCTGAAGCTACCCCACAGGAAAGAAGTGGATGGCACACACTTTGTGAGGTTTACATGACCCCAGGTCCACCTACCCTGCCAGCCAGCAGAAGGGCTGAAAGCAAAACTGTGAGGGAAAGATCAATGAGAACAACGCTGAAGTGAAAGGTTTATAAGGTTTAAAATGTATTCTGAGGAAGCTTGGGCTGCACACGATGAACGCTGGTTACTCCCAGTAAAGGTGTACTATTGCTGTCCCAGGTGTGCAATAAAGAGAAATGTGGGTCATTGTGCTGTTAGCGTGGGGATTTTGTGCGAGTGACCCCAGGATGCCACTTCAACGACAAATAATCCTTAGCAGGGGTAGGCAACCCAAGGCCTGGGGGCCGGATGCGGCCCAATCGCTTTCTCAATACAGCCTGCGGACAGTCCAGGAATCAGTGTGTTTTTACATGGGTAGAATGTGTGCTTTTATTTAAAATGCATCTCTGGGTTATTTGTGGGGCCTGCCTGGTGTTTTTACATGAGTAGAATGTGTGCTTTTATTTAAAATGCATCTCTGGGTTATTTGTGGGGCACAGGAATTCGTTCATTAGTTTTTTTCAAAATGTAGTCCAGTCCACCACATGGTCTGGTGGATGGTGGACCGGCCCATGGCTTAAAAGGGTTGCTGACCCCTGATCTACAGCTAATGTACCCACTTCTAAGAGTCCATCGAAAGAACAATTGCCTCTTGATCTAAAAAGCCAGCATCCAGATCCAGCAATGGGCATTTGTGACCACAACATCCTATCTCCTTGATGTCCAGGTATATCACTAAATAAAGGACCCCCTGGACGGTTAAGTCCAGTCAAAGGCGACTATGGGGTTATCTTGCGTTGCTCATCTTGGGGTTATCTTGCTTTGCTCATCTATGGTGCTCATCTCGCTTTCAAGCCGAGGGAACCGGCATTTGTCCACAGACAGCTTTTCGGGTCATGTGGTCGGCAGGACTAAACAACTTATGGTGCAACAGAACACCGTGACAGAAGCCACAGTGCACAGAAAAGCCATTTACCTTCCTGCCACAGCGGTACCTATTTATCTACGTATGATCATGTGCATGGGACACGGGTGGCGCTGTGGTCTAAACCACTGGGCCTCTTGGGTTTACTGATCAGAAGGTCGGCGGTTTGAATCCCCGCGACGGGGTGAGCGCCCGTTGCTCTGTCCCAGATCCTGCAAACCTAGCCGTTCGAAAGCACACCAGTGCAAGTAGATAAATAGGTACCGCTGCAGTAGGAAGGTAAACAGTGTTTCTGTGTGCTCTGGTTTCCATCACAGTGTTCCATTCTACCAGAAGCAGTTTAGCCATGCTGGCCACATGACCCAGTAAGCTGTCTGTGAACAAACGCCAGCTCCCTCGGCCTGAAAGAGAGATGAGCACAGCAACCCCATAGTCACCTTTGACTGGACATAACCATCCAGGGGTCCTTTACCTTTTATAATTAAATGAATGAATGATTACAAAAATAGGGCCACACCCAATAGATACACATCATTTACACTTAGGCGTTCAAGAACGATGTCAAAGTCATTAGTCTACAGTTGCAGCTGCTCCCTCTCTCTCTCTGACTCTCTCACACAAGTTTCCCTCTTTTGAATGACCCGTGTAGGACATGACTCAAAGAGAAAGTTGGCACCCGGAGTGTCCTATTTTTAGCAATGCACAAGGTTTGTTTGGGCAAAGCTGGATAACAAACTAACGCTCCCAACGCCCAAAAGGAAATGAAAGAATACAACAGTCCTTGGCCATGATGAAATCAGCCAGAATCTTCAGAGAAAGGCAGATAATGGTCTTTTTCATACAAAACAGTAAGCAATAGCATCAGTGAACAGGAAGAACCACCCTCAAAACCTCAGGTTTCAGGCTATTGAGTTAGATGAAACAGTAATTAAATAAATGTACTAAGTCAGAACATGGAACGACTTGAGAAGAACGCCTCTGTATTTCCTCTCGCACGAAGGCCAGTACAGTGGTACCTCGGGTTACATACACTTCAGGTTACATACGCTTCAGTTTACAGACTCCGCTAACCCAGAAATATTACCTCGGGTTAAGAACTTTGCTTCAGGATGAGAACAGAAATCGTGCTCTGGCGGCAAGGCAGCAGCAGGAGGCCCCATTAGCTAAAGTGGTGCTTCAGGTTAAGAACAGTTTCAGGTTAAGTATGAACCTCCAGAACGAATTAAGTACTTAACCCGAGGTACCACTGTACACATATAAACAAAAGTGACGATAATCGCAATCGTCACATAACCATTTCGTGAAAAAATTATCGCAAAACAGCAATCACGAATGGCGCTCGTTCCATGCTAACAAGGCAATCAAAGGATTGGTGATACATTTCTGGTTGGAAACTTCTCCCAGATCTAATACAGTGGTGCCTTGCAAGACGAAATTAATCCGTTCTGCGAGTCTCTTCGTCTTGCGGTTTTTTTGTCTTGCGAAGCACGGCTATTTGCGGCTTAGCGGCTATTAACGGCTTAGCGGCTATTAACGGCTTAGCGGCTTAAAGAAAAAGGAAAAAACTCGCAAGAACTCGCAAGACGTTTCGTCTTGCGAAGCAAGCCCATAGGGAAATTTGTCTTGCGGAACGACTCAAAAAACGGAAAACTCTTTCGTCTTGCGCGTTTTTCGTCTTGCGAGGCATTTGTCTTGCGAGGTACCACTGTACACTTTACCTTCAGATCCCAGGCCGTAATCTCTGTCCTGCAGGGCTTCACTTCTGAAATTCATTCCCCAAACGAAACAAATCTCAATATGGTGTAAAGTGAAGTTGCTCGTTTTCTGTTCCCTCACCAATTTCTTAAATTTCCTCCTCCCACACCACACCCATTAGGAAATTTAAAGTTGTAGCTTACAGGGCCATTTACAGAGTATAAATATCCATAAAGAAACTGTTGTTGTCTGCTTCTTCCATAAAGCAGTTTTTAAATATACATCCTACATCTGCATTCTGAAGTGGTACAGGAACAGTTTTTTCATATGATGCTCCATTTATGTAGGCAGGCCAAAGTCAAAATCCAAGGTACAGATTACAGTTAGGGGAACTTTTATTCCAGCTCAAGTCTGGTCAATCACCTGATTTGAATGTGATGCTAAGCTGCTGTTTCATGTTATGTCTCTGGCTTGTGTGCTCTCCATCCTCCCTGTTTTTCTGGTGGAACCACAAGTGGTGTTTTCATTTAACCGCAGTTTACTGTTACACCCTAAACTGTGGTTAATATTAACAAGGGTTTGTTAAAACAAGCCAAACTCTGTAGATCCTAGTTTGAAGTTGGCTTGTTTCACTAAGCCATAAGCAAATACTAACCACAGTTTTGTCTACGTTTGGACATAACACAGAACTGAAGTTAGTTAAAAATAGACACAAAAGCTTTCAATATCCTTGTTGTGGGCAAACTAGAGGAATGGGGGAGCACCTAAGCCTTAGGCTTGTTCATGTTAACACTAAACCACAGTTGACGTTGTGTTGCCATGCAGCCATAATGTTCCCCCACCTCCCCATGTAGTTTTAATACCAGCTAAATCCAGACTGGCATGTCAAAGTAACGTAAAGAAGGTAATTCAGTTTCCAGATAGCGTTTATGTACCTCACCCACAAAGCACGTAAAATATAGATGAGAGTATGCATGCTTCACCCCCTCCATTTTTTAAAACACAACAGAAGTTTGGATTCTGCACTGATTAGAAGCAGCAAAACTACAAGCCAAAAATAACTGAATCAGGTCCAAAGAGAATCCTCAAGTGCCTCTCCTTGACATCAACTGGGAACATACCAAGAATCTGGATCACATTCTCCTTACTGTGGTTCAGAACTGGGAATGGGGCAGAAAATTCCCAGGACTTTCTGTTTGTTCACAAAGATGAAGTAACTTCAGGAAGGTGAAAATCACGGTATTAGTCCGGTTTTTACCTGGCCAAACAGTGCGAATCAATAGATAACAGGGCAAATCTGTCCCAGAAGACATGGGAAAGCCATTATTTTCTAGTTCGCTCCCTCCGGAATAAAAAGGGGGCAGTAAGGTCATACATAAATAGCTTTTGTCAAAATTAAGCCACGCTAAGGAGGTTAAGAAGATGGTGTATTTCATTTCAAATGATCTGCCATGTGTACATAAGCAATTTTTACACATTTGAACACACACGCACACACACACACACACACACACACATATACATACAGGCTTTGTTCCCTTCAAGTTTCTAGTTCCTTAGGAGGAAGCCAGCTGCAGGCTGAGTGGGCATTTTAAAAGAACCGGTTAGTTACTAAAGAATACTGAAATAGGGAAATATCTCAGGAAAGTACAGAAACCATTTCAAAAGGGTAACCCAAGAGCTTTGCCCGTTTCAAGGTAGAGAATAAAAAATGGGATCTACCTTCTAGTCATAATGCCATTGGGGTAAATGGGAGAGAGATGTACCAAGTCTGACATACACCCGCCTGCCCCATATGCCAGGGAGTTGCTCACGTCAAATTAAGAAAAAAGGACTATTTTACAGCAAGACTAAGCTAGACAGCATCTTAAAAAGCAGAGACATCACCTTGCCAACAAAGGTCCGTATAGTTAAAGCCATGGTTTTCCCAGTAGTGATGTATGGAAGTGAGAGCTGGACCATAAAGAAGGCTGATCGCCGAAGAATTGATACTTTTGAATTATGGTGCTGGAGGAGACTCTTGAGAGTCCCATGGACTGCAAGAAGATCCAACCTCTCCATTCTGAAGGAAATCAGCCCTGAGTGCTCACTGGAAGGACAGATCCTGAAGCTGAGGCTCCAATACTTTGGCCACCTCATGAGAAGAGAAGACTCCCTGGAAAAGGCCCTGATGTTGGAAAAGATTGAGGGCACAAGGAGAAGGGGACGACAGAGGACGAGATGGTTGGACAGTGTTCTCAAAGCTACCAGCATGAGTTTGACCAAACTGTGGGAGGCAGCGGAAGACAGGAGTGCCTGGAGTCCATGGGGTCACGAAGAGTCGGACACGACTAAACAACAGCAACAAGCTTACAGCACAAGTCTTACTCCTTGCCACAGCTGTTCAGAAGTGAGTCTCACTGATTTCTAAGGGGTTTATTCCCAGGTAGGTCAGGCTACGATTGCAGCCCCAGTCACAAACCTGTAGCATTCGGTGCCTGTTCTGTATGACTGCTACTATGTCGGTGTATATGGGACTTTATAGATTCAGGAGCAAAAACCTACAGCAAGCACCAGACACTCAACATTTCAATAACCAAGGAGATGAGAAAGGGTCTGGAGAGGAAAGCAATGTTTTAGTATCTAAAACTTATTCCATACATAAATGGTGAGTGCATTAAAAACACATTGTAAGCCTGGAGATTAGTCATGTTCTAGAAAAAAGGTTCTTATGTCCGTGACGTGAAATAATTTCTACAAACACTGGTTCGCAAGGTAGGGGTAAGCAGAGAACGCAGACAGACATGCCCTCTCTCTCTTATGCACACACAAGCACCCTGGTATTCTTTTTGTTTTATCCCCCCAGACACTCTCATCTCTAGTCGTGTAGCTATTTGGCAAGCCAGTTCCGAAAGCCATTAACACACAAAAGCTATATTGTCTCCTAAACTGCACACTAAGCATCCGAGACATTCTTCCCATACAGTTGTCTTTACTGGACATATCGCACTAATGGATGGGCTTGCAACTTAATAGGGACTAGCCTGGATAAACAAGGCCGGTCGCTTCAGAATCTTATCTCTTTAAACCTTTCATCTCACGGTAAAACACTGCCCATCTTTCATAATCCTTCTGCTTGCTGTAGGTATTCTCCCGGACAGCTAACAGGCAAGTGGATGGGGTGTGGGATTATTATTAATATTATTATATTAATCTTTCCAGCAGCTCCTCCCCCAGTGCCTTTAATGCTTTCGTTCTACATTCCGCAGTCCATTTGTGTGCTCTGAACCACATAACAAGCAAAGCACAGCAATCAGAGCTAACAGCTGAAGTTCAAGGAATCTTCGTCTCCTTTTAAACCTTAGTAGCTATTTTCATTCATCAAGCCTAAATGGTATGTTTTACCCGGCGAAAACCTTTCCACACGCTGTGGCAGGGAAAGAGGATTTATCACACTGAGACAGACTGATCCCTGTAGGGGAGTTAAATCTCCAGGGGCCGACCTTCTCTTGGGTCTGAGCCTCCTGAACACAGATTTGTCTTATTGTATGGAGAATGAGTTGCTGGCCCTGGTAGTCCACTAAAACTTACGCTCATCACGAACCCTGCCACCTCCCCACCACCACTTGAGAAGGAGACAAAGTCTTCCCCCTAGATGCCATGCTGAGTTCTAGAAACTCCCTCACTACTTCACTGCTATTTTGGAAGGAAGATCCCCTGCCTTTCTCCAAAGTCTTGAGGACAAGAACTCTACCCAATGTTGGGGCTGGGCGATACATCAATATATCATCCAAAACTGGTCTGAAGTCCATATCCTGATATCGGTTTCGAAATTCCTGACCTGGCAATATACCGTGAATCAGGAAGGCAGACAATGTGTCTACATAGCTCCATCCTTATTTCAAACATTGTATATATCAGTGTATCGCGATGTTCAGCTGGTGATAGATCGCAATGTTGAAAACCAGGTATCGCCTAGCCCTACCCAATGTTGCATTGAGCTCATTGCACCAGATTAAAAGACATATTCACCAGTAGCAAGCTGGTTGAGGACATTCACGGGCCCCTGTGTGGTCCAGAAGAGACATGAAATCAAGGATGGAAGGGTTCTGTCCTAGGAAGATCAGCACCTCGAATCTGGAGCCCTCCATGTCTCTTGCTGCAAAGTGGAACGTAAGAACTGCTTGACAGATCAGAAAAGTGGCCCATCCTGAGTTCACAGAGAACAATTAGATGACTACGGGAAGTCCATTAGCAGGACTCAAGTGCAACAGCACTCTCCTCTCCAGACATCAGGCAAGAGCTGATGTCAAGTAACAGTCTTCCCACCCACAGCAGATCAATCTATCAGGAAGAGATCCTAGAAAGCTCATCACTGTAGGGAGTTCTACCTCAACACTTCCCCTAAAGGGGTGAAGAGAACAAGACCTGTCCTTAGGCAAACAAAGGGGCTCGTTCCTGGACCACATCTCACCTGGCTTTTCCACCTCCATGGTCAAAGCGACTGAGTAGGCACTTAGCTGTAGGAGCTATGAAACTATTTAGTTTTCCCCACACCACCCTTTTATAGTTGGAGCCAGAATCTTGCTTAAAGTCATGGACACAGGGCAGTAGTTTGCTCCTATCTGCAGCTAACCTGGTGAAGAAATTGCTTTCTGACATGAGCAACCAGATTAAAGCCAGACATACATTATGTTCCTCTTAGACAGACCAAATGCTGACGTTTTGGTCGCATGCAAAAAGGGCAGCAGACAAACACACATGTACAAATGTACCCTGTTCCTAACCTGCCCTTTCTACAAGCTCAGGGAAGTGTCCAAAAAGATTGCCTCATTTTACGCTCACAACCATCAAGGTACATCAAGCCATGAGACGGTAGCTGGCCCAAAGCCACTTGATGAGCTTCATAAGCCCCCTTCAGTCATTATCCCCTCAAGTTATCACATGATGGAGCGAGCAGGACCAAACTACCAGGCCAAGCATGGCATAGTGGTTAAGAGCGGTGGACTCGTAGTCTGGTGAACCGGGTTCACATCCCCGCTCCTCCACATGCAGCTGCTGGGTGACCTTGGGCTAGTCACACTTCTCTGAAGTAGCTCAGCCTCACTCACCTCACAGAGTGTTTGTTGTGGGGGAGGAAGAAGATTGTTAGCCACTTTGAGACTCCTTAAAAGGAGTGAAAGGCGGGATATCAAATCCAAACTCCTCCTCCTCTTCTTGTCCACATGAGGTGCAGAATATCTGAAGGAGGGAGGTTATTCTACATAACAGAACCAGATGGGTGGGAGATTGCGTGCTCTTAATGGGGTTATCCTTCTTCTAAAGGAGTAGGTTCACATCTTGGGGATAATCCTGGATTCTTTGCTGTCACTTGAGGCTCAGGTGGCCTCAGTGGCCTGGAGTGCCTTCCATCAGCTTTGGCTAGTTGCCCAGGTACACCCCTATCTGAACAGAGATAGCCTAACTATTGTAGTCTATGCTCTGGTAACCTCAAGGTTAGATTGCTGCAACGCGTTATACGTAGGGCTGCCTCGGAAGACAGTTTGGAAACTGCAGAATTCAGTGGCCAGGTTCCTCACCAGAGCAAGATGGTTTGAGCATATTACACCGATCCTGGTCCAACTGCACTGGCTACCAATTAGTTTCTGGGCCCAATTCAAAGTGCTGGTTTTGGTCTGTAAAGCTTTAAATGGCTCAGGACTGCAATACTTCAAGGACCACCTCATTCCATATGAACCTACCTGGACCCTGAGATCATCTTCTGAGGCCCTTTTTCATGTGCCTCCTCCACAAGAGGTCCAGAGGGTGGCAACACGGGAACGGGGCCTTTTCTGCAGTGGCTCCCCGTCTGTGGAATGGTCTCCCCAGGGAATTTCACCGGGCACCTTCATTAAATACCATGTCGTGAACCTACAAGTGCAAAGCAGGCACCCCAGGTGACAGCAGAGTGCAGGGTAGGGACCAAAGGTGGACAAAGTACCCCAGAAGGAGCATGACGTGTCCCTCAGCAGTTACTACCAGTGTTTTTTTTCCCGAGGGTACTCAAGGGTAAAAGGTAAAGGTGGACGGTTAAGTCTGGTCAAAGGTGACTAAAGGTATGCGGCGCTCATCTCACTTTCAGGCCAAGGGAGACGGCGTTTGTCCGCAGACAGCTTTCCGGGTCATGTGGCCAGCATGACTAAACCGCTTCTGGCACAAAGGAACACCATGACAGAAGCCAGAGCACACAGAAACACCATTTATCTTCCCGCCACAGCAGTACCTATTTATCTGCTTGCACTGGTGTGCTTTCAAACTGGGACAGAGCAACGAGAGCTCACCCCATTGCGGCGTTTCAAACCGCCGACCTTCTGATTGGCGAGCCCAAGAGGTTCAACTGGTTTAGACCACAGCACTACCACCAACTCAACTCAATGCAAGGGTATTCAGCACCAGTACCCTTTTTTCTAGAACAAAAGCACTGCAGCTACTGGAATTTAGGACCCACCCTAACCTAGCACAAAACACTAAAAAGAAAGAAAGCCTGAAACACGTGTAACAATAAAAGGCCAACCCAAAAAGCCACCTGGTCTGGAAAAATCACAGTTCTTAAGACACTCACGTTATTGAAAGGTGGGTTGGTGTCACAGATACACTCCCACTAGCCAAAAGTCAGCTTGCATGTTCCCTACCTGGCTGCACTGACTCATTTCCACCCCCACCCCCCCATGTGAAAGAAGGCATTGCCCACTTCCTCCAGCAACAACAACAAAAACCAGAAAATGAGTCTGCCTGGCAGAGATTTTTCCAACAATCATGAACAAAAGAGAAGCAAGGGAGCTTCTCTGCCGATGAAGGCTTCACAATGATTTGTTTCTACGCCTCTTTTCGGCCTTGCACGGAGCCCAACGACGTATCAAAACAATACCAGTTTTAGAAGCTTTGTCACAACTCTTTTCAGCTCTGGAAATATTTGGCCTACAGTGATACGGTCCTCTCCCTAACCCGGTTTCACTGATCAAGGGGGGCTATCCATCAGCACTGTAGACTTCCATAACAGAACTGAGAGGCAGTATTTAAGGATGAACAGAGGACATTAGCAAAAATAGAAAGGGTTCTCCTAAGATACTCTGGATTGGCCCCACAAACAAGTCTACTAATTTTTTTTTTTTTTATTATTATTATTATTATTATTATTATTATTAACTAGCTTGCTTGTCCAAACATACTCACAATCACTTGCAGCCTAAAAGCAGTAGACTCCAACTGGGTTTGTAGCATTTTACCTTTATTTTAAAAAGATGGCTGTATTCTAGATGCGAACAGAGGTCAACAAGATGATACTGTCCTACAACTTCCATTCCTCCACGATCATTGGCCACGCTGACTGGGGCCAACAGGAGCTGGAGGTCAAACAGTGTCCAGATTCGAATGCTGGATTCAAAGGGTGTTTGGAGGAACACCTCCCTCTTCCTCTTCCTCTTGCCCTTCCCCCTCATCTGGGGGAAAACTCACCCCTTCCCCCCCTGCACAGATGGGTGGATGCAAACCTGGAAGTCCAGGAATGGGGTTAGAGCTTGAAGTACCCTCTGAGCTGGCTCCGGTCGAGGAAAGAAAAGGGAGCATTCACTAGAGGAGAAGAATGTGCTTCCCTTACTTCCACAGAACGCAAGTGTTGCTTTTAGGGGACGAGCACTGGGGTTCCAAAAAGCACCTGTGACTTTTAAGATTTGATGCGGGGTGCCCACAATAATAGCGTGTTTTTGCTGCATGCATCTTCTGGACATTGACTTTCCCGACTTAAAAGAGTTCTTGGAAGGCAGAATAGCTCGTGCAGTCTAAAAGTGCAAACTGGAGTCTCTTTTTCAACCCAAGTTTTCCTCCCCTTCCAGTCCCCCCTTTTCTCCTTCTATAACAGTGAGCATCCAAACCAGAGCTGCAAGGAAGTCACCAGCACTATGAATCACTTCCTAGTCATGCCGCATTTTTCCTGAACAAAGTGATTCAGCTTTCCAGGGGCTGGTAGCAAACTGAATCACAGTCCTTCTTCCTACCTACTTCCATTTAGAACTTCAAGTTTAGCTGCGTCAGAGAACGCAGCTACCTATGTTTCACAGAAAACAGGATGGGCAGGGAGGGCGAAAATTGAGGGCCCTTAAGCTTTTGAATTCTGGTGCCGGAGGAGACTCTTGAGAGTCCCATGGACTGCAAGAAGATCCAACCTCTCCATTCTTAAGGAAATCAGCCCTGAGTGCTCACTGGAAGGACAGATCCTGAAGCTGAGGCTCCAATACTTTGGCCACCTCATGAGAAGAGAAGACTCCCTGGAAAAGACCCTGATGTTGGGAAAGATGGAGGGCACAAGGAGAAGGGGACGACAGAGGACGAGATGGTTGGACAGTGTTCTCGAAGTACCAGCATGAGTTTGACCAAACTGCGGGAGGCAGTGGAAGACAGGAGTGCCTGGCGTGCTCTGGTCCATGGGGTCACAAAGAGTCGGGCACAACTAAACGACTAAACAACAACAACAAAAAAACAACAACACTTTCTTCTTTTTGCATCCCGTTGAGAAAAGCGGTACAATATGCAACAGAATCCTTCATTTTCATGATGCTTTTGATTGGGTCGTTTGCCAGTAAGCAAAGTATCCATAGGAAAGACTCAAACTAGACGTTACCATGTGGGGGAAATAAGAATACAGTTGCCAATACCGATGACGGCAAATTTTGGAAGTGGGAGGTCCCATTATAAACTGAGCCTAAACCCCTCCTAAATTTTAGTTCTGACTTGCAATGGCTTGATTGCCAATTTCCCTATTCTTCTCAAGGAAAGTGGGATGGGGGTCAGGCAGAGAGGGATAACTGGAGTCAATACAAACCTTGATGGTACAGTATGGCTGTTGTAACTCAGATGCTATCTAATATTAAGATGCAGGGAGCTGTCATTAGGAGATTTTGGAGTACAGCGGTACCTTGGTTCTCAAATGCCTTGGTTCCCAAACGCCGAAAACCCGAAGTCAATGTTCCGTTTTTTCGGAAGCCGAACATCCAATGTGGCTGTCGGCTATTGTTTCCGGGGCACCTGCACCAATCGGAAGCTGCGCCTTGGTTTAAAAACATTTCGGAAGTCAAACGGATTAAGTTTGGCGCTTTTGTTTTTGCTATTTATTTTGCGGTTTTGTTTTGGAGGCGTTTTTGGTTAATTTGTTTTTGTGACTGTGTGGAACCCAGTTCAGCTACTGACTGATTTGATTGTGTGACTGAAGAAATGGATAAAAGCCCCCCCATCCAAACAATGACTATCATCAGTGCAGGTAAGAAAAAATAACCATTTTTATTTTTAACATCTACAATACTGTCTTATTTATTTTATAGTGCAGTACACTGATAATTGCTTTCATTTTATGGATCAACGGTTTCATTAGATGGTAAAATTCATGTTTTAGGGGTTGTTTTTAAAAGTCTGGAACGGATTAATCCATTTTGCATTACTTTCTATGGGAAAGCACGCCTTGGTTTTGGAATGCTTTGGTTTTAGAACGGACTTCCAGAACGGATTGAGAACCAAGGTATCACCGTACAATGATGCAAGACTAGAAACTCAGGTATATAAGATAGGCACGAAATGGCTCCTTAAATCAGGGTTGCAATCACCAAAATGGAATGCCTAGTTGCCATTTGGGGGCCAGGCGACACGAAAATAATATTTTTCAATACTTTTTGGTTCCTGAAATTCATTCTGATTGCGCAGATAAAACATAACGGGTAGAATTCTACAGGATGTGTTGCTAGTGTGTGAAAATAGTCAACATCCAACGATCCCCAGGTGGTGGAGACGGAGTCAGGCACTGGGCATCTTTCACTTGGTCGCAAGTGGCCAAGTGCAAAATGCGCCTGGAGAATTTCGAACGTTGCACTGATGACAACCAGTTCTACTTGTCTGTAACATCAGAATCCCAAACCAATATGCTTTACCTGAATTGATGCCTGGAAATGCTGGAGATTGGACCTGAAACTTCTGCACACAAAGAAATGAGCTGGAGAGTTTCCCAATGACCGTACTTTGGGGGGGGGGGTCTCCAGGTTCCACTATTGTCACTAGGAAAGGAGAATAGATGGTCACCTTTGGTTGACACATCAACCGCCCTTTCTTGGACAGAGCGAGCTTAGCAACTGCGGTTGCACACTGGGAACTTTGCAACTGGAATAGTGTTTATGAACTCCTGAGAATGGTTCGGAAGCTAGAGCTAGTTCAGAATGCAGTGGCTTTTCAAATTAGTTTTACAATCACATCTTCAACATACAACATAAGAACAAGATTCCAAAGGATCTCCTGGACTTCCCTCCTCCCCTTTGTGGGTCCTATTGCTAGTCATTATCTCCTGCATCTTTTATAATAATCCCAATCTTTTACATCTCCATTATATCCAAAATCCACCATTAAACTACAAGTGTTATTCCAATTCTACTGACAATTTTAACTGTTTACAATGGTTCTTAAGATAGAGAATGGGGAAATAACTTATCATTTATTAAAATTTTGGTCTTCCCGATTTCTGATTCTTCCGGTCATTTTTGCCATTTCAGCATAATCCATCAACCTAATCTGCCATTCATCTCTGGACAGGACTTTATCTTCTTTCCATCTCTTGCTAGCAACACACACGAACAACTTGGAACCAGGTGATTGAGTGGGACCTTTGTGGTCACCCAGATCATCAAAGGAGACTCCGCTAACTGTGCCATCTAGAAGCAACATAGAAGCGGGTCTTTGCTATGGCCCCTGTTCTCTGGACAGCTCTCCCACCCAGGAGGCCCCCTCTGCAGTGTGTTGCAGACACCTGAAGTAAAAGCAAGAAGCAATTTTCCATGTGGAGGAACATTCTGGGATGTGAGACCTTTCAGGCTGAAGAAGACATACAAGACCAGAACCAGGATGCGGATGAACATTACGAGCCAGATGGATCACAACAACAGCACATCTAGCCTAGCATCCTCCTTCTCACCGTGGCAACCCCTCACAGTAAGAAACAGGCCCAAGCTCTGCTCTGAAGATCCAAAATGTTTTCCCATATTGGTAATGAAAACCACAACAGGTTTTTCTTCCTAAAGAGTTAATGTTTTTGGAAGGCATCCACACAGATATACGCTTCCCAGAAATATAAAAATGAAGTGCGAATAATTCTCTGCTGGAGATTTCTGGTAAAACACAACTTGTCGTTTCAGAAGCATTAACAGAAGCACCATTTTATTTTATTCCCCCCCCCCTTGCAGTTCCGACTCGCACCCCAATCCCGGTTTTAATTAGGGGTGGGGAGAAGCACCTCAGGCTTTCTAAATAATAAAAGTTACACAAAAAGAACTGGCCTTAGATTTCTGTTTAGAACTTAGAATTTCCTTGCTGAATCAAACACTAATTCCCACTGTATGACTCTAGATAGAGCCCCTTGCTAAGATTTCCTTGAGAAGCTTGTAAAGTAACATAGATTCTCAGCCCATAGACATAATAATAATAATAATAATAATAATAATAATAATTTATTATTTGTAGCCCACCTATTTGGCTGGGCCTCCCCAGCCACTCTGGGCAGCTTCCAACAAAGACCAAAAACACACTAAAATGTCACACATTAAAAACATCCCTGAACAGGGCTGCCTTAAGATGTCTTCTGAATGTCAGGTAGTTGTTTATCTCTTTGACATCTGATGGGGGGGGGGTTTCCACAGGGTGGGCGCCACTACCGAGAAGGCCCTCAGCCTGGTTCCCTGTAGCTTTGCTTCTCGCAATGAGGGAACCGCCAGAAGGCCCTCGGCGCTGGACATTAGCGTCTGGGCAGAACGATGGGGGTGGGAGACGCTCCTTCAGGTATACTGGGCTGAGGCAGTTTAGCATCTGCTTATTGGCCTCTGAACACTGACGTTACCACACTTTTCCGTCTATAAGATGCCCCCTATTTTGGGGAACTAAAAAATTCAAAAATGGGGCGATTCCCCAAAGTTGTTGAGATTTACCCACCGTGGTTGCCAAGGGGTCTTTGCAGCCCACACTTTGAGCCTCTCGCTTCGCCACCGTTGCTTCGCCCTCCTTTTCGCCCTCCTGTCTCGGTCCAGCCTCGGACTCACTGGGACTGTAAAAGCATTGCAAGGCAACCCTCTCAAAAACCCTGCCGAGTGCTGCACGCGGGAGACTTCTACCTGCGTGTCCAAACGTGCCTCCTGCTCCCCTCCTCCTCCCCGGGGCTGGGGAAAAGGCGCTAATTAGGGATCATCGTTAAAAACAGGGAAAAGTGCACGCTTCCCAGATGGATCGGGAGATGTGTTGTCGCGTCTGCCCGAACCTTGCGTGCAGGACTTTGCAAACGCTCCCTGCCCGCCAGAAGGGAGTAGCTTTCAGCAACAGGAGGCCGGCTAATTAATTAGCCATTTGCCTCGGTGCCTTGCGTGTACAGTGGTACCTCAGGTTACATACGCTTCAGGTTACAGACTCCACTAACCCAGAAATAGTACCTCGGGTTAAGAATGCTTCAGGATGATAACAGAAATCGTGCAGCGGCAGCGCGGCAGCAGCAAGAGGCCCCATTAGCTAAAGTGGTGCTTCAGGTTAAGAACAGTTTCAGGTTAGGAACGGACCTCCGGAACAAATTAAGTACTTAACCTGAGGTACCACTGTACTTGGCACACTCGAATGGCCACAAAAAAGCTTCAATTACATTTATTTTTAACTGCGCAACACCATCCACAGAAATGCACCAAGGCTATTTAGGTAACCTATTTATTTGGGGGGAAATGCATATGTTCATTAATCCGCCGCTGCCGGCATTGCAAAAGCCACCTATCCCCTGTCCCCTCGCCAAAAAAAGCAGCAAATCGACTGCCCAATTGTCACAACGACAGCCAATCAACACCAGCGCATTGACGTAGCCACCAATAACATTCTCCGACTCGTTGCAGCCACCAATCCCACATCCCCACAATGCACTACCCATGTATAAGACTACCCCCAATTTTTAACATGATTTTTGAAGAAAAAAACCTCGTCTTATAGACAGAAAAGTACGGTATTTGTTTGGGACAATTGTAACCAACAGCCACTGACAGAACTGAACAGTTGTGTATGCTTATAATTCCTGGGTAGGGATTGCTAAACTATGGTGAGCCATACTCTGGTGCCCACCCAGTTGGACTACTGTAATGGATTATGCTTGGGGCTGCCCTTGAAGATGGCTTAAAAGCTTCAGTCCATCCAAATGTTTCTGTGCATAGATGGAGGTGTATAACCCCAATTCTCAAAGAATTACGCTGGGTGCCAATCTGCTTCCAGGCACAATTCAAAGTGTTGATCCTTTGCTTTAATGTCCTAAACAGCTTGGGATCCATATAGTTCGTTTGTCCTGCTCACGCATTAAGATGTTCAGCTAAGGCCTTTCCCCAGGTTCCATCGCTTGCTGAACTGCAATACGTTCCCAACAAGGAGAGGGCCTTTCCCGAGATGGAACCTCAACTCTAGAACAAACTCTCCCATGGGAGGCTCAACTGGCAAAAATATTACAATATTTTAGATGCCAGGTTAAGATTTGCTTGCTTACTCGGGCATTTTAAAGGGGCTCCATTTGTCTTGCACACAGTGCTTGTTTTTTGCTGCTGCCTTTTAGCTTTTATTGTTTTATGATGAATCACATTTTGCTTCTATTGAATAGTTATTATTGTTCACCACTGAGGGAATCGGTTGGGATGAAGAACCATTTAGAATTATTTCAAAAAGATATCCAAGCTTTTCCTTGAAGAAGAAAGAGAGGTTAGAAATAAACTATGCAATACTCACATTCTCTGGCTGCGTAAGACGACTGCAAACCAAGCGTGCAAGCAGCTGACCCACCTAATCTAGTACTACCTTACTCTGAATGACAGCAGCTCTCCAAGGCTTCAGGAGCAGATTCTGCCCATTCCCACTTCCAGAATGCCTTTAAACAGAGATGTCCACAATTGAGCCTGAAAAGCATGTGCCCCTCATTGAAGTACATTGTTCCTTGGCGCCTTACCTGAGTATCAGGTCAACAGTAGCCCTGGTCCTTTGCTGGAGTGGTGAATCCCATGGGGGTACTTCACCTCAATGTAAGCAAGCGACCAAGTCTTCACTAGGCTAGAGAAAGATGGCTGAAAAACTCAACCTGCTGTAGCCCCACCCACTCCTCTTGTGATGCAACAGCCACATGCCTAGGCTCAAAACTCCACATGGTGATGTAACGGTCACATGACTGGCCTCATAAAAAGTAGGCTATGCTTTTCCATAGCTCCTCTCCCAACCCATCCCTTTTGCCACAAAGAGCTCCAAGAGCCCATTCAGGCGACATTCTGGGTCTAGCCTTGGAGGACAGGAATCCCACAAGATGGCAGCTTCTCCTCACTTCAAGAATTGGAAAAGTAAAATTACAAGGTGCCCAGTGACCTTATTTACACTCTAGATTAATGACACTGCTTTTTTGTTCTACCCTTCCTCCATAGTTTAGGGTGGTACACTTGGGGCTGCCTTCACAGTTAGTCTAACACAGCCGCATCCCAATTCTTTCCAGAGTTTTCTTACAAAATCACATGTTGGTATGGTCTGGGTGACCCTTCCCAGCTTCACAAACCAGTTAGTTCCCCAGTATGTGTTTTGTCTGCATTGACAAAACGCTCAAGTGCTGTTCCTGAAGCTAGGAACAAGTTTTGGGTTCAAGTGCTCTTCCCCTTCACTCGTGTATCGGCTGACATCCTGGTTTGCTACCCAAGATTAAGCAATAGTTCACAGATCAGATAGTAACAGCAACCCTGGGTTAATAAAAGTCAGGAATAAAGTTCCAGAGCGTGAGGTGGGGGATCATGGGAGAAGCACTTGGTCTGATGCTTGTCCCCCACTACATAAACCATGGTTCATGAAGCTGCGAGAGATCAAAATAATTGCTCCACCACCTCAAATCTCTCAAGACTTGTTCAACAGCAGTTTTGGTTTCTTACCATTTACTAGAAATCCCCAATTTGTTTGAACGAGTGTGACATTTCGTGGACACTTCTTTCTTGAGAATTATCGTTTTTGGTTGCACTTACCACATCCCTGCAGAATGTCCCTCGATATACAAAAAAAATTCCCTGCACATTCAAGAAAGATTCCAGCATTATTCACCCACCTGCAGCCTTTAGTTATAATGTGCTAGAAAGAACTATAGCATGACATTTTGCTAAATATGGCACCCTACTCTAACCTTCTCAGGATTTCCTGATTTTGAAATGTCTTCTAGAATTCAAGTAAGGTAAAGGGACCCCTGACCATTAGGTCCAGTCGCGGACGACTCTGGGGTTGCGGCGCTCATCTCGCTTTATTGGCTGAGGGAGCCAGCGTACAGTTTCCAGGTCATGCGGCCAGCATGACTAAGCCGTTTCTGGCGAACCAAAACAGTGAACGGAAACACCGTTTACCTTCCCACTGGAGCGGTACCTATTTATCTACTTGCACTTTGACATGCTTTCGAACTGCTAGGTTGGCAGGAGCTGGAACTGAGCAACAGGAGCTCACCCCGTCGCGGGGATTCGAACAACCGACCTTCTGATCGGCAAGTCCTAGGCTCTGTGGTTTAACCCACAGCGCCACCCGCATCCCTTAGAATTCATGTAACCAAGTGCCAAGTTGTCCTGTGACTAAAAAGCCCACCCTTTATCTCCAAAAAGGCTCAAAAGCTCAGAGGGGTTGCAAGGACTGGAATATCATAGTGAACTGCAGATAACACGTTGGTTGCATTTCATATTGGGGCAGGTCAATTTCTGCTTTGTTGGCCCAAGTAGAAAATTCCATTTGTAGTTTAGAAGGGAATAAATCAGCAGATTGCAAAATGATGTACTGTATTAATATTCAACAGTGGAATTTGGTGGCAGAGTGGATCTATGACATCCTGGTAATTTTAATTTCTTAGCAGTATCAAGGGTGACATGTTCAAAAAGATTCAATTTGGATAAATTGGAAACATCATTTTTAAATACGGTAAAATATGTTCAGAACAACCATTCCAAGCACAGGAAGAGGCCAGAGAAAAAAGGAGGTGGAACACGAGATCTTTGCCTTAACAAGAAAAGAGCCACAGTCAAAACTGAAACCTAATGAGAAATCAAAGGGGAGCTTAATCAAAGAATGCTAGAATGCTGCTTTGTGGGGAATTTCTAAAAGGCAGGACGCAACCATATAAACTGAAGAAAACAAAACAAAACTGGATGTCAGTGATTAGAATAAAAAAGGGAAGTGACATGAGAGTGACACACACACTTCTTTACCCAAAGACTCCTGAACTATAAATGTTTAGAACCCACCCTATTCTTGTGATTGTACAGTGGTACCTCTGGTTACATACGCTTCAGGTTACATATGCTTCAGGTTACAGACTCTGCTAACCCAGAAATAGTACCTCGGGTTAAGAACTTTGCTTCAGAATGAGAACTGAAATCGTGCTCCGGCGGTGCGGCAGCAGTGGGAGGCCCCATTAGCTAAAGTGGTGCTTCAGGTTAAGAACAGTTTCAGGTTAAGAACGGACCTCCAGAACGAATTTGTTTTAAACCATTTTTTGTGTTGTATTCTTTAAATTGTTGCAACCCACCCTTGGAAGTTAGGGTGGAGGACAGTTAATAAACTATTATTAACTAATCATACAGTGGTACCTCTGGTTAAGAACTTAATTTGTTCTGGAGGTCCGTTCTTAAACCTGAAACTGTTCTTAACCTGAGGTAACACTTTAGCTAATGGGGCCTCCCACTGCCGCCGCACCACCAGGGCACGATTTCTGTTCTCATCCTGAAGCAAAGTTCTTAACCCAAGGTACTATTTCTAGGTTAGCGGAGTCTGTAACCTGAAGCGTATGTAACCCGAGATACCACTGTAATATTAACAGTAATAGCTGCATCTCATGGTGAGCAGGACAAAGTGCAGAATTGCGGACAAAAGGTTATATTGAGGAAGGAAGTCGTTATGTTCCCCCCCCCAAAAAAAAGAATCATGAGGGAAGAGACTCCATCAGGCAAGGCCTCCTTCCACCTGCCTTAGTCTACCCTCTAGTCTCTGCTTCTCAATGTGTATTGTATTGTTTTATGTACTGTGGCTTGCCGTTGTTTTATTGACCATAGTTTAGATATTATTAATTGTAACTGTTGAGTGGATTTCTGTTTAACTTTTATATGTTGATATTATTATTTCATACTATTCTAAGGATTGTTGAATGTTACTTTTTTGTTGTTGGTTGCCTATTTTAAAGTTATGTTTTACTCTCACATTTTTGTATTGCATTAGATTGTTGCAAGATGTACATTTTTTGTTTCTTCAGCTTGTAAACTGCTGTAAGATAGAAAGATGGTATACAAATTAAAAATGATGATGATGATAACCATGATGAAAAATGAAGGGTGAACAAAAAAGAACAGTTTCTGAAACAGCAAAAAAGAATGCCAGTATCTGGCAAAAGAACTGATGTCCTGGGGAAATAACCAAAGGTTTTCCTTCCTTAATCAGAAGGCATGTTGGCTCCATTCACAAGCAGTGGCTTTCAAAGTTATGTTTCAGGGAATCCCAATGTTTCTCAGAAGCTTACTCATTTGGAAGACTGGGAATGATCCAAGAAGCATATATAGCTTTGCACAGAACCACCGAACTTCGCCTGCAACAAGCAACTTCAGACAAATGTTGTCTTTATCTTGAGTAGCAGTCTTCAGCTGCACCGGCTGCCAATTAGTTTCCGGACCCAATTCAACGTGCTGGTTTTGACCTATAAAGTCTTAAATGGCTCAGGGCCGCAATTCTGCCTGGACACAGGTCCAGGGCCTTCTGGCAGTTCCCTCACTGCAAGAAGCCAAGTTACAGGGAACCAGGCAGAGGGCCTTTTTGGTAGTGGCGCCCGCTCTGTGGAACGCCCTCCCACCAGATGTCAAAGAGAAAAACAACTACCAGACTTTTAGAAGACATCTGAAGACAGCCCTGTTTAGGGAAGCTTTTAATGTTTAATAGACTATTGTATTTTAATGTTCTGTTGGAAGCCACCCAGAGTGGATGGAAACCCAGCCAGATGGGCAGGGTATACATAATAAATTATTATTATTATTATTATTCCTCAAGGACCATCTCTCTCCGTAGGAATCGTCCCAGACTCTGCTATTCTACATCTCAGAACCAGACTGGATGGGTGAGAGATTGTGTGCTCTTAATGGGTTATCCTTCCTCTAAAGGAGCAGGTTCATAGCTTGGGGATAATCCTGGATCCTTTGCTGTCACTTAAGCCTCAGGTGGCCTCAGTGGCCTGGAGTGCCTTCCATCAGCTTTGGCCAGTGGCCCAGCTACACCCCTATCTGAAGAGAGATAGCCTAACTGTTGTAGTCTATGCTCTGGTAACCTTAAGGTTAGATTACTGCAACACGTTATACGTAGGGCTGCCTCGGAAGACAGTGTGGAAACTTCAGTTACTGCAGAATTCAGCGGCCAGGTTGCTCACCAGAGCAAGATGGTTTGAGCATATTACACCGATCCTGGTCCGACTGCACTGACTACCAATTAGTTTCTGGGCCCAGTTCAAAGTGCTGGTTTTGGTCTATAAAGCTTTAAACGGCTCAGGACTGCAATATCGCAAGGACCGCCTCTTTCCATATGAACCTACCTGGACTCTCAGATCATCTTCTGAGGCCCTTCTTCATGCACCTCCTCCGTGAGGTCCAGAAGGTGGCAACACGAGAACGGGCCTTTTCTGTGGTGGCTCCCCATTTGTGGAATGTTCTCCTCAGGGAGGCTCACCTGGCACCTTCATTATTTATATTTTTAGGCGCCAGGTGAAAACGTTCCTCTTCAACCAGGTATTTGGCTGAACAACATTCTAAGCCCTTTTAAATGTGTCGGTTGGGGTGTGTTTTGCTCTTATTTTTATTATTCATTTTGTGATTTATTTTGTTGTGAACTGCCCTGAGACTGTCTAAGGAAGGGTGGTATACAAATGTAATAAATATCTAAACTTTCCTAGATCCACGTTTAACCCCAGCCTGAAAGATTGGACCGTTTTTGCCATACATTTTTGCCCTTCTCCTCTCTCTATTCTTACTTTTCTGTCTGTTGGTAGTCTCTCTCTCTTATCTGAAAAGATATCAAGCCATAAAAATGAGAAGCTGTGCTCCTGCCATGCCCCACCTTAAGACTAGGAGAGAAAGACGGTGAGACCAAAAAACTCTGGTGCAATGTCAAACCATGGTTTTGTGTTCTGTGAATAAGCAGTCAAGAAGCCTTGGTTTCACACACCAGGAGGCAAACCATACTTTATCCAAACTAGCAGACTATGGCTTGCAGAAGTACAAACTGTGGGTTGCTGGGTTGGATGAAACAGAAAACTGTGTTTTGCCTTAAAACCAGGGACTCAGTTACATTAGTTATATATATTTCTAAAAAAAACCCCACACAACGTTTTGAATGTGCTACAAACATGCAACACCAAATGGTGCCAGAGAGCAAAAAATAAATAAATCTCTGTGATTTTTACATAGCGTTCCCCCCCCCCCATTTGTTATAGCGATTTAATTTCTGACTTACTTATAGCTGGTTTTTTTACAGGAAACGGGATAGGGAATCATTACCATGCCTGAGAAGAGGAGCCCAGGGTTTTTTGATTGCTTGTTCACATAGCACCATGGTCTGGTGTTATTCCTGAACCCAACTGGGCATGCTAGAATTCTTAGCAATATGCAGCATTTATTTGAGACAAGTTGATGTTATCTGAATGTAGGAAGTTTGATTGCTAGTGGCTTAGAAAGTGTCCGGGCAAATATTTACTTTATATCCAGGAATCAAGAATCCAAACAAGATTTGAAATGCTCTGTGTATTTCAAAAGTGTATTTTAAAAATATACTAATTCCATTAAAATGGCCTGTTTCCATGCAGGTGAGGAAAACTAGAGGGAAACAAGGAGGGTGGAAAGGAAGCAAAACTGAAATGGACTGAAGGACAAAGCTCTCCACAAACTCTCAGTTCAAACCTCTGACCTTCTGCATGCAACCAAAAGGGTTGGGGAAGAAAAGGGAAAGAAATGGGGGAGAGAAATGGGAGCAGCCCTGACCGCAGCCAGCATGCGGCCCCAAATAGATTACCCCGCAAGAGAATGTGGCCCCCAAGAGGGAGAAAACCCTGCTTTCAAAGTAGTTCAAATTACCCACTGAAATAGCAAAAGAACTCTTAGCGTTACACAACTTCCTCGATCTAGTTTGTTTCAAAGTCATCCCTCCCTCTATTTTTAGGAAGCATTTAAAAAATGTAGACCACGAAGTGCTATACTGCACATCAAACCGAGTGGGCCCAGTTATATAATTGCAGGGAACGAGAGAGAACGAGAGCACAGGAAGTCTTCGCTTCTCCTGGTCCCGCTTACATCACAGCAGTGTATATGAGGCTCGGAAAGTCAACGCATGAAAGGCCCTCGCGCCGCCTTTTTAATATGGAGGGCAGTATCGTGCTACCAATATTGATCTCTGCCAATAAAAATAAGGAAACGGCGCGCATGCCAAAGTATTAAGCCCACAAGCGCAACAACATCCGTTCAAAGTGTGCGTATTGGAATGGGCATAAAGTGTTACTGTGCCTGTTATTTCAAGCATTAAGGAAACATTTCCACCCAAGCTACAGCATGCTGAGAAATACGTCTACCCTTTCCAAGAAAACGGGAAACATGGCATTGCTTTCAAGTGCTTCTTTCCTTTTGAGGTACCACAGCCTACTACCGGAAAGCTAAGGGAGATGAACTGAGATCAGAGCTCTGATCTATACAAAGCAGCCACGCTGGACCGGGGCTGTGGCACTGGGAAGAAGGGGAGCTATCCCTTTTCCACTTATGCCACTATCCTGATCAATAAATTCTGCACCTCCACAATGCCAAATCTGCTATTTGCCCAGCTGCGAAAATCACACATGCTTCCCACAGACGGCAAAACATGCTTGAAATTCGCCAGGCACATTTTGCACCTGTCTATTGGCCATTTGAGGGACGCAGGTGGCGCTGTGGGTTAAACCACAGAGCCTAGGATTTGCCGATCAGAAGGTCGGTGGATCGAATCCCCGCGATGGGGTGAGCTCCCATTGCTCGGTCCCTGCTCCTGCCAACATAGCAGTTCAAAAACACGTCAAAGTGCAAGTAGATAAATAGGTACCGCTCTGGAGGGAAGGTAAACGGCGTTTCCGTACGCTGCTCTGGTTCGCCAGAAGCGGCTTAGTCATGCTGGCCACATGACCCGGAAGTTGTAAGCCGGCTCCCTCGGCCAATAAAGCGAGATGAGCACCGCAACCCCAGAGTCGGTCACGACTGGACCTAATGGTCAGGGGTCCCTTTACCTTTATTGGCCGTTTGTGACCAAGTGAAGATGCCCGGGCGCAAGGATGGCGCCTGACGTCTACGCCATCTGGAGGTGCTTGCCTGCAAATCCTTGGACCTTGACTGTTTTCACACACTAGCAACACACCCTGTGGAATTCTATCCATTATATTTTATTTGCACGATCGGCATGAATTTCAGGAACCCAAAAGTTGAACTGAAAAAGACAACTTTCGAGCCAGCTGGCCCCAAAACGGCAACTAGGCATTCTGTTTTAGCGACTGCAACCCATTTGGCACCCAGCTTATATAGCTGAGTTTCTAACCCTGGAGACAGACTGGGTAGGGGGCAAAGGAAGTCGGAAACCCCTTCTCCCCAAGTATCCAATTTTGAGGATTTTCCACCTTCCCCAGAAAATTTATGGAAATCTAATCAGAGAGCATCTCATATAGTTTGGACACAAAGTCTGTAGTTCCTATAGCTCAAGAGACCAACATTTTAAGGCTAAATAAAAAGGTCATTCCTATATTATAGGCGAAACGAGGCATTCCTACCTCCAATATGCAACACAGCCATCTGATTTTTTTTTATTTTTTAAAGCATGGTTTTAGTTGCTTTTTTGGATTCTCCCCACTTCCCACATCATGGGAGAGATGTACCACTATTAACTGCACCAAACCAGCCATTGCACAGCATCCCAGCCCCTCCATATTCCATTTCAGGCTTTATCTTAATAGGTCCTCAAGCTATTCAACAGCACCTACAGGCCTCAGCATTGAAGCTCCGAGGACCTATTTTGATTTGTTTGTCCAATGGAAGCAACCAGCAGTCCACAGTTAATACATTCCACGCCATAAAAAGTTCACCCATCCCAATGACTCAGATACTCTTCCATAGCAGCTGCACCATTCCAAAATCAAAGCCCCCTCCCTCTTTGCCGGTCCTGGAAGACCAGTCATGGTGCCCGCCCAAATTTCTACTTGCATGCTTGAAACACCATAATGGTATTCCATCCACCCATCCCTGTTCTTCCCAGTCCCCCCCCCCCCGTTTCCTATTGCTGCACTTTCCACCCCATTCATTGTCTATTATTACCCATAACACCAGGACTTTCCTACAGAGATGTGCATTTATTTGAATGCCTTTCCCAATTTCCCAAAGTCAGTGGCTAATTGACACAAAGAAAGCCAAATCAGGTCTTCTTAATTATTATTTTTTTAATGATTTAGGTGGGATTAAATCTAACACACAGCCCAAGCGGTGTGTGTCTCTGCATGCCTGATCTAAGTGGATTCTAAAGAGAAGGATTTGTCAATGATTAGCTCCTGTGTTTATTGTTTAACCGCCTTTCCAATTCTCCCAGTCTTCTCACTACCAATATTCTCAGAGATGCTTTCACTGCAGAATGGCTCAAAGTGGGTAGCAATACAGGTGAATCAGAAATCAGGTAAAACCTGAAGCAGAACCACCGTGGCATAACACATTCTGTACAAGGTTTGCAAATACTGTAGTCACTTCTCTGAGGCAAGAAGAATCAACTCAAGGTAGCCCAGGGAAGGGAAATCATATGTTGCCTTTGTCAGGTTTCAAATCCAGCTGAATTCAACAGTCTTATCCCCAGGACAGTGGATACAGGATTGCAGCCCAAAACTGCGAATCTATAGACAGGTATGAAGGCCAGTAAATTTTGCCGACGAATTTGAAAGCCTGTCTTGAAGAGAAGCCAGAACGCTCTGACATAACCCCAATGCAGAAAGTCTTTTCAACAGTAAAAAATTCACTTATGTCTCGCAACGGGCACACACCAGAACATCTTTGTCACGCAGCACAGCTCAAACCTAGAGGAAAGCAACCTCAATTGGGATGGTTAGTGTACCTAGGCAGCAACTCACCAATTCCTGTGATGACAGAAATGCCCAGGAAAGCAAAACACTCACCCTTGAAGCCGTGCAGAATGAATGGGTCTCCCTGCAACTCAGCGCTGCGAGACAATCTAACCACGGCAGTGATGTCCAACAGGGATTATGGGTTCCTGAGGAACATGATCCATGCAGTCTATCCTGGGAGCCCATTTCATACAACAACAACAACAGAGCTCACGAGAAAAGCAGCCACCTGTCCACACAGCCACCACCCTCACGGATCATATCTGGCCCAGATTAAGGGACTGTGAGCCGAGAAGCTTGTGATCACCCTTGTATACAAGTTCCCTGACTATAACCAACTCGGGGAGTGGGGAGGAGGAGAATAAAGAGGAGACCCAACGACTGACAGTTTTCATCCTTCCCTTCTCCATATGCCTCCCCCCCCCGCCACTGCCCCAGTTCTCCGTCAAATAGGGCAAACGCTAGCAAACGAACACTTATTCCAAGCAATCGTGGTTTACTCCTTCACTAATAGAGGCAAAATACCTACCTAACTCAGACGCCCCTTCGGTTCTCCAGAGATGAGTCTGCATTTCTTCTCTTTCTCTCTCCCCCCCCCCCCAACCTATCCCCACTTCCTAGGCTCGGTCCTTTTAAAGGCATCCAGATGAAGCAAGCGAAGAAGCCTGCTGCCCTATCTTCCCCTCTCCCCCCCTCCTTGGAAGGATGATGATGATGAGTGGCATATCAGCAGCAGAGGAGGAGGAGGAACCAAACAAATTCTGGCAGGAGGGAGGAAAACCCAAAGCAAGAGCTTCTGTCTAAAGCAGTGTTCAGGAGAAGTCTGACAGGCAAGCCGTTACAGGGGGCCTTTCTGCTGGGCTTCCCCTTCAGCCTCCTCCCCCTGCCCCCCCCCAAACAGCAGGCAGGCATTGGTTGGGACAACCCCATGCCTTTTCCCTCCCTCCTTCCAGAGATATCCCTCCCCACCTGAATTCACAGAGACTCCGTTGCTTTGGCTTGGATTTGTCATAACCGGGTACGTTTGCTCCAGAAGCAAAGGGATGTCTGTGACTTGCATATATGGCCCAACAACCACCCTTTCCCCCCACCCCATTTTCCAAGGGGAGAAAGCGGTTCTCAGTTCAGCTGCAAGCCCAGACACATATGTACAGGCCCAGCTAACTACTCCTTTCCCACCCCTTACTGTCTTATACAAATCCACAGTCCCTGTGGCCATAAGCAATGGATTCACTGGGAGCCTTGCAACATGGCAGTTTCACACACAGGGCAGGCATCATTAATGTACAGGTTACCTTTCTGCACTTGTAGGGTTTCTGGGAAAGGTCTGTTTTGGAGGAATCGCCTGCCTTCTGCGCCTTATCCATTCTGTTTCCCAGCTGCAGCCATTACCCCATCTCAAGCACTCAACAGCGAGAATAATAATAATAATAAAAGTTTTACCACCCTAGGGTAACAGGATACAAGGAGGTTTGGACAACAGCTGGAGTGACCATGTAAGGAGAGGCTCCCAGCACCTGCCTTGTGTCAAAGTATTTCCCTTACAGCTTAACTATGCAAGATGCATGTCTTCCTCTGCCAAAAGCCCCCCACCCCGAAATCCGACCATCTACCAAAATCAATGCACAAAGACAATCAACTGTCCGCTCCTTAGGCCAGATTTGTATTAAAAATAAAAATAAAAATGTTCGCTCCCCAGAAAGGAAAAAAAACGGACAAACAAAGCCAACTCTATCTTAGCCTCTCTGTAGATTATTTACACCCTGCTCTTCCCAGACTTGCAAAGGCAGGCAGGCAGAGATGGAGAGAGAAGCTTTTCATTTTAATAGAAATAAACACACACCCAGAGCTGGAGCCAAAAGCTAGACAAGAAAACAAATGCTCGTTTCCCCCCCCCCCATGGAGGAAGGGAAAGATGGGGATTCGGCTGGGTTGCCATTCCTTGGTTACAGCAGCTGTCTAGAAACAGTGACAAAGGCTGTGGATTCTGACACCCAGACACATGCTCCAGTCCACAGATAGTCTTGGCCTTCTGTAGTCTATTGACTTTATCAAGGAGGGGAAATCTAGTCTTTCAAGGAGGTGAGGCGGCTCTGAAGAATGGGGCGCGATAAGGTACCCCAACTGGCTAAAAGAGAATCTCTATGGGGCTTTGGAGTTGACAGCCAGATTCATCGACCCAATATTAAAGAGACCCTGTAAAACGCATACAGCGATACATATGGCTGGTCCGGGAACACTTGGCCTTTTTCAACGCACGGCCATAGAAATCCTGCAAAAATATGAGGCTTGCCGAGGCAAGGATTGATACCTCCCCCCCCCCTTTTTTTTTTTAGCTCTTGGGCACAGAAAGCAGCGACACTCCAGAGCGCACAAAACCACCGGAAAATCGGAACGACCGAGATTTCCCCCTCGCTTCCTTCTCCAAACTCCTTGGAAAGGCCAACCCTCTCCTCCCCAACGCCAGACCGCCTTTCCCCTCCGGCCAAGCGGAGCGCTCACCCGATCGGAAGAAAGCCGCGATGTCCGCGGAATCCTTGGCGGCGTCCTCCGCCCCTTCGCCGGCCGCGTTGCCGCTGGTGGAGGAGGCGGCGGTGGAGCCGCTCATGGCTGCGAGACGCGGTCGGTAGCTCCTCCGGACCCGAGCGCGCTGCCACCGCCACGCTGACCGGGCTCCTCGCTCCCTTCTCGGCCTGGATCGCTGACAGGAGCTGGGGGGTCGAGGAGGAGGAAGAGGAGATCTAAAACCTCGGGGGGCCCCGGGTCTCCGGCTTCACCTTCCAGCAAAAACACCCAGGAAGAAGAAATCCATCCAAGAAACACGGCGGCGCTGGCAATGACGATGGCGCAAGGAGGGAGGGGGAGAGGAGGGGGAAATTGGGGGGGGGGAGAGAAAAGAAAGGGGCAGCTGGATGGGTGGATGGATCGATCCGGTTGCACCGGCGGCAGCCAAAGGATCGCAATAATAGATGGAGGCGCGCGCGCGCGCGTGGAGGGATCACAGCTCTGGCAGCGCCTCTCCAGAGAGCGCGTGCATAAGCAATGGGTGCATGCGGGATAGGGGGGAGGAGAAGCAAAGACAATTGCCAGGAAGGAGGGGAGGGAGGGCGCATGGGGGGAGAGGGTGGGGAGGGAGGGATGCAATCCGGGAAGAGGGGGGCAGCGGGGCGCGCTGGGGGGGGGCAGCAAGGGCGCCGCAGCCTTTGGGGAGCAGCTGCGCTTTTTTAACAACAGCGCCCTGGGAGGGCGCCGAAGCCGCCCCGCTCCTCCATCTTGCTTGCCATTGCAAAAGGTGGGTGGGGACAGCGAAGGAAGGAAGGGAGGCGATTCCCCGCCCAGGGAAGCCGGGGGTTGGCTGGGGGAAGAGAGAAAGCAGCCTCGGAGCGGGGCAGGAGGGAGGGAGGGGAGGGGCAGCCTGTCGGGAAGTTCCGGGCAGCTCCGTGCGCGCTCGGCGAGGCTGCACAGGAAAGAGGCAGTCGGGGCGCGGAGCGAAAGGAAAGATCATTTTGCTATTGGCTGGGCGGGGGGTGCATTATGTGCAAGCGGGGAAATCCCCTTTAATGCCTCGGCGCCGGAGTATGCATTTAATGCGCCTTGATGGCAGGGGGGTGGGGAGCAGAGCGCGCCCTCTCTCTTGGGGAGGCCATTGGAAGGTGTGGTTCCTCCCCCCCCCCCAAATGGGAAGCCCATAAAGCGAGGCCGCAGGTCAAGTGCCCTTTCCTTTATGGCAGAAGTGAAACTCTTAAAGCCGAGAGCAGTGAGGAGCGTTGGAAGGTGAAAGTGAAGCGGCCTCCCCCGCTTTCTAACCTTTCATTATTAGCAGGAGCCTCGTTTGAGGAAGATGCCCGAATCAGTTGTCAACGTGTGCAATTACAATTATGGGAGTAAGTAGCAGTTCGTTTATTACTGCCAACGGGCCATTAACACGAAATGCAAAAATCACAGCCTCAAGTAAAGCAGATTAAAGAGAGTGACAAGCTACGTGCTGGCAAAGTCTGAGAGGAGCGACAGTGGCCTTAACAAATTTTGCCACCTGCGGAGTGATGACAGCTTGCCGGAAATCTTCCCAAAATTTATTAACCCAATTCTCTTTTTATCAGTCTTAAAAGGTCATCTACACACTTTGCTGGCCCCAAAACCCCCCACTTTGCTAATCTGATTTATTTCACCTTAAAGGTCCGGTGGCTTTTTTAAGGGAGTGTTTACATCTGTACATTGGGATGCGGAAGTTGGGGCCACCCAGATGTTGTTGGACTCCAACTTCCATTAGCCCTGTGGATAGCTCAGCCGGTAGAGCATGAGATTCTTAATCTGAGGGTTGTCAGTTCAAGCCCCACCTTGGGCAAAAGATTCCTGTATTGCACGGTTTGGACTATATGACTCTCCCGGTCCCTCCCTCCCAACTCTACAATTTTAGCATGACCAATGGGTCAGTGATGATGGCTGCAGTCTATCGGGAGGACAACAGTAGTCCCTTCCCTGCTCTTCTTCAAACCAAGGGGCAGAGAATGGTTGAAATTTAAGTTGGCAAGAAAGCTCCTCAAATGTATTGCCTGCATTAGAACCAGTTGCATGACTTGTAGAATTACCTCTTTAAATCCATCATTGGACAATTCATTATATCAGGCATAGGCAAACTTGGCCTTCCAGATGTTTTTTGGGACTACAAATCCCATCATCCCTAGCTAACAGGACCAGTGGTCAGGGATGATGGGAATTGTAGTCTCAAAAAACATCCGGAGGGCCAAGTTTGCCTATGCCTGCATTAGATGTTGGCTGTTACAAAGTGGTCAGCAAGCAGAGGCACATCGAAGCATTCAGTGCCATCGTGGACAAAGCCTGTGCAGAAAAGCGGCCATCTACCACAACACATGCAGTTAATCCAGCTTCCCGTAAGTGTTGCAGAGGATGTTCTCCATATGGGAAGTTGGACTAACTGCCTGGGGGGCGTTGCATCCAGTCATCGTCCCTTTTCTGCACAGGCTCTGTAGGTATCCCATCTGCCTCCTATGTACTCAAGATGGGGAGGAGCCTCCTACAATTCCAGCAACAGGTGAGTGCCTTGCTTGTGGTCCTAAGCAGGGGAGCTTAAGCCCTGTTTGCTTCTTTCTAATCTTCCCATCCTTCCTCTTGCATTTTATGTTGGGCTTCCTTTCATCCAAGCCTGCCTCTTCTGCTCCTGGCTCAGTGACTCTCTTATTCCCTTCCTTCTCGGTTTCTCCCCATTCTGCTTGGGTGAGTGACTGTCCTTTGGGGGGAAAATGTAAAGGACCCCGGACGGTTACGTCCAGTCAAAGGTGACTATGGGGTTGTGGCGCTCATCTCGCTTTCAGGCCAAGGGAGCCGCCGTTCGTCCACAGACAGCTTTCCGGCTCATGTGGACAGCATTACTAAACCGCTTCTGGCGCAACGGAACATCATGATGGAAGCCAGAGCGCACGAAAACGCCGTTTAACTTCCTGCCACAGTGGTACCTATTTATCTACTTGCACTGGCTTGCTTTCGAACTGCTAGGTTGGCAGGAGCTGGAACAGAGCAACAGGAGCTCACTCTGTCACAGAGATTTGAACCGCCAACCTTCCAATCAGCCAGCCCAAGAGGCTCAGTGGTTTAGACCAGTGTTTCCCAACCACTGTTCCGCGGCACACTAGTGTGCCGCGAGATGTTGCCTGGTGTGCCGCGGGAAAAATTAAAAAAATCGAAAGATTTTTTTTTTTATAAAGTCAAATTTTCGATTGGGGCGCCGTCACTAGATGACCCCTGGGGTTCCCTCCCTCCCTCCCGTTCTGCCTTCGGAGAAGATGAGCCAGCCCTCAAGGAGGTGATTATGTAATATGCTAGCAATTCATGTCCCTCCCGGCGTGACGCTGCGCGCTGACGTCACGGGGCTGTAATGGTGGTGTGCCTCGAGATTTTTTTCATGAAACAAGTGTGCCTTTGCCCAAAAAAGGTTGGGAAACACTGGTTTAGACCACAGTGCCACCCGGATCCCTTAGACCTGTCCTCTACTGCTTCCTTTAACTCTGCTTCTTTCTGCAGCACTGACCACTGTTTGCATTCACCTGCGCTTTTTTGGCAACCCTGCCCCTTCTTCAGTACTGAGCAGCAGCTGGGTTCCTTCCTAGTTCCTGGGTTGGCGTAGCAGCCAGTCAAACAACCGGCTCCCCTGCTGTTGGACAGCAGCCAAACTTGCATCCAGCTCAGGGGAACTTCAGCAGAGACAACATTAGGGCAGCCTGCTCATCTGGTGGCAGCGTACGCCAAGGTACCCCTTCCCACAAGAGGGACATCAGGCCATGTTGGTTCTCTGCCAGGAAAGTGTCATCCCAAGATCCTTGACAAGTGGAGCGGGGGGCTATGAGCCTTTCTGATGGGCAATAGTAAAAGTATAGAGCTGCATTGACAAATACCATCAAGTAATGTGGGGGTTTGCATCTTTCCTCCATTGGTCAGCAACTAAATGGAGAATAATGCAGGGAACGAATGGCCCAATTTATGGCTAGGGCCTCTCATTTTATGGTGGGAAGTTTTTGTTCACAGGGAAGTAATTGGTGACTTAAATATAGAAGGGGGTGTTCTGGTCCCTCGCAATCTTCTGCGAGGACGGCACCTAAAGGCTTCTACCAGAGGCCTCCGTCTGAAGGCTAAAGGGTTGAGAAAAGCCTGGCATTTTAAAAAATGGGATCTTAAGAATGACAAGACTTATGGAAAATGAGCGAAGTCCCAACTAAAGAAGAATGGCAACTGAAACTGATGGAATATGAGCAGTTTACGGATCAAACATATAGAACAAGAGAATAAGAAGAACATACGTTTAAAGAAGATTGGCAAATGTTTATTGAATATGTGGAGGAAAACTGTATATTTGAAAACGTGGGCAGCATTAAGTTAAATTCAGCAGTGTAAATAAGTTTTGATGGATGTTATAATGGACTACCGAATGGTCCATACAAAATATGCAGGGATTTATGTTGTGCAAAATGAACCATGGAAAGAGAGGAAAGTCATTGATATTTTAAGGGTGTTTAAGTGAATATTCTAGAATGTAAAAGAGAAAAAGTATAATTTTAAAAAAAGAAAGGAATGACAAGACTTTAGCCTAAAAAAGGCAATCCCGGCTTGTTCTGTCCAGGTCAGTTGTGGTGGTATTTCTCATGAGATCTGACATGAGATGCAAAGACAGCAAAACAGGGAATTATAATAACCGTTGAGAGATTGGATATGAAACCAAGTGTTTAGCTCTGTGTTTCAGTGATAGCAAGGAGAACAGTTCTATAGGGACTTGGAAGGAAGAGGTAAGGTGGAATACCTGAATCATTTCCAATATTTTCTTGAGACTGTCACCACAAGGGCAGGTCTGAGCCAGGTACAGAGGAGGCTTCTTGATAAATATCTACCTAAATAAGTTTACACATATAAATAAGTTTATCCATATATAAGTTTATTTGGCCCAGATATATCTTAATTATTGGCTCTGAATTCATTCTCCTGCCGCCTCCAAGTCACTGAGAGTTGGTAGGCTCTTGGCTACATGTAAAAGAGTTAACAGGGAGAAATGCCTTGCTTCCTTTCCCTGTTGTTTGTGGTCGGTGGATTTGAAGCAAGCTAAATGTACAGTGGTACCTCGGGTTACAGACGCTTCAGGTTACAGACTTCGCTAACCCAGAAATGGTACCTCAGTTTAAGAACTTTGCTTCAGGGTGAGAACAGAAATCGTGCTCCGGCGGCGTGGCAGCAGCAGGAGGCCCCATTAGCTAAAGTAGTGCTTCAGGTTAAGAACAGTTTCAGGTTAAGAACGGACCTCCAGAACGAATTAAGTACTTAACCCGAGGTACCACTGTATAGCTAAAGAGAAAATTAAAACAAGGGATTTGCAGAAGCTAAACACATTAACCAATGGGTCATATATGGCAGTCACAGGGTGTGGCTTGGGTCTACTCTTGAATATATGTCTTAATGTTTTTTAATCCATACCTAAATACAGAGAAGCCATTATATTGGCCCATTTTAATGGTTTAACTTCAAACCTTCTAGGTTGTAGATTTGCAGCTAGAGTTCCTTCAGATGTTGTTCTCATAGCTTTTTTTTTCTTTAAAAATGTTTAGGGGTACTCTCATTTTGACTTAAGAAAAGCACCATTTTATAGCTCAAATCGGGAAAAATAAATACAGTAAATGGACAAAAGTATAAAGATTCACAAAAATGTTTAGGGGTATGCGTACCCCCTGCGTCCCCCCAGAAAAAAGCACTGGTTGCTCCTATAATTGGACTGTGGTGGAAATGGTCACCTATATGTTCTTTTGCTAGAATTATTATCACAGGGTTTGAGAATGTGTCATTGGTCCTCGCATGTGTCTGTTTACAAGCTGATCTTTAGAGATTCTCTTGAGTATTTTTTCTTGAGGGTACAACAGGTCTTTATTATTTGGTTCAAAGTAAGCACCTCTCATAGGGACGTGGGTGGCGCTGTGGGTTAAACCACAGAGCCTAGGACTTGCCGATCAGAAGGTCGCCGGTTCGTATCCCCGTGACGGGATGAGCTCCCGTTGCTCAGCCCCTGCTCCTGCCAACCTGGCAGTTCAAAAGCATGTCAAAGTGCAAGCTGATAAATAGGTACCGTTCTGGCAGGAAGGTAAGCGGCGTTTTCATGCGCTGTTCTGGTTTGCCAGAAGCGGCTTAGTCATGCTGGCCACATGACCCGGAAGCTGTACGGAGATGAGCGCCACAAGCCCAGAGTCGGTCACGACTGGACCTAATGGTCAGGGGTCCCTTTACCTTTACCTTAAGCACCTCTCATTGGTGTTGCAGCACGCTGTACAGGGAGCAGCTCCCAATTTTATACCCTGTATAAGGTACTTGTATTGGGGAATGGCTCATTAAATCAATTATATAAAGATCTGATAAACTGTGTTACCTCCATGGGACTTACCAGAGAAAGGGTTTTGCAACTGTTGACAGCCTGAAGGCAAGAGATACTGTAGCTGGCCCATGCTCAGGGCCGGATTTAGGTTTGAAGAGACCCTAAGCTACTGAAGGTAATAGGACCCTTTATATGTCCAGCTGTCCTTTGTCAACAACAAATTGTTGCTGGTTTTTGTGTTGAATATATGCTAGATGGAATTTATGGACCTAATAGGTATCTAAAGCCATTTGCACATGTTGCCATGCCACCAGTCCATGCAGAATGTAGGCACCCTATATATAGAAATGAGCAAACCAGTGATATTTTAGGGAGCAGGCTAGCAGGCTGGGCCCATTACTTACATCATAGGAGCCTACGCAACACAAAACACTGGTGCTGTATGTAGGTTTTATTTTTATTTTTTTATCTTCTGTTTTGGAAATGTACATCCAGTTTTTTCCTTTATATTTTTTGGGGGGCCCCAAGTGAGTGGGGCCCTAAGCTATAGTTTGTTTAGCTTATACTGTCCATATGTCCCTCACACAAATCCAGCTTTCCAGAACACAGGTCTCTTCAATCTTCCTTCATTGTTCAAGCTGTAAAATTGTACTTAAAAAAGAACAAAAGCAAATCTTAATTTATTACATGTTGCCAGACCATATGGCAGCCTTACTACATTTTTATTTGTAGATGAGCTCATGCAACATTAAGAGGAACATTGTCTGGGTGTAGCTGTGGAGAGAGATGCGCAACAGATTTCCTGCGGTTACTTGCTGTGCCTTTTCAGTGGGGAAACAGAACTGAATCCACTGCCGGTACTCGCTCCAATTCTGCTTCTGATTTAAGAACTTTTCAGATTGATGGACCAGCTTGCCACAGAACATTGAGACCACCACCTTGTGGTTTTGGAGCTTTCCTGCTCATATGTACAATGTTGTTTCTCATGCCATACTTTAAAGATGTGGTCCACATAATGCAAATTTATATTTGTTCTGCTGCTAATTCCCCCTTCCTTTATTTTATACTCGCTGCAATTCTGTGTCCTGCACCAATTTCAAAGGAGAACTCACTTTTACCCCCCCCCCTTTAAATATATACTGCAGGGGTAAGGAACCTCTAACTGGTGAGTAATAATAATAATAATAATTTATTATTTATACCCCGCCCATCTGGCTGGGTTTCCCCAGCCACTCTGGGCGGCTTCCAAAAGAATATTAAAATACTATGATACATCAAACATTAAAAGCTTCCCTAAACAGGGCTGCCTTCAGATGTCTTCTAAAAGTCTGGTAGTTGTTGTTCTCTCTGACATCTGGTGGGAGGGCGTTCCACAGGGAGGGCGCCACTACCGAGAAGGCTCTCTGCCTGGTTCCCTGTAACTTGGCTTCTCGCAGTGAGGGAACTGCCAGAAGGCCCTCGGTGCTGGACCTCAGTGTCCGGGTAGAACGATGGGGGTGGAGACGCTCCTTCAGGTATACTGGACCGAGGCCGTTTAGGGCTTTAAAGGTCAGCACCAACACTTTGAATTGTGCTCGGAAACGTACTGGGAGCCAATGTAGGTCTTTCAAGACCGGTGTTATATGGTCTCGGCGGCAACAAGAGTACCAATTTGGCCCACAAATTTGGCGTGTCTGGTTCCTTTGTAAGCAGCACTTTGCAATAGCACCAATCAACCTCACTGGAATTGACTGCACTCAGGAATTCCCCAACTAGAAGTTCCCTACCACAGCCAAGGGAGCTCGCTGTCAGCACTAGTCAGTGATCATACAAAGCGTGTTCTTCATGAAGAGCACGTGTTGCGGTGGGGTCTAACAGGACACCCCCTCTTGGTTACTGTTTGGATGGCCATGATTGTGATTGAGCCAATTTGGGTTGTTGGGGAGATTTTGATGTTACCATTTAGAGGGTTGGCCCGAAAATTATATATTCTTGGCACGCAGCTTTTTTCTATCTCTTTTGCTGCGTGCATCGGATCGCCCGCCAACCCTCCCTAATTTAGGGCTGTTGCATTTGACCTTGCTATGCCTGTCATGGGGTCGCCTGCTTTTGGGGCAGGGGCCTGGTGGGAATTTTGTCCATTTGGCGGATTGGCTGGTGCCATTTGGTTTTTGCCTACTTCGTAGCAAATCGTCACAACTTGTAAGGTTTCGGTTAGGCATTGGTTAAAATTTGGTTGGTAAGGGTTGGCTGGGGCAGGGGCCTGCTGCAAGGGAATTCCATTAAAGGAATCCAGGGGTTTGCCATGTTTTTGTCCGTATCCCCGGCAAGGGGCTAGGTGTTATGTACTGAAGTTCTCACCCTGGGCCAGCAGGGGGATACTGTAGATAGTTATGCAAATAAGGGATCAAAAGTGACGTTCAGTGATTGGATAGTTTTAGCAAATTGTTACAGTTACGTTGTACTGGAGCTCTATATAAGCAGGCTGACTGAACCCTTCAGTTCAGTTCTGTTCTGGCCTGTGAATAAACAAGAGTGGTTTGAAGAATCGCTGTGTCGTCTGATATGTTCACCCACAACTTAACACTAGGGCTGTGCAAGCCCCTGGGAGCATGTGGGGAGGGGTGACGGTATGCTGCCCAGCCCCATTCTCTCCCCAATATTGTTTTCCCTTACTGGCTTTTGCTGGAATCCGGAAGTCAGTTCTGTCCCCAGGCGGGGACAGATAGTCATGACCAATGCCTAAGCAACCACTCACATTATGTATTTTAATAAAGTTGTGGCCAAAATTATGCTAAAAACCTTAAGCAAAAATTTCTGTGTGAATTGCGATTTATTTAGGGGGTGGCTTGGGGACCTCGACATGCAAGGATGAGCTACATTAAGTAACTCCCCACTTAATTACAGCAAATCCCTTTGCAGTGGTGGTTTGGATTCATACCACCCATGCATGCAAACAGACAAAATGGGGCTCCTTGATAGCAAGTGCCACTTGTATCGGCTGCACCAAGGAGCTGCCCATTTGGAAATCTCCATTGCAGTCGAGGGAGCTCACTGCCAGCGCCAATCAGCTGATCTGTGCTGTCAACAAGTTCTGCTTTGTCCATTTGCAGGTGCAGTTTGAATCCAAGCCACATGTGCTGGTCCCTTGGGTTACCTGAGGCAAGGTCCAAGTCTGGTCCATGGTCAAAGGCGCAACGTGGAGGCAGTCCGTAGTAGCTGAAGCTGGGTGCAGGGCAGGGAGTCGGGTGAAGTCAGAAACAGGCATGCAAGCAGGGAGCCAGGGCGGGTCAGGAGCTCAGGCAGGAAAGCAGGACAGGGTTCAGGCAGGAGCTAGCAACCAACAGTGTCGCTCCCGCAACTTGGGACTGGGGCTGGCCGGCTTTTATCTGCCCCGAGACATAGGGTGCCCCGATCCTCTGGTGACTCGCCCCTCCTGGCCTGGAGGCGAACACTCCTCCTGTGGGAACTTAGTTCCCTCCCTAGCTCTCTGCCCTGAGTCTCTGCAGCTCAGGAGAGGCTGGAGGGTTACCGGACCCAGAGGCCACTTCAGCTTCCTCTGACGGGGCTGAGGGTGGAGCACCTGCAGGCAATGGGTCCTCCATCCCCTCAGGAGCCAGAGCAGACTCAGCTGATGCCTGCACCTGAGGATCCAGCACAGGTGAGGACCCTTCAGGCTCATGCCCCAGCCCCGGCTCAGCTGGTTCTGGAGGCGGGGACTCCTGTGCAGGCTGGGATCCCTCAGGTTCAGCCTCCGAGTCCGAATCCCAGGCCATCACACCACGCCTGCAGATGGACTTCAGAGGAGCTGATTGTAATGACTGCTTTCATCTGTCAAAGTTGGCCCATGGGGGGTGTTACAAATCCATTCTTTGGCCAGATCCAATTCTCCACCCTTCATTTACCAGAACAACAACGGTTCAAAAATAAACCTTGCCAAAATCATATACAATGAATTGAAAGGGATGTTCAAAATAGCTTTTGTTTTTTCTTAAAAACAAAAACAAAAAAACAAGCTTTTCTTTTGGGAATTATAGGGGCAGAACTACAGTGGTACCTCAGGTTAAGTACTTAATTCATTCCGGAGGTCCATTCTTAACCTGAAACTGTGCTTAACCTGAAGCACCACTTTAGCTAATGGGGCCTCCTGCTGCTACCATGCCTCCGGAGTCCGATTTCTGTTCTCATCCTGAAACAAAGTTCTTAACCTGAAGCACTATTTCTGGGTTAGCAGAGTCTGTAACCTGAAGCGTATGTAACCTGAGGTACCACTGTACCTAAATTGTATAGAAATTTATTTATGTATGCTACTGCAGCAGCAAGAATGTTACTTGCCCCAAAGTGGAAAGAAGCAAGAGTCCCAACAAAGGAAGAATGGATACAAAAACTTATGGAACATGCAGAAATGGCGAAACTTACAGGAAGAATAAGAAATCAAGATAACAAACTTTTAATAAAAGAATGGAAATGGTTGATTGAATAGTTACAGATAAATTGCAGATAAAAATATTGTAATAACCTGCAGTTTCCTAAGAGTATATATTTAAAGTAGGTAATTAAATGAGCAAATAAAATGACTTTGGATATGCAGAAGATATTAAAAAATAAATTGAAGGAACTGCAGAAAGGGGGGGAAGGAAGTCAGACTTTGAAATGTTGAATTGATTGTAAAACTAATGAAACGAATGAACTAGAAAAGTATAAATAAAAACTTTTTAAAAGAAAAAAAAACATTGCCTATTGCATTTTGTGATATGCTGGGCTTTTCAATCCCCAATGCATCTGTGATCATGGAGAGAGTTGCATGTTGCAAATGCTTCTGTCTATTCCAAGCTCAGATGTTTAACATCTGGAGACCTGCGGCAGCAGGCTAAATCTGTACAAGCAGGAACTTTCACATGTTTACAAGGCTACCCCCCAATGCAAAACAGAGTGATTCACCAGAGGGAGACCACTTTAAAAGCTGGGAGCCGTGAGTGATCATTTTCTGTTGTTCCTATTGGTTGTTAAAGTGAGCGTAGCTCTGCCCACCATATTGAAGGTAGATTATTTGGTGCATGTACGCTGCCTGCTATAAAAGAACAACAAGGATAAGAGTATGCCAGAATATATTATAGGTCAGGACATTAATAGGCAAGATGTTAAATTGTTTTTATATGCAACAACTGAGGCAAGAGCATTGTTAGCCCAGAAATGGAAACAAGAAGAAATTCTGACGAAAGAAGAATGGCAGACAAAAATAATGGACTATGCAGAATTGGACAAAATGACAGGAAGGATTCGAAACCTGTGGGACCAGAGATTTACAGAAGATTAGAAGAAGTATATGAACTATTTGAAAAGCAATTGTAACCAACAAATTACGCTAGTAGGACTACAATATGTTTTGTAAGGAGGAATATATGAAGTGCTACAAAGTAGATAAAGAATACAGTGGTACCTCAGGTTACATACGCTTCAGGTTACAGACTCTGCTAACCCAGAAATAGTGCTTCAGGTTAAGAACTTTGCTTCAGGATGAAAACAGAAGTCGGGCTCTGGCGGCGCGGCGGCAGCAGGAAGCCCCATTAGCTAAAGTGGTGCTTCAGGTTAAGGACAGTTTCAGGTTAAGTACAGACCTCCGGAATGAATTAAGTACTTAACCTGAGGTACCACTGTAGAGATATTGGTTATGAGTTTTAAATGTACAGTGGTACCTCTGGATACGAACGGGATCCGTTCCGGAGCCCTGTTCGCATCCAGAAGCAAACGTAACCAGCGATGGCACATCTGCACGCGCGTGTCACTTTGCCACTCCTGCGCATGTGTGTGATGTCATTTTGAGCGCCTGCGCATGCGCAAGTGGTGAAACCTGGAAGTAACGCGCTCCATTACTTCCGGGTTGCCGCAGAGCGCAACTCAAACACTCTCAACCCGAAGCGCATTCAACCCGAGGTATGACTGTAACAGGGAAAATAAGAAATGTATACTAAGAGATTAGATTGGAAATTTTTCAGACAGGACTGATGGAAGTAAAAAAAACTTTGAATAAGATGTAAAAATATGTTTAATTACTGTTGAAAATGATATGTTTTAAAAAACTAATAACAATTTATATATATAAAAAGAGTATGCCAGAATAAAAGAATTGTAGAGTTGGAAGGGGTTCTGAGGGTCATCTAGTCCAACCCCTGCAATTCTGGAATCTTAGCTAAAGCATCCATGACAGATGGCCAGCCAACCTCTGCTTAAAAACCTCCATTGAATGAGAGATCACATGTAAAGAGAAGGAGGGCACGTTTTACCACATGTGGTGGAACTACAAAATAATCAAAAACTATTGGGAAACAATTTATAATGAAATAATAATAATAATAATAAACTTCTCTTTATATCCTGCCCTCCCCAGCCAAAGTCGGGCTCAGGGCGGCTAACATCAGATATATAACATTAGTATAAAATCAAACAATAATTAAATTACCTCCTAAAAACAGGTCAAAATCAAACTAAAGTCTAATTAGATGGCTTTCCGCAGGGTTAGGGTTGGGAACAGTAAGTGCTCATCGGCCCAACTGTTTACGCTGATCTGATATGGGCCTGTGAGGAAGCTGGGAGGCCTCTTCCATATTAGTTCTTATACAAAAAGAAAAGGGGAGTCAGGCTGAGCCCTAACCAAAGGCCTAGTGGAACAACTGCGTCTTGCAGGCCCTGTGGAAAGATGTCAGATCCCTCAGGGCCCTGATCTCTTGTGGCAGAGTGTTCCACTAGACCGGGGCCAAGGCCAAAAAGGCCCTGGCCCTGGTCGAGGCCAGCCTAATCTCTCTGAGGCTCGGGATCTCTAAGGTGTTATTATTTGCAGACCGTAAGGTCCTCCATGGGGCGTACCAGGAGAGGCGGTCCTGTAGGCACGAGGATGTTTAAGATAACTTTTATAACTTAAGTTGTCATTCTTCTTTGGTTGGGACCTCACTTATTTTCTATTTTGGAGCTAACTATTTTTCTCTCTTTCCAGAGCATAACGCTCAGCCTTCTGTATCTCAAATAGGCTATGCCTTGAAACCGCTATGAGAGATTTCCACTTTTACCTTCCCCTGCAGCTTCACTGTGATGGCCTGGGATTCGGACTCGGAGGCTGAACCTGAGGAATCCCAGCCTGCACAGGAGTCCCCGCCTCCAGAACCAGCTGAGCCGGAGCTGGGGCTTGAGCTTGAGCCTGGAGGGTCACCTCACCTGTGCTGGATCCTCAGGTGCAGGCACCTGCTGAGTCTGCTCTGGCTCCTGAGGTGATGGAGGACCCATTGCCTGCAGGTGCTCCACTCTCAGCCCCGTCAGAGGAAGCTGAGGTTGCCTCTGGGTCTGTAACCCTCCAGCCTCTCCTGAGCTGCAGAGGCTCGGGGCAGAGAGGCGGAGGGAACTAAGTTCTCGCAGGAGGAGTGCTCGCCTCCAGGCCAGGAGAGGCGAGTCACCTGTGGACCGGGGCCGCTCTCTGCCTCGGGGCAGATAAAAGCCAACCAGTCCCAGGTTGCGGTAGTAACATTGTTGGTAGCCAGTTCCTGCCTGCACCCTGTCCTGCTCTTCTGCCAGAGTTCCTGACCTCACCCGACTCCCTGCCTTGGACCCCGCTTCAGCTTTGACGGACAGCCTCCATACTGCACCCTCGACCTCGGACTGGACTCAGACCTCGCCGCACGGTTAACCCTCAGGACCAGCACATTCACTCTCTTTCAAGCAGAGAAGAAGCACTCCAACGCTCCATTCAACTTAGCAGTGTTCACAGTGGATTCTAAAACACCTTCATACTGCTTCAAATAAAATGGAGTCTCTCCTTTACTAGATACCTCCCCTGTGACCAATGTTAGACAGTTGCACAAGAACACAAGAATTCCATCCTTTGGAAGAAAATTTATTGTCAAAATGTTGGTTTTTTGTGTTTTTTAATGTATTAGTTTATTGGTAACAATGAATTTTAGTTTATGTTGTACAGCTGTAAGTAGGTATAATAAAGCATAACTGAAAAAACAATAATAACAGTAATAACAATAATTCCGTTACCAACCAATCAAATTTAAACACATAGTAATGCACGCAAGCGTTTACAATTTCAGTGAATTAAATTACTATACTCAACCTCCCCCCCCCATCTACAAAATGGACTGCTTAATTTCAGTGGGACGGTGACAATTTTACCAACAGAAAGCAATGAATAATGAATCCCACAAGGACCGAACTCTACCATGCGGAAATGCATAGATTTCACATAGCTGCTCTTAACAAGCTATATCACTTACTTTATGCTGGCAAGAAGCCTGCGGAACAAGTTTCTTTACCTCTGCTAAGTATAAAAGCCTGTCCAGGCAGGTTTTTGTTAGGCTCTTCCTAGGAGAATCGGAAGGCTAAGTGATGCTACGCTAAATGCTAGAAAAGAAGGTTTGGCTATGCCAGATATTGAACTGTACTATGAGACTGCCTTACAGTGGGATAATGGAATGAGCACATGATAAGTCAAAAGACCGATGTAGAAACTGAACAATGACTTTTGTTAGTTTACAAACCTTACTTAGACTAAGTGGAATGGATGTTTGCAATATAAAATGTCTATATGTTTTTTTTTTTAATTGTATGGGTTTATGCATGAAGCTGAGGCTCCAATACTTTGGCCACTTCATGAGAAGAGAAGACTCCCTGGAAAACACCCTGATGTTGGGAAAGATGGAGGGCACAAGGAGAAGGGGACGACAGAGGACGAGATGGTTGGACACTGTTCTCGAAGCTACCAGCATGAGTTTGACCAAACTGCGGGAGGCAGTGGAAGACAGGAGTGCCTGGCGTGCTCTGGTCCATGGGGTCACGAAGAGTCGGACACGACTAAACGACTAAACAACAACAATGCGTGGCTTAATGGATAGAATGCTGGACTAGAAGACCTGGGAGAACAGGGTTCAAATCCCCGCTCAGCCATGAAACTCACTATGCAACGTTGGGCCAATCACCACCTCCTAGCCTAACCTACCTCACAGGGTTGTTGTGAAAATGAAATGGGGAGGAGGAGAACCACCTTGAAATCCTTGGAAGATAAAGGTGGTATATAAATGTAGCAAAACACACAAACTGTTCTGGTGTTTTTTTTAACATATAAAACACATACATATACATTTTCACAATACACGTACACAACACACTACCTTATTTTCATAACATAAAACATACCTACAGTACTCTATATAATATCTACCTATACTAATACATATCAACATACCTACACACCTACCCCACACAGACACCCACCAAGTGACTTGACTTCCAGCTGTTCCAGCTGAGATTTTTAATTAATACTTTTTTATAAATAAAGTATTAGAAGTAGACGCTCTTGATTAGTAATTTGCTATACATTTGGGATAGTGGGATGTGGGTGGCGCTGTGGGTTAAACCACAGAGCCTAGGACTTGCCGATCAGAAGGTCGGCGGTTTGAATCCCTGCGACGGGGTGAGCTCCCGTTGCTCGGTCCCTGCTCCTGCCAACCCAGCAGTTTGAAAGCACGTCAAAGTGCAAGTAGATACAGTAAATAGGTACCGCTCCGGCGGGAAGGTAAACGGCATTTCCGTGTGCTGCTCTGGTTCGCGAGAAGCAGCTTAGTCATGCTGGCCACATGACCTGGAAACTGTACGCCGGCTCCCTCGGCCAATAAAGCGAGATGAGTGCCGCAACCCCAGAGTCAGTCACCTTTATACATTTGGGATAAAACAGAGGTAGAGGTAGTCCAGGATGGGAAACAGTTTTGATCGCACTCTTGTCTTCACCCGTTTTAGTTTAGAAAAAGGGATGACTAAACTGGTACATAGTAGGCACTCATAATGATGTGAATGTGAGAAAGTTACTAGAAATTTTTTTCTCCCCTTATAACCCTACAACGTAGGGTCACCCAAATGAGATATATTGGTAAGTAGATTCAGAACAGATGGGGGAAAATACATCAATTACAAAGATGTAATTGATGCCCAGAATTCACTGTCCAAATATGTACTGATTGGCTGCTGGTTTATGGCTTTACAGAAGATAAATTCATGTTGTAACAGGTTTTGACCATGTTGGCTAAACTGAATAGCTATCTTTGGAGGTAGACCATCTCTGAGTGCTGGTTGATGGGGAACAAACAGCAGAGAAAGTTGTTAGTGGACTTTTCAAAAACATCTGGCTGGTCATTCTAAGAAACAGGATGTTGGTTAGATCAGGGGTGAGCAACCTTTTTCAGCCATGGGCTGGTCCACTGTCCCTCAGACCATGTGGTGGGCTGGACTATATTTTTTTGGGGGGGAATGAATGAATCCCTATGCCCCACAAATAACCCAGAGATGCATTTTAAATAAAAGCACACATTCTACTCTTGTAAAAACACCAGGCAGACCCCACAAATAACCCAGAGATGCATTTTAAATAAGAGGACACGTTCTACTAATGTAAAAACACGCTGATTCCTGGACTGTCCGCGGGCCAGATTTAGAAGCCGATTGGGCCGGATCCAGCCCCCAGGCCTTAGGTTGCCTACCCTGTTAGATGAACCATTAGTCTGATCCAACATTCTTAGGTTAACAGTGATAAAGCATCCTTGAGATCCCCTCATATTTTTGTTGCTCTAATCACAATCTCCTGAAGCTATCCTGACTTTATCTCGTATATAAGTTATATCATTCATGTTAAGGAATTTATTTCCTACACGACAAGAATAAGGCTGCAGTCCTACGCACAACTGGAAATAAGTCTCAATGAATTCAGTGGGACTTACTTCGGATAAAATATGCATAATATTGCACGGTAAGCGACATAAAATGCTGGAATTTAAACTCCCTGAATGCCATCCTGTTGAAATTGCCTCCATATTAAGTCAAAAAGATGGAAGGCAATAATGAATCACTTGGGAATTTGCTTACTTTTATTCATTATTGGCACAAGAAGACATGTCAACAAATGTGTGTGCTTTTAATTTAATGTAGCCATCTTGTTGCTTTTTTATATTGAAGAACAGATTATATATGAACTTGGCATGTATATCCTGTAAAACAGTTTACGAAAAGATGCTACACTACTGCTAACCCTGATCTCACAAACTGACAGTTTCTCCTCTGTTTTACAGGAATAATTTTCCGTCGTGTTTGCGACGCTCCCCGGGTTTGATGAAAGCACCAGTGTGTAAATTAAGAATGGGCAGCTGTTTGGCCAATTCTGGCAGGAGTCCTGCCAGAATTCATCCACGTTTGGTGTACATGCAACCTCCTGGATATCTTCAGACAGGCCCATCTGCTAAAATGCCTTGATTCTCATGTACAGTTGATGAATACAGCTCCCCAAGGGCACAAATAGACAACCCACCACTGTGGCCAAGCTGGTGTTAGCTGCAATAAAGAAAAAAATACATCTTGGGTGCAAGGTTGTTTTTGTGTGCTATTTAAACATCAACACCATTGGACTGGATGTGGGTGGCGCTGTGGGTTAAACCACAGAGCCTAGGATTTGCTGATCAGAAGGTCGGCGGTTCGAATCCCCGCGATGGGGTGAGCTCCTGTTGCTCAGTCCCAGCTCCTGCCCACCTAGCAGTTCGAAAGCACGTCAAAGTGCAAGTAGATAAATAGGTACCGCTCCGGCGGGAAGGTAAATGGCATTTCCGTGCGCTTCTCTGGTTCGTCAGAAGCGGCTTAGTCATGCTGGCCACATGACCTGGAAGCTGTACGCTGGCTCCCTCGGCCAATAAAGCGAGATGAGCGCCACAACCCCAGAGTCGTCTGCGACTGGACCTAACGGTCAGGGGTCCCTTTACCTTTACTACCATTGGATTAGATCATTAATTTTGGAATTTCGAGCTAGTTGTAGCAGTGGAGGCTACCCCATTAAGGAGAATGAGGGACTGCCCCACCAATCTCAACTCTGTCCTCAGCCTGCCTTCTTACAACCAGCTCAGGAAGTGGAATTACATATCAGCTTCCTTCTCTTTAGCCTCATCGTTCCCCTTTTGTAACTCAGCAGAGAGGCGGATGGGGACAAAACTAGAATTAGCTGGATCTGGTGACAGCTTCTGTTGGTCTTCCTATCAGTGCTTTCCACCCTCTCCCAATGGGCATCAGCCATCGCTGAGATGGACCACTCATGATATCATGGTGACAAAAGCCAATCAGACCAAGGGCAGTGTTTCTTGTCCTAAATCTGATTGGACGCAGATGTTTGTCCTGTTTCACAGCCCGCCCGCCCCCAAATTGGGGGCCACATTTTTCAGCAAGATATGTTTTTAATCAGATGTCTCCCCACTTCCATCCCAATTTGGTTCACCCCCAGTTGCATCGTGTGTGAGGGTAGGTAGGAACTACCTTTGGAAAGAAGCAGAAGTCCGAGCAAAGGAAGAATGGATACAAAAACTTATGGAATATGCAGAAATGGCGAAACTTACCGGGAGAATAAGAAATCAAGATGACATACATTTTATAAAAGAATGGAAATGGTTTATTGACTATTTTCAGATAAATTTTAAACAGATAAAAACATTACCAAGATTAATGCAATAACCTGCAGTTTTATAAGAGTATATATTTAAAGAAGATGAATAAATGAGCAAGTTAAGTTAATTTGCATATGCAAAAGATGTTAAAAAATAAATTTAAGGAACCGCAGAAAGAGGGGGAAGGAAGTCAAACTTTGAAATGTTAAACTGATTGTAATACTGATGAAATGTATACATTTTAAAAGGATAAATAAAAAAACTTTTTTTAAAAAAAAGCTAGGGACTTTTCAGGCGTTTCAAACCAATGCATCTTTAACTGTTTTAAAATTCTGTTCTAAGTTTTTATTGCTTTACCCTTACTAACACACTTTCAGGTTTGTTTGTTTTTAAAACAACAACAACAATCAAGTGGCATATAAATTAAGGAATTAATTATAAGTATAAGATAAGTATAAGATAAACACCTTAGTAGGATTTGAGGTTTTTTTCCTGGTCCACTTGTTTAGTAGGGATGTGACTGAAATGGTGTTGTTTGTCTCTGTCCCAAATTCATGGTATCTGCATGCCCCATACTGTATATTTCCAGGGTGTTTGCCCACCCACCCTGAGTCTGTATTTTGACATTTGGGTTTGAAATTGCACTGCAAAACGGGCAAAGCTGAACCAGCGAGAGAGATCACAAATTCAAAATTGTAACTGAAACAAATTAAACAGTTTATCGAAGCCGAAAGCTCAATGCAGATACAGTAGAGAAATCATAGCATGTGACTAAACATTGTAACTCGAATGCCTATTTAATAAAATAGAGATAATAGAAATGATAGATTATTTAGTCACACTGTAATTCCTCCACTGTCTCTGTACCAAGCATTGTGCTTCGACAAACTGTTTAATTTGTTTCAGCTACAGTTCTGAATTTGCAGTCTTTCTTACTGGTTCGGTGTTACTCAGTGGAGTGTAATTTCGAACCCAGATTTACAAAGACCGCAGTTCCCCGCCCTATAACCTCTAGCTGAACCTCTTGTTGTCTTCTGTGAATTCTTGTCATTACACTGATGTGTCATCTGTGCCTCCACGCTATGGCAGAGAGCCTAGCGTCTGACAATCTTGTCCAAATGATCACTGCTTTATCGTCACGTTCTGGGGAATGGAGAGACATGATCTACTCATTACAGAGAGGCTGCTTACCCAGAGTGAATTGTGTTGCCGAGTATCTCAGTTCAGCTGGAACTCTGTACATGCCCCCAAATGATGTGAGTGATTCAACTTTGCCCCATTGTGTACTTCTCAAGGGAAAAAAAAATCAGCTTATTTTTAACCAAATTGAGAGAATTCTCCATAAAGAAGGCTGATCGCCGAAGAATTGATGCTTTTGAATTATGGTGCTGGAGGAGACTCTTGATAGTCCCATGGACTGCAAGAAGATCAAACCTATCCATTCTGAAGGAAATCAGCCCTGAGTGCTCACTGGAAGGACAGATCCTGAAGCTGAGGCTCCAATACTTTGGCCACCTCATGAGAAGAGAAGACTCCCTGGAAAAGACCCTGATGTTGGGAAAGATTGAGGGCACAAGGAGAAGGGGACGAGAGAGGACGAGATGGTTGGACAGTGTTCTCGAAGCTACCAGCATGAGTTTGACCAAACTGCGGGAGGCAGTGGAAGACAGGAGTGCCTGGTGTGCTCTGGTCCATGGGGTCACAAAGAGTCGGACACAACTAAACAACAACAAGAGAATTCTAAGGAAGCCGAGATGAAATAAAAGGAGCCTAATTACAGGGAGTGAGCATGTTAGGACAGCAGTCTCCCTGCTGTGCTCCTTGTCTCCTTCAGGGTTTCTCTAATGTAGAGGAACCAATTCCCAACCTGTAACTTGAAGGTTGACTTAAATGTGTACTACATGAATAGGGCTATAACCATGTCTGCCGCTTGGGTCTCTATCATTCCATTCCTATCTGATTCTGCCTAATACAAAGCACCACTCTGGCGAGGAAGTCTTCAATGACTCCCTTCAGCGTTCAGTGTTCCCAAGGGAAGCGGTGCGTGTCTATTACTTTACAATATTCACTGTAGGATTGGATGTTCAGGTCAAGCAGCTGCCGTGGTTTCAAAGGAATGTTTTGAGAACCTCATCAGTCTGGCTCTTGTATAACCCATGGGCTGGGGGGGGGGCGGCAGACAGGAAAGAAATCCGAACATCCAATGGCACCAGACTGTTAAAGCGTTCCATGCTAGATCAGCATTCATTAAATAGAGGTTTATTCATTTTTCCACTTGAATTCACCTGGGATAGCTACACAGGAGGGGGAACTGAAAGCTCCGATTCATTTTTAATTTGCCTCTTTGGTTATACACTCAACACTGGAATGCAACAGCAAAGTGGCCAGAATTTTAAAATTCATGAATATAATCTCTGATCAGGTAAAATTGGGAGCACACGGCGATTTCACTTCTGCTTACTAACCTAGCAGAGCAGTCATCACCCACATGATGGATATGTACATTTCTTTTTTCATAAGCTTCCAGGCTCCACAAAAATTAAACCAAGTGGTTATGTAATTCTTCTCGTCAAAATGCTGTCGCTGACTGGAGGGGCTCAGTCATCTGACTATCAAGCTGGGGTTTGTTCTCTCGGCCAAGCATCCTCAGAGAATGGAATTCCAGCCTCCCAGGGTTTCACCCTTATAAGAAAGAGTCATACAGACTTGGGGTGTTAAGAGAAAAACTTAGCTACACACATAGGCGCCGACTCCATGGGGCCTGAGGGGGCTCGAGCCCCCTCAAAAAATTTTTTTGGGGGGCTCAGCCCCCCCAATAATCTTGGGCGCCCTTCCAGCAGAGCGCTGCCGCCGTCCCCCGCCTCCTCCCCACCTGCTCCCTCGCCAGCCAGCCAGCCAGCCGCGCGCCCTAGTCGGAGAGCCCCGGCCGTCCCCCGCGAGATTAGGGAATCCCCGGGGGCGGGGGCTCCTGCCTCGCTGCTTCGCAGCACCACCGCCACTGCCAAGGCACTGCCGGGGGGAATTTCCTTCCTCCTGGCGGTTTCAGCGGTTTAGGGCCGGAGCGGAGGGGGCTCACCCTCTCTTCTCCGGCTAGCCCCACGTTTCCCGCATATCAGCTGTTCCGGAGCTGATTAATAGGCGCAGCACGCTCTCCCCTATTCGCTCACGAGGAGGCGGCGCCACTTTGTTTGCATATTCATGAGCTTATTTATTATTCATGAGCTTTCCCGGCCCCCCCCCAATATTTTTTATAAGTCCGCGTCCCTGGCTACACATTATTCAGAAAGACCAGCTGTGAAAGGGAGATAGGCAACCATGGTGACTTCATACAGACTCCTTATAGCCTTGGAATCGTAAGACGTAGCTTTCAAGTTGCACAACACCTAGATGAATGAAAAGATATCCTATATAGCTTACCCAAGGCAAACTCAGCTGTGATTATGAGACAAAATTGTGTCCTCCCTAAAAGAGGGCACGTGTTGCGGTGAGACCTGGAGACTGACCCCCTGTGTTGTGGGTGGGTTGGATTAGTCAGCTGCAACACCCGATTGGTAGGTCCCTCAGTGTTGGGTTCAATCTGGCCAATGGGGCGCAGTCTAAATGGATCAACAGACCTATATATACCCATGCACGTGACCCAGAGCTTCCTCTTTCGGCTCGTGCGTTCGGAACAAGCTAACAGCGTGTCCTCTGTGCAGCTGACAGACTTACCTTCGACAAATCGACTTGGTGATTTTTTCCCATTATTTCCCCCCTTTTCGTTACTGCTTTCTTTATTCTTCCCCTTTTCTGAGTTGTCCTCTTTCCCCCCCTTCCTTCTCCTTCCCTTCCTGCTAATGGGGCTTAGCCCCACAGGGGTTCCAGCCCCTGAGCGCTCCTGGTTGCGGAGCTTGCCGCTGCCTGTTGATCTTTGCCTACTCGGCTCTCCTTGCAGCAGCTGGTGTCCCTGGCTGCGGCTGCAGCTTTGGGGTTTTAGTTAACGCGACTTTGGGCAATTTGTGATTGTTGCTCTCTGGGCACTTTCGTTAAGCGCTTTGAGTAGTTTCGCTGCATTGAGAGTTCCCTCTCCTTGCAATATCAATTTCTGTGTGTTCCCTTTCGAATAAGCCTGGTTGAGTATTGTTTAAGGGCGGGAAATCCCCCTTCTTTTATTCTGGCCGCCATTTTGGGTTCCTTTTGCAAGGACAGGTTCGTCCCTGCCTAGTTTTGGCGGGAGCGCCATCTTAATGGCCTGGGTCCTGTTGTGTGAACGTTGATTTAGTACACCCCCACCCGGTAAGGAAGGGATCGTGATGCCTATTAAAAGGAATCCCAGTCCTGCTCTTCCTTCTAAGAGGGTGATTAGAGGTCTGTCTCAGTCACTGTATTCAGCGCCGGCCCCTGCGGTCCCTCAGCTTACGCCGGATCTCTTGAGTGCAATTATGGCTAATACTGGTTCAGACCCTGCTGCCATGACTAGGTTCAATTCAGAACTTGAGTTGCTGGCCCAACAATTTGGGAGGCAGCCTGACACTCAGCCGGGCACCTCCACGTCTTCTACTGTTTTTGAGGCTCATGGTCCTTCGGATGTGAGCGAAGGGAGCGAGGTTTACGACCCTTTTGGGGCCTTACTTTCCCAATTTCAGCCTTCCAGAATCCCAGTCCCAGCTAGTCCTAGGGGTCGTCCTAGGAGTATGGGTGCTTTGGTACAGCAGGCCTTTTGGTCTGGGCTGCCTCATTCGCAGTCAGCACCCCCAGGTTCTGGGAGCTCAGAGCCTCAGCCAGCACAGCGTGTGGGAGGGGGAATTTTCTCCCAGCCAAGCTCCTCACATGTTTTTAGTTCTGTGCAGGTTCGGTCTGTACCTTCGAGGGAGGCACTCAGGGTCCAGTCTTCTGAGAAGGATCTCCTGGTGCCTAGAGTCCCTTCATCTGGTGGCAAGCGGCAGAGGAGTCATTGCTCCAAATACAGGGCGAAGAGTCGCAGAGATGGAGGCGCATCCAGAACACAGTGGCCAAGAAGGTTCTGGTGATCCATCACCCGGACATTACCTTCCGTGATGCATCCCTTTGCAGGCTTGATGGGGTTCATCTGTCTGTAATTGGGAATGATTTGTGGCTGACCTCCGTGTCAGTGGGGTTAAGGGATTGGTAACAGGTGTGAGTGATTGGTGGCGAGCGCAGTGCTCATGTGGCGGATAGGCACTGGTTCAGGTGATAGGGATGGGAGAACGCTCTCGCCATCCCTATGTGAAGGGTATTCCGTTAAAGGAATCCAGGGACTCAGCTGGTTTGGTCAATCTCTGAGAGGGGGTTGTGCCTGTGCCTGAGTCCAGGGGGGCATCTGGGTGGTGAACACAGTCTGTTCCTGGATTTTTGCCTACCCAGGTGTTCACCCTTGGCTGACCCATGCTGGTGCCCTGGGTCAGCGCTGCCTGCAAGGGTGCAGGGAGCTAGTCGAACCAGAGCCTATGCAACCAGTCACATTCTGTAATCAATAAAGTTGTGGCCTAAATTCTGCCAACAACCAAAACTAAAATTTGAGTCATGTGTGAATTTATTTAGGGGGGAGGTCTCTGGGTCTGAACAAGCAATCATTGATTTCTCAGTGCGAAACTAGGTGTGAAGGTGGAGATACACGAATGGAAACTAAAGTTTCCAGGTTTCTTTGTCTGCATACCAATTCCACATATATTCATTTATAAGTTCCTTCTATCCTGCTTGCAGATTATTAAAATGCAGACAGCAATTATTATTTGCGCATTCTATTTCAGTGTATTCGTTTCTAGCCTTATTTTATCCTAAAACATGCTTTTTAAAAACAACACATTTTTGCATGTTTTTTCATTGATTAAAAAAAGGCAACGTTTTATTCGTTTTAACAAAAACAGTACGGCATGTAACAGGCAAATTGGATATGTTTTTTAGCTGAGAATTGCATCACAAAATTTGGAGACGTGTGAAATCTGGAGGATAATTATGTTCTTATCCGTGTCTTCATCTGGGAGGTGTGAATTAGGTCAGTTTGCTTCAAAATGTGAACCAAACAGAATTCTCCTCTGGCCTTGTCTCTCTGGGGCTGATGGTTCCCTTCTTCCAGGCAGGCTCCTGTGGCCTGGTAATAAGCTCTGTGACAGACAAGCGAAAGGAGGGACATTGGAGCTGGACCTTGTATAGAGCCACTGTTCAAGGCATAGGTGGAGTGGAAAGACTGGCTGGCAGCCACATATCCTTGTCTTTCCCTTTTTGGATGCTGTTTAATAATCACCTCCCCCTCCCTGAGAAAACACAGTATCTGCAATATGAAGAGTTGGTCCCCAATGGACCCTTTGCTAGAATTTACCGTATTTTTCGCTCTATAGGATGCACCCGACCATAGGACGCACCTTGTTTTAGAGGGGGAGAACAAGAAAAAAATAAATCTCCCCCTCTCTGGGCAGTGCCCCTTCAGCGAAGCGGCAGGAGAAACGGAGCCCCTTCCATTTCTCCTCCCGCTTAGCTGAAAGGGCGCTGCGCCTTAGCTGAAGGGGCACCTACCCTTCAGCGAAAGGAACCTGAAGCCTCCGGAGCGCAGTGGGAGCTCCTGCTGCGCTCCGGAGGTTCAGGCAGCTATCTTTGAAGCCTGGGCAGCTATCTTTGAAGCCTGGAGAGCGAGAGGGGTGGGTGCGCTCTGACCCTTCTCGCTCTCCAGGCTTCAGCAGAAGGCACCCCAAAGCCTCTGGAGTGCGGCGGGAGCTCCCGCTGTGCTCTGGAGGCTTCAGGCGGCTATCTGGAGAGCGAGAGGGGTGGGTGCGCACCGACCCCTCTTGCTCTCCAGATAGCCTCGGGTTCCTTTTGCTTGTGGGGCTGGCGGTGGGGAAAGCTGAGCTTCCCTCACTGCCAGCCCCAGGGAGCAGCAGGAAGGCTGCGCGAGGGCTGCGCGCAACCTTTCTGCCGCTCCCCGCAGCTTGTGGGGCTGGCGGTGGGGAAAGCCGAGCTTCCCTCACCGCCAGCCCCGGGAAAGCCACCGCCAGCCTCAAAGAGCAGGTCGGGGAGCAGAGGAAAGGCTGTGTGCAGCCTCCCCGCTGCTCCCAGAACTTGTCGAGGCTGGCAAGTGAAGCCCGGGTCCCCCCCCCCCAGCCCCAGGGACCACACATTCGCTCCATAAGATGCACAGACATTTCCCCTTAGATTTTAAGAGGAAAAAAGTGTGTCATGGGGTGAAAAATACGGTAATAATAGAAATGTTGCAACTGTACTTGAAATGTAATCACATTAATACACCTTGTTTTTCACTCTGAAAAGCGCCTTGCCCTCAATGCAGCAAATGTGGGGCATGTGATGGACTCTCCAACACGATGCATTGCTCCAGTCGTTGAGTGGATATTCTACTGCAGATTGCCTTGTTATGAAGAATACGGGAGCAATCATTCTGTCCTTTCTGCCTGAAAGGTAGCATTCATATCTAAGCTGTATGGATGTTCTGGGATTGCTGGAGGAAATTACTTGTCAAAATAGTGCATTGTCTATTTTCACCATTTAATAGAGTTAAGCAGTTTCCCACAGTATATCTGAAGAGTTAATGTCCCACAGGAATCTTTTTCGGGATGCTCAAACCAGGTACAACCACCAGTTGCTGCTTTTTTCCTGTTTTTTAAAGCATACTGTTGCAATCGTTCCATCAAATTATTTTATGTTAGCACCACCCGCCTTTTGCAATGTACCAAACACACGGAAAGAAAGGGAAAAGTACCTGGTCTATCTCTCAAATAAGCCAATACTCCAGTATCACATGAGGATCTCTCAAACTGGCTTATCTCCCGACAGCATAAAATACATGGCAAAGAAATAAAGTACATCATTTAATAAGCCTCTGTCTGTATACCAGCTACTAACAGCTTCTTCCATTCTAGATGGAAGGAGGGAGCTCAAACAGTTCCAGTCATAGGCCATATAGGAATTTGCTAAGTTATATTTTTAGAATTGGGAAGCAGTGCCTCACACAAAGACTGAGGATGCATATTGATGTGATTTTGCTACCCACTTTTGTTGGCAGGAGTGCAACTCTTCAAGAGCCAATATTATGGTGAACTATGTGGGTGTGAGCAAGCTTATTTGTAGTTTAATGAACAACCCACCAACTGCATAGAACTCCTTAGGCTGTGGTCGGCGCATAACATGGTTTAGCACATGGGTAGGCAAACTAAGGCCCGTGGGCCGGATCAGGCCCAATTGCCTTCTGGATCCGGCCTGCGGATGGTCTGGGAATTGCTGCATGGATTGCCAGCTTGCACGTTCTTTCCCTCTCCCTTCCTCTCCCTCACATGGCGGCGCCGGCAATGCCGGTGCCTCCTCCCTCCCTCCTCCTGGCTTCTCCATGCCCTGCCTAGAGGAGGAAAAGGGCTGGGCTTTGTTGGTGCCAGCAACAGCAGCGCTTGAGCGGCTGCCATTTTAAGCAGCCCCTCTCCAGAGTCCCGTTCATTGTCCCTCCGCCGCTGCCAGCCCCTGCTGCTCGCAAGACACAGGTAAATATAGTCCGGCCCCCCACAAGGTTTGAGGGTACAGTGGACCGGCTCCCTGCTGAAAAAGTTGACCTCTGCGCGCTATGAGTCTTGGCATTATGAATCCCCCCATCCCCTTTATTTGTGTAAAGAGGAGACCAAAAATATCCAACTTTAGAACTAACCATTGTTCCCCGCGATATCCAGACTCAAGGAACTGTGGTTTGTTCTGTAGCCAAAACAGGATCACGTCATAGTTTGATACCTTGGTTTGTTAACTATGACAAGCCACTGTTTCCAGAGCTCACAATTCATAGGGAAAAGGGCTTAGTTCTAAGGTGGAAACAAAAGCTTTCAATCTCATCCTTATGTGTTTTAAGGAGGAAAGGAGGCAGCGCATGGGGCCAAGGCGTGTGCACACTTGTTCCTATAACACTAAACCATGGCTTATGTCACAAACTGGCAGGACAATGGGGAGGAGGAAGAGCATCCTGACTAGGACTGGAGCACACTGGGGCAATCTGGGGATTGGGAAGGAGAAGTTGGTGTAGGAAGTATTCATGGGGTGATGGAGGATGATGAGGGGGTCAGCTCAGAGGACCCATCACCAAAGCCACAGGTATCTTGTCTCTGCAAACATGGCGGGCTCTGAGGCATAGGGAGCAGCGGACAGGGCTCTCCAGGTGGCTGTGGCAGGCAAGGGCCCACATAATAAATAAATAAAAATAGGTACTATCATTTCATTTTTAGGATGAATCATACAGGGGCAGAGGAATATGAGGGGAGCTATTGGTTTGTTTTTGTTTTAATATGTATTTTTGTGTTTCTAGGATGTGAATCACCCTGTGATATTCGGACGAAGGGCGGTATAGAAATTTAATTAACAACAACAACAACTGCTCTCAAAGCGACTTCATCCATCTAACATCCATGTCTGAGCAGCCTTCCCCAGAAACATCTGAGCAGAACGGCTTTAAATTCCAAACGGTATAAGGGTGAGGAAAAGCCTCTTGAGGGCAGTGTTGGACCAGGCAGAAGAGTCTCATTCCTTCAGGATGAGCTCAGTCCAAGTTGAAAAACGAACTGATATATTTATAATTCAAAAAGGCTTGAGTAGCTATTGAGCACTGGTTTCTCTTGGCAGCTTCCACGCGGCATTAATGTCATGCAGAATATGGGGAAAACCATGAAGCAAATTAGCAGTTTATGAGCTCCATTTCAGAGGAGCTTTCGCTTCTCCTGGCCCGTTCCTGTTTAACACGACTGCCATTAACGGTATGCCTTCCTTGTCAAGAGACATCAGGGAAGCAACAAAGGCAGGGCCATCCCCTCGGCTCATCAATGATGTTTAAGAATTTGTGGCATCTCCTTAAAACAGAGCTCAATACCTTTTACTCCTCAATTGGGCCAAGTACAATAATCTCCAAACAGATGTCTTCCATCTGATTCTGCCTCATACCTTCAGGTAGGTAGCTGTGTTGGTCTGACGTAGTCGAAATAAATAAAAAAATAAAAAAATTGTCCAGTAGCACCTCAGGGACCAACTAAGTTTGTTCTCGGTATGAGCTTTCGTGTGCATGCATACTTCGTCAGATACTATGAAACAGAAGTCGCCAGAACCTTATATATAGTGGGAGGGTGGGGTAGGGTATTTCTCAGAAGGATAAATGAAAATAAATCTGACACCAGGAATCACAAGACAGAGAAACCAGTAGGAGAACACTTCAGTCTCCCAGGACATGCAATACAGGACATTTCAAAGCAGCTGTTTTATAACAAAAGAATTTCAGAAATAGACTTGAAAGAGAAGTTGCTGAATTACAACTTATACTAAACTGAAAGAAGGGACGCGGGTGGCCCTGTGGTCTAAACCACAGAGCCTAGGGCTTGCCGATCAGAAGGTCGGCGGTTCGAATCCCCGCGACGGGGTGATCTCCCATTGTTTGGTCCGTGCTCCTGCCAACCTAGCAGTTTGAAAGCACGTCAAAGTGCAAGTAGATAAATAGCTACAGCTCCGGCAGGAAGGTAAACAGCATTTCTGTGTGCTGCTCTGGTTCACCAGAAGCGGCTTAGTCATGCTGGCCACATGACCCGGAAGCTGTACGCCGGCTCCCTCGGCCAATAAAGCGAGATGAGCGCCGCAACCCCAGAGTTGTCCGCGACTGGACCTAATGGTCAGGGGTCCTTTTACTTTTACCTTTTTAAGCATAGTTGTATACAAGTAGGTTCTATTCCTTTCCTGCAATGAACACAGGAAAGGCGGCAGTGAGTAGAATCCTGCCACCCGCTCCCCCTTGAAAGAACAGCAGAAAAGGGCTACTATTGCCACTAAATCAGAAACTGTGGTATTGAATTGTGACATAGCTACAGAGTGCTTTCCTGCTGGGATCTTCTACTCCCTCTAGTGGTTAGTCTGCAAAGTCTCTGAAATTAAGAGTTTCCCCTGTAACACTGCTTTTTAAAAACACATAGGCTCTGTTGCCTTTCTGGATGGACCTGAGAACCAGGCTTTTAAGAGGCACAATATAGGGATCCCCAAATGTTTGCTACGTAGCATGAACTTGCCTTCAGAGGCTCCAAAGCTTGACTTGAAACACTGAGCCACTGTGTCGGATGTGTCTATGCCTGTTGGAACAGAAGGGCAGAGAGATGATTTTTGGAGTAAGAGGGTTTAGTTTTCCTCAGTGAGCTTGCACTGTGATTGACAGGTGCTGATAAATGCCTGATGTATCACCACAGTCTGAACAGCATAGACCTTCCCTGGACCTGAAATTGTCTACGTTGTCATTGCCATCTACTGTAACCATTCTATCAGGCTAGAGGAGAGGGAGGCGGGTGGAACTGTGGTCTAAACCACTGAGCCTCTTGGGCTTGCCGATCGGGAGGTCGGCAGTTTGAATCCCTGTGACGGGGTGAGCTCCCATTGCTCTGTCCCAGCTCCTGTCAACCTAGCAGTTCGAAAGCACGCCAGTGCAAGTAGATAAATAGGTACCACTGCAGCGGGAAGGTAAACAGCATTTCCATGTGCTCTGGTTTCTGTCATGGTGTTCTGTTGTGCCAGAAGCGGTTTAGTCATGCTTGCCTGATGACCCGGAAAGCTGTCTGTAGACAAATGTCGGCTCCCTTGGCCTGAAAGCGAGATGAGCGAAGCAACCCCATAGTCGCCTTCGACTGGACTTAACCATCCAGGGTTCCTTTACCTTTTACCATCAGCATGTTGGAATATCAACTCCATCAGGCTCCTCCCTTGGCTGTCATTAATACAGCAGCTATTCCATATGTTTGAATGCTCGATCAAATGACAATGACTGTACATTATGTTGATGTGATCAAACCAATAGATAATTAGATGTCTGAGCCTGAGGTTATCGCAAGAGAGGGACGTTGGTGGTGCTGTGGTCTAAACCACCAAGCCTCTTGAGCTTGCCGATCGTAAGGTCGACAGTTCGAATCTGTGTGATGGAGTGAGCTCCTGTTGCTTTGTCCCAGCTCCTGCCAAATAGGTACCGCTGTGGCGGGTAGGTAAATGGCGTTTCCATGCACCCTGGTTTCCGTCACAGTGTCCTGTTGTGCCAGAAGTGATTTAGTCATGCTGGTCACATGACTCAGAAATTGTCTGCGGACAAACACCGTCTCCCTCGGCCTGAAAGCAGAGATGAGCTCTGCACCCCATAGTCGAATTTGAGTGGTGTGCAAAAGAGAGCCTTGGACATAAACCCACTTGCCTTCTTGGGGCCCTGCAATGCACACTCATTAAACTTTGTAGTTAATGATGCTGCTAAGTATTGTCTGAAAGCAACTAGTTTCCCCCCACATTGGTTCAACAGATCTTTAACATGCCCAAGCAACAGCGCTTCAAGTGAAGGAACTGTAAGGGAAAAGGCACACAAAGTGAGATTTTGGTGTGCCTGAAATTAAAACTTTTAAGAAACTTAAACATCACCATTCACAAGGCTATTCAAAACGACTGGTGCACTAAAACATTTTGTTTTGTATTTGAGAAAGATAATCAAACATTGTTGCATTACTTATTCTTGCAATTTAAAATAAATGCAGCGGTCTCAAGTTTTGTGCTTTTCATTCCCCCCCGCAAGACATCTGTTTTTGAAAATTGAAATTAGCAAATGTTGGTGTGTTTTTGTGTGTGTGTGTGTGTGTGTGCAAGTAGCTAGCTTTTTCCAGGGCACAAAATAGCCTGGTACTGAAGACATGTAGAATGTTTACATGAGTGCTCACCTGGTTTTTAGCTTATTAGAATAATAGAATTGTGGTTTGAAGGACCACGGGGGTTATCTAATCCAAACCCCTGCAAATGCAGGAATCTTTTTGTCCAACATGGGGCTTGAACCCACAATCCTGAGATTAAGAGTCTCATGCTTTACTGACAATTGTTGACCTTTTTATAAAAAAGGTTTTAAATTATTGTTTTTAACTTTTTCTAAATTAACGATTTTATTTTATCCTGTTTATATTAAACACATTTATTATGGCATAATATATTAATAATTAATAACACGATAGATGGCTAGTATATATTTATTATGGCATAATATATCATTAGATGTAAGGTCCTCCTTAACTAGACTATCACACATCTCCACCTGATGCACAGTTTTGCCACTTGACAGGGAGAGATCTACCCTGGGGCAGTTAAGTTATCAGTCATAGGACCTGAAAATGTGGCCTAGAACACATCACCAAATCCTCTGTGCCACACACAAATCCTGGTGCCAGTGGTGTGCGTTTGTGTGTTCATTCTTCAGCAAATCAACGCGGACCCTCATCCTGCTAAAATGAAAAATGTTAGGAGAGAAGTATTAAATTCCAGAGGCTTCTAAATCTTCTTTTTCAGTGCTGCTTTCTGTTTTGTCTGGTGACAGCGCTTTGAAGAATCTTGCATGTTTTGATTTCCAAAGGAGGTATGCAAGTTCCCTGTCTTTTTCTTCCTACTCTGTGGCTCACGCCTTCCTTCTGGGAAGAGTGAAGAACCCAGTGAAGTGTGCATTGATTTAAAAAACAAGAGACTGAAACACATGCTTTTGATCCCAACTAATCAATGAAAAGTTTGACTTGGCTGGATTGTATTTCCAGTTCCAGGCCAGAAGGTACATGGAGAGCTGGCGGTGGGGGGTCGGTCACTTTCAAAGCCTCTACCTGCAGCTTCCTAAGGGTTGGTCAGGACTTTGAAATTTCATTGATGTTGCTAAGCAAATTTGTAATGGGGTGGGCTATAGTAGTGGCCAGAAGCAGCATGAAAATGTTGCACGGGCATAGTGGAATTCTTGCAAGTCTGTGGACGAAGCAATGGATGCGCTTGGTATAAGTTGACAGAATATGCAGAACTTGCAGACTTCACAATATAGAATAAGAGAACAAGAAAAACATATGTTTAAAGAAGATTGAACAATGTTTATTGAATATATATGGGAAATAATTGTGGACAGCTGAAAATGCTGGCAGCATTAAGATAAATTAAACAGCGTAAATAAGTTTTGATAGATGCAGTAATGGAATACTGAATGGTACAGTTTTTGTAAAATATGCAGGGATTTATGGTATGTAAAATGAACCATGGAAAGAGAAGAAGGGAAGTTCTTGATAGCTTAAGGATGTAAAAGGAGTATTTGAAATAGTGAAAAAAGAGAAAATTTAATAAAAATTATCTATATATATATCATCTATCTATCATCTATCTATCTATCTATCTATCTATCATCTATCTATCTATCATCTATCTATCTATCTATCTATCTATCTATCTATCTATCTATCTATCTATCTATATCTATCTATAAAACACATGGATGCACTTGGTAGAATAGGCCATTTTCCAGGCTGTATGTTCTCCAGCAACCTGATGGGGAGAGAAACAGCTCAGAGGCAGGCAAAGGAATAATAAGAAATCAAGAAAGGTTGCATGTTTTTGTTGAGGGTGTGTGCAAGCAGCATTTAAAAAAGAAGGTTCCACTTGATAGACAGGCCTTTTTTGAAGATTTACTAGGAACGTTTCGGAAGGGGCAGCTCAGAGGCAGGCCAAGAAAAGCGGGTTGGGGGGAGAAGCAAGAAAGAGCAGCAGCAGCAGCAGCCGCCTTGCAAAGTGTCTGAGGATTCAAGGCTCACCATGGAAACAGCAGCGGCAGCAAACAGGCCCGGGTAGCTGGCGCTTCAGCCAAGTGGGCAGCGGCAGGAGGCGCTTTGCGCTCTCTCTCGCTCTCTCTCGCTCTCTCTCTCTCCAAGGCCAGCGATGGAGAAGGGGGAAGGGGGTCACCAAACGTCGGCCGCCGCCCTCGCGAGCAAGTTGGGCTCCCAAGCGCAGCATCCCAGACCGACTCAGCCCATCGCGCCGATGGAGAACATCAAAGAGATGCAGGTGAGAATCTTCGCGCTGGTCCTTCCTTGCTCTCCGGGATGCTTTTGCTGCGCGAAGGAGACCCTTCCAGGGGGACCCTGGAGACGCAGAGGCGGGGAAGCTGCTTCTGCGCCCGGATCTCCTAGCCGAGTTTGTTCCGGGGTCTTTAACAAAGCATGCAAAAAGAGGGGATTTCTGGGGGTACAGCTCCCTCGTCCCGGGTGGCAATCTGCACCTGTGGACGTGTAGGGTAAGGATTTCTTCTTGTTATTAGGACTGGGAAAGAGGTTTTTATTTTATTTTTTATTTTTGCTGCTGCTTGACATGACAGGGCGCCAGAAGCTGCATCCGCAGAAACTCCTTCTCCCGCATATCTCTTCCGAGTTGGTGCTGTTTTGCTGCGCGAGAACAAACTTTGCCTCCCTGCGAAATGTACTCACAATGAAGGAGGTGGGGGGCGGGAGGGAGGGACTTGGAAAACAACATGCAAAGACAGAAATGGGCATTTGAGAAGAAGGTTGAAGAATATTGACTGCCTTCGGGCAATGTCAGCTGGGGAAGAGTCCCATATGCACGCAATCTGCCCAGAAACGTGTGAGGAGAAGCGCTTACCTGTTTTGAGGGCAACTGCGTCTTCAAATTTGGTCACTCTATTTCCCTAAGGGTGTTTACCTTTGCTGTGTGCCATATCTTTCCCTACTGCTTGTAGGAACTTTGGGGAGTTTAGAGTTTAGTGTATTCATTTCTGTCTCTAACCTTTCTTCTAGCTTAAAGGTAAAGGTAAAGGGACCCCTGACACTTAGGTCCAGTCGCGGATGACTCTGGGGTTGCAGTGCTCATCTCGCTTTATTGGCCAAGGGAGCCGGCGTACAGTTTCTGGGTCATGTGGCCAGCATGACAAAGCCGCTTCTGGCGAACCAGAGCAGTGCACAGAAACGCTGTTTACCTTCCCGCCGGAGTGGTACCTATTTATCTACTTGCACTTTGACGTGTTTTCGAACTGCTAGGTTGGCAGGAGCAGGGACTGAGCAACAGGAGCTCACCCCGTCTTGGGGATTTGAACTGCCGACCTTCTGATCGGAAAGCCCAAGGCTCAGTGGTTTAACCCACAGCGCCACCCACGTCCTAGTTTCTAGCTTAGGGTTTCCCAAACTTATGTCTCCAGCTGTTTTTGGACATCGCCCCTGACCCCTGGTCATGCTAGCTAGGGATTATGAGAGTTATAGTCCAAAAAAGGAGCTGGCCACCCAAGTTTGGGAAACCCTGTTAGCTCAAGACAGTGGTCCTGGCTCTCTCCCTCCACCCCACTTCTTATTTTTATTTTTAAGCATCACAATAATCCTTTGAGTTAGGTCAAGCTGAGAATGAGTGAGTGACTAGATCAAGGGCCCCAGACTGCCAAGTATTTTGTGGAAGGGACCGAAGCCCATACCAGAAGTTTAGATTTGTGCAGCTAACAGTTATGGAATAAAGTGCTTTGTGGCCCTAGTGCAAGTTAAAACCAGAACCACACACACAACATGGACTTTTTGCAGTTAGGAAAGTGACAGGGAAATGCCCGGAAAAGTGTGGAATGAACAAATTATTTGTGGAAGGATGTGTAAACACCCTGCAATTTAAACAGGATGAATGCACATTGTTATATGATTACCCCACCAACAAAAGGAATGCTCAGTAAAGACTAGATGTAGTCTAACCACTGCATAAGCTTGGTGCAAACAAATCAGGATTAATGGTCAGTATGTTGGTCATCTGAAGGAACTCCCATTGATTTCTGCTGTGGCTCAGTGGTAAGGCAACTGTTCCGTGGTGTTTGCCTTGTGGGGTTCAATCGCTAAAGGATCTCTTCTTTGCCAATTGGATAGCTCAGCTGGTCAGAGCATGAGGCTTATAATGCCAAGGATGCAGGTTCAGTTTTGTATGGACAGCTGCATATTTCTGCATTGCAGGGGGTTAGACTAGATGATCCTCAGGGTTCCCTTCCAACTCTACAATTCTCTGATTCTGTGACTGAATAGGGTTTGACTCTGGCACTCTCCAACCCTGTTCCAATAGCCTGACTACTCTACTCGCTCTAATTTTTAAACAGTGCTTGGTTTTTAAAATGAGAGATGCTGTCTCTTAAACTTGCTTGCAAATAATACTTTGGGATTTGAAAGCCTCCTCCCACAAATCCATTTGATAGAGGTTGTTTGTGGTTACTTAAAAGCAGAAGAACCACCATTTTTTTTTTGAAAACCCCCCACAGGTGTCTATAGTTGAGCTGTGTACTATCCCTAGTCTTCTTCTTCTTTGACGATCACTCATAGCTGAGTAAGTTTGTCTTCTTCTTCTTTGACGATCACTCATAGCTGAGTAAGTTTGTCTTTTAACAATGAGTCCGTAAGTGACTGTGCAGGCCAATTCTGGATCCACACATCATTTCACAGTCGGGACATTGGTTCCCGGGCAGGAGTTGATCACGGTGTGGATTTGCCAAGCGTGCCTTCCTCGTTTCTCCCTTGCGTTCTGAGTTCGAGTGTCTTCAAACTCCATGACACCTTTGGTAAAGGCTATTCTCCAACTATCCCTAGTACATCATTCTGGATATTGGGACTGAGCTGGTAGTTTCCAATCTCGTTTGCCAATTTTCTGACTAGCAACCCTTTTCTGCCAAGGGGACTGCTAGATGTTGCCAAATACCTCTGAATAGGTGTGCACATTATTTACTCTCGAGAACAGCTTCTTGCTCATTTAAGATCCCACTTCCTTTGGCCATGAACCAGCTGTTGTAAGGACGATATAATTTGGATGCGGACTGCTCTGGTTAAAAGGGATCAAGCAGACATAATGGTTAGATGCTGAATCCAGAGTTTCTGGGAGGCTTCTAATGTTAGAAGATCTGGGCATGCAGATGATAAACTGTGGCATTCTCTCTCTCTCTCTCTCTCTCTCTCTCTCTCTTTATGTGCCAGAGGTGTGAAAAGGGGATGCTGCTATTGTGTGGTGGCTGTAGTGTTGGATTCTTGGCGATGAAACTCACTGGGTGCAAAGCCAGCTCGTATTCTTTAGCCCAGGTGTAGGCAACCTAAGGCCCATGGGCTGGATGCGGCCCAATCACCTTCTCAATCCGGTCTGCGGATGGTCCGGGAATCAGTGTGCTTTTACATGAGTAGAATGTGCCCTTTTATTTAAAATGCATCTCTGGGTTATTTGTGGGGCCTGCCTGGTGTTTTTACATGAGTAGAATGTGTGCTTTTTTTTATTTAAAATGTATCTCTGGGTTATTTGTGGGGCATAGGAATTCGTTCATCCCCCCCCCATATAGTCCGGCCCACCACATGGTCTGAGGGACGGTAGACCGGCCCACGGCTGAAAAAGGTTGCTGACCCCTGCGTTAGCCCAAGCTATCGGAGAAAATTATTGCCGGGTTCCCTGGAGGAAGGGCCGGCAGGTTAACAAGTCTGGTTAATAGTTGACAAAGCAAAGTGATCTTTGAGCCCCGGGCCTCTCTTGCACTGTTTATGCAAAGATTCAGCCACCTGTAATGTGAAGGAGCATTCTGGCCAAATGTGTTTTACACCCACTCAGGTGGCATATGCAACAAAATGTTTGAGTGCTTCTGTTTAGCGTTCTAGGCTGCACATACTTGGGAGAATGTCCCATTACAATCAATAGGGCTTACCTCAGAGGAGACATGTATAGGACTACACTATCAACTAGTGATGTCCCCTCATGCAACTTCATGCCCACTTCCCCATCTGATTTTCTGCCCCCACCTCATCAGTACTCTGTGGGCACTGAGAACGTACAGTTCTCTCTGTTGTTGTTTATTTGGGGGGGGGCTGCTTCCTTCATTAGGGCTTTTCCCTTCCCATTTTTGTTTATTGAGGTTTCCTTACACCTGCTGCTACCTCTTCTGTCACAGGCCTCAGTGCTACAATTGCAATACGACGCAGATGAAACAATAGGCCAATTGAGGGGAAGGAGGAATTTAAACTTAAGTGTGCAAATGTTGAGTGTGGAAATGTGTTAAGGAAGCCCTGTCTGAGCTGTAAGGAATTAATATGGGTTTTTGTTGGTCAAATACTCCAAGGATAAGGGGCTGCTCCACCCTAAGATTTGATCCTCAAACTTGAGCATAGGATGGACAGTACAGATAGCAAAACCAGGAAAAAATGGTGACTCAAAAGCAGGTGTCTATGCTGCGGTGGTAGTGCATTGCCTCAACAATACAGGCTAAAAGTGAGGTGGCTTTTTGTGGTTTCCGGGGTCAAAGTGTCAGTTTGCATTTCTTAGTATAGAAAGTATTGATCTGATGTGTAGAGATCTTTCCTATTCTAATTAATTCAAGAGGGTTCTGGAAGCTTCTCTATGTGAAAGAAACTTGATGATGTTTGGGTTATTCCTTCAGAGAAGCTGAGTACAGCTGGTTCAAACTGGTTCTCTTATATCTTTCTGTCAAGGTCATGCTGATTATAAAAGTAGGGCCAGAAGCAGCTTTCTCTTTCTAACTCTTCCTTTTGGTGTGGCATTCTATACATAGCGTATAGTGTGCTAAAGTGTATGCTATAGTGCATGCTATAGTATGCTTCAGTGTTAAGGTTTAGACTTATTGTAAGTTACTGTAAGTTTAAGTCTGCTGCACCTGGTTTTCTTATGGACAGTGCCAATCCTGAATGTATTGGATTTGTGACCATTATGCTCATTTGCCTTCAGTAGCAGTAAAGCTCTGCTGGATGAAATATTAATTGCCTCTGGTCTATTTTTTGGGAACCATGTTTATTATATATTGGAATCTACTCTGGATCGCTATTGAGTAGATTTCCATGACACAAAGTCCTATAATTCCAAAAGGAGGAGAGTAAAATTGCACTTATGCTGGTTTGAAGATTATGGGGGTGCCACTTGACTTGGGATTCTGAAGTGTTGGCATCTAGTTGGCTACTGTGAGAAGAGGATGTTGCCAAACTACAGCTCCCATCATCTTTGGCCATTGGCCATGCTTGCAGGGGCTGATGGGAATTGTAGTTCAGCATATATTTAGTCCTTGCTATAATTCGGAATGAGAACCAAGACCTCACTGAGGTGTTTTCTTGGCTCCCATGCAAATGACTATGGGATCATGATTGCCATTAGGTGAGATTGGTTATTAACTTTTCACCTTCTAAGGGCTCAGAGTGGGTCAGCAATTTGCTAATTATTCTAGCTGAAGGTTTCCTGTCCTTGGTCACTGAAACAAAACATGACGCTTTGGCAAACCTTTTTTGAGGTGCTGCTATAATGTAAGTCTCAGGAGCCACGTGTCTATTCTGCTGGAGAGAGAGATCTCTACGGCTCTCATAGCAGACTTAAACACAAGGGTGATTGCAGCAAGCACATTAAAACTTGGTTAGATTTGCATCTGCCCTCATCCACCTTTAAACAAAAGTTCGCCATGAAATACTTAGGCTAGAATAAATCACAGATGCTTTGCTTTTTAAATAAGTTTCACTTACATTCATTTCACTTACAGGGAGCCATGGCTGCATGGCTCCTTTGCTTGTTCCAGGAAACACACAGAGAAAGAGACTGAGAAGGGCTGGGGAGCAGAGAATGCTGAGAGCCTGCTAAGCCGCACCCACTCTAGTAATTTCAGCTCCGGGCTCCTTAACCCTTTCATGCACGCAAGTGTGATTCAGTACCTGTATATTACAACACACTCACCATGGGGAAGACGTTGGTTCAAAGCACTGCATTATCTTGTCTGAGTTGCAAAAGATGCCCAGGGGTCTCTCACAGGGGAGTGATTCCATGGTGGTCAAAAGGTACCTGAACTGGGTCTAAGGAGTTAAAAACAAACACTTTAAGGAAATGGGTTTTGAGGAGAGATCTGAAGGACAAAAAAAGCTGCCAGTCAGGCCACTGAGCTGCCTTGCAATGCATTAAGTTCCAGAAGAAGAAGAGTTTGGATTTGATATCCCGCTTTATCACTACCCGAAGGAGTCTCAAAGCGGCTAACATTCTCCTTTCCCTTCCTCCCCCACAACAAACACTCTGTGAGGTGAGTGGGGCTGAGAGACTTCAGAGAAGTGTGACTAGCCCAAGGTCACCCAGCAGCTGCATGTGGAGGAGCGGAGACGCGAACCCGGTTCACCAGATTACGAGTCTACCTCTCTTAACCACTACACCACACTGCCTCTCCAGTGGATCCTTGGGTTATGTTACCTTCGGGTAACGTAACTTATGGGTTGCAAATGCAGCAAACCCGAAAGTGTATACTTCCGGGTTTCACCGTGTACGCATGTGCAGAAGCGCTCTATTGTGCCACGTGTGTGTGCAGAAGTGGCACCCCTAGATGCGGACTTTTCTGGGTATGTATGGCCCCCCGGAACCAATTAAATTCCTATCTGGAGGGTCCACTGTATTTTCTTTCTTCCCTGAGCACGTTCTACTGCACTTAACGAGTGAGGCCAGAAATAGTCTCCCAAGAAATCCAACTCTCCCACCCCCACAGTTTGTTGAGCACGTCTTCATACAAGACCACCTGCCCTCTTAAATTTAGAGTTGCATCTGGCAATGTGGCCATGAAACTCTAGTTGTCGACAGCCTCTAATTAAAAGCCACCCTTGGTAGCTAATGTCAGTCAATTGCTCATAAGAACAGAAAGCAGAGTGCAAATCAATTTCATTATCAGGTCTGCCGGTGGCAACCTGCATTTTGCACTACTGTAAACCAGGGTGCAAGGGACGCCGGTGGCGCTGTGGGTTAAACCACAGAGCCTAGGACTTGCTGATCAGAAGGTCGGTGGTTCAAATCCCCACAATGGGGGTGAGCTCCCGTTGCCCGGTCCCTTCTCCTGCCAACCTAGCAGTTTGAAAGCACGCCTCCGACGGGAAGGTAAACAGTGTTTCCGTGTGCTGCTCTGGTTTGCCAGAAGCAGCTTAGTCATGCTGGCCACATGACCCGGAAGCTGTACGCTGGTTCCCTCAGCCAATAGAGCGAGATGAGCACCGCAACCCCAGAGTCGGCCACGACTGGACCTAATGGTCAGGGGTCACTTTACTTTTGCCTTTAAACCAGGGTGCATGTATTATTATCTGTTACTGGCATTCACTTTCATGTCACTGAGTTCAGTTGAGCTCTGAAGTACCGCCTGTTTCCATGGCTAACTGTGATCCCATTTCAATATGCTAGCTTCCAGCCTGTAAAAGTCTATCCTGTATTTGACATATTCCACATTATTTCCAGGTGCCAGTGGAGAAACATCTGTTAAATAGTGGAAGGCTGGATAGTTCAGTTTGTTAGAGCGTGGTGCTGATAACTCCAAGGTTGCAGGTGCAAGCCCCACAAGGGACAGCTGCAGATTCCTGAATTGCGGGGGTTGGACTAGATGATCCACAGGGTACCTTCCAACTCTACAATTCTATGAAATATAAGGCCACTGGTATAAGTAGGAGTGGAATGGGGAGGACCTCTTGCAGATACTGTCGCTCTTGTGGCTTCATTTTTTCCCTCCTTGAATCTGTACTTCTTCTTTTAAAGATATGTGAGCTTTTAATTTCCAGATGAACTCAGATCAGCTCCAGTACAAACCACAGATGAAACAGCGATGAATCTGTGCCTGGGCTCAGCCCAGAAACTGATATTCAGTCCCATGGCTGAACCTTGGAACATATGAAATAATTAATGATACAGTCATTCTGTATCAGTTGCACTGGTTGCCTGACTGCTTGTGAGCTCAATTTAAAAGGCCAGATAGTTTGCAAGGAGCTTGTCTGAAGTGCCGCTTGCCTCCATGTGAACCTGTCTGGGGCTTATGATCCGCTGCAGAGGGCTTGCTTGCAAGCCACCAGCAAGCACCATCAGATTGGCAGGCACGAGAGACAGGGCCTTTTCAGTGATGGCGCCATTGATGTGGATCTGCCAACCATAGAATAATAGAGTTGCAGGGAGGCACATTTGTCTCCCTGTTTTCTTTTAGGTGGGCCTTCCAGACCTCTCAAGTGTCCCTATTTTCCAGGGACAGTTCTGAATTTACAGAAGCTATCCTGGTTTATGATTTTATCCCGGAATGTCTCACTTTTTCTTAGGACATCCCTGTTTTCATCGGAGAGATGTTGGAGGCTTTGGTAGGATGTCCCTATTTTCATCAGAGAAACGTTGGAGGGTGTGGAATAGGATTTTCCTATTTTCATCGGAGTAACCCAGCAGCACCTGAGCTCTGCGATTGAAGTACAGAGTGTTTGAGGACTGGGACACTCTCAGGGAAATCAGAATGCTTGTTTACAAAGCTATCATACTACCAACCTTACTGTATGCTTGTGAAACACGGACAACTTATAAACGCCATCTCCAACTCCTCAAAAGATTCCATCAACAGTGTCTCTGAAAAATGTTACACATCACTTAGGAAGACAGGCGAACTAAAATCAGTGTACTGGATGAAGCAAACATGACCATTGTCAAAGCGATGATTCTTCAACATCAACTTTGTTGGACTGGTCATGTTGTGCGGATGCCTGATTATAACCTTCCAAAGCGACTACTCTGTTCCAAACTTAAAAATGGAAAGCGTAATGCTGGTGGTCAACAAAAGAGGTTTAAAGACTCTCTCAAGGCAAATCTTTAAAAATGTAGCATAAACACTGACAACTGAGAAACACTGGCCTGCGAGCGCTCCAGTTGGAGAACAGCCTTTACCAAAGGTGTCTTGGGTTTTGAAGACGCTCAAACTCAGGACAAATGGGAGAAATGTGTTAAGAGGAAGGCACGCTTGGCAAACCCTCACCTTCATCAACTCTCGCCCAGAAACCTATGTCCCCACTGTGGAAGGACGTGTGGATCCAGAATGAATGAATGAATCTTTATTTGCATCAGCCATTGGCATAGCAATAAAACAACAACACGATAGACAAAGAATAGAAATACAGATAAAAAGTTGATTATATAAAATACATTTTAGAGTTCTGGATCCAGAATTGACCTCCACAGTCACTTATAGACTCACTGTTAAGACCATGTTCATGGAAGGTAATCTTACTTGGCTACGAGTGATCACCAAAGAAGAAAAAGAAGAATGGTTTTCTAGACATTTAAATTTCAATTTGCCTTTTGTTAAGGAAGGTAGGCTGGATGTTTAAGCCCTTGCACAGGGCTTCTGCTGACAGGACTCGTTAGCTGAATCCCACCTTAAAGAAATAATCAATAAGTACTCTTAAACCCTGTCACAAATGTTATCAAACGTCCACACTCATCGCATCCACAATCCTTTTCACCTCCTTGAATCTTGCCCATTGTTGAAATCTCCCACGACATCCTTGCAACTGAACATATATAAGTTCAATTACAGAGAGAGAAGGAGGCCACAATTTTTATTACTCAGCCAGCAAATGGCCCTCAGTGCAATTCTTCTGCTCGGAATCATATAGGAGTTGAGAGACGATGCTGAAAACCAGCAGGTCTTGTTTTAGCAGGAACATAAACTGGAGTCAAAGTCAGGGAAGGATTAATAGTAGTAGACCCAGGACATCTGGGTTTGAACCCACACTCAGCCACAAAGCCTACTTGGGGACATGGAGCCAGCCACCAATTCTTGGTCTAACCTACCTCACAGAGGTAGTTTTTGTGAGGGTGAGGGGTGGGAGACAGCTCTGAGCTCCTTGAGACAAGAGTGTGATGAATCTAGATATCTAGATCAATTAATTAACCAGAGAGTGTGACTTGATTTCCAGTCTTAAAGAAGACGAATCCATATGCTCTCCCAGTTATAATGAGGGAGAGATTCTAAACTGGGCATAAATTGGGAGTTTGATGCAGCTTGTCCCTAGAGAAAGATCAGGACTACCATGGTATGATGTTGTTTACACCCAGCCTGCTATTTCAACTTACCTATTCTATATGCCCAGGCGCAAAAATTCTGAATGTTTCACCACATATCTGGGCGCAAGGATTTTTTCTTGTGTTGGCACAGTCTTGTTGACTTTCATGGAAAGCTTAAGCTGTAGTCTTCATGTCACAAAGGAATATTAAATCATTTTCTTAAACTGTGTGTGAGTTGTTTCTTTATACTGCAGCTTACACAATACAATGTATTTGCCACTGGGGGGCACCACAGTATTGCTTTTCTGCATTTTGCAGGGCAAGAGAAACTCACCCCTTTTCAAGTGTCTTCTCATAGCCTTGTAGGTGGCATCCTGCTGGCTGTGTGTTTTAAAGCGAAAGCTGGTTTTAGCTGCAATGAGCTGTTCGTCCTGGCACAATATTATCACAGCACTGCACAGCATGAACCAATTTAATTTTATATCCAAACTTAAGGGCTATCGGCTCTCTCTTTTCCATGTTTGCAAAACTAGTCTCTGAACACGGGAAACGTAGAATTCGTCCCCCCAAAATGCATCAAGGCCATTCGCTTCTCTGACACTGATCAGTTAAGCTGGCGTGATGGCACATAACATTGATGAACATTTCAACAGCTCAGGGAACAAACCTGTCAATGTTTCATGTCCATCTCCCGTGAGGATAGAGAGTTGTCAGTTTGGCTGGTATTTAAACTTCACACAGTCACTAGGAATGGGAATAGCTTTGTGAGGCACACTGAAGTCCTAGGACGTGGGGATATTTGCATTTGCATTTTGTATTTTTATGCTGTGAACCGCCCTGAGATACAAATTAACTAACTGACTAACTAACTAACTAATTAACTAACTAAAGGGTCAGGGAGGCATCTGGCCAGAGATGAGATGATGTGGGGTAATCAACAGACTGAGAAACGAGAATCTGAGGGAAGAAACCATCTTGAGAAAAGGAATAATATTAATAATAATAATAATAATAATAATAATAATAATAATAATAATAATAATTTATTTATACCCCACCCATCTGGCTGGGTTTCCCCAGCCACTCTGGGAGGCTTTCAACAGAATATTAAAATACAATAATCTATTAAACATTAAAAGCTTCCCTAAACAGGGCTGCCTTCAGATGTCTTCTAAAAGTCTGGTAGTTGTTGTCGTCTTTGACATCTGGTGGGAGGGCGTTCCACAGGGCCCTCTGCCTGGTTCTCTGTAACTTGACTTCTCACAGTGAGGGAACCGCCAGAAGGCCCTCAGCGCTGGACCTCAGTGTCCGGGCAGAACGATGGGGGCGGAGACGCTCCTTCAGGTATACTGGGCTGAGGCCGTTTAGGGCTTTAAAGGCCAGCACCAAAACTTTGAATTGTGCTCGAAGTGGAGATAGCCCTCTCTAAAGATTCCATGTATTGAACAAGGGACTTGCTTTAGGCAAAGCAGAGACTCTATGACTGAGCAACGCTCCTAAAAAAAGAAAGACTGAACTATTCCTTGATTAAAAACAATTATCTACCACATTTCATCATATTAGATTTCAGGGCAGTGCAGATCAAGATGGCGAGAGATCGTAGTAACGCTCATGGAGCTCTGTGTCAGAGACTGGGGTTCTGTTTGTGGCTGTATTAATTAAAGCCAGTGTAAGGTTTGACATCTTTTGACAGCCATTCACCTGTCTTGCCTCACAGAGCACAAGAAAGAAAGAAAGGGGAAAGTGTTGGCCAAGATCCATAGAGCAAACAAGACCAAAGATGAAGTGTGGTTAGAAAAGAGAGCACTGGAACAGGGACAGCTGAGATTGCTATGCAAATTTGGTGGTGTCGTTTCAGAAGTCAACACTACCATAACAACACCACACCTATGTTGGGCTTGTCTCAGCAGCTCAAACTCCTGAGTTCTAGAGCTCCAGGTGGCTTCTCTGGGTGGGCCAGGCTCTGTTCACGGTCTGTTTTAGCTGTGAACGTTGGCCACATTCTGGAATCTAAACCAATTTTCAAGGCACCTAATCTTAGCCAGAGATCCTCGTGCCCCAAAAGTTTCGACTAAGGGACTCTGAGCAATGCTGGCTTCCGATTAACTGTTAGTGAACTTTAGCTAGCAAAATGTTCAGAAGTGGGAAGAGACAACTTTGGAAACAAAGCATCAGCAGAGTTTTGAAGGTAAGCGCCAGAGACCCTCGCTGTTTTGCAGCTGGGAATTGCATACCAGGCCAATTCTGGTTGTGCAATACAAGTGGATTCGGTGCTCTTGGGCAACAAACCTACTTCCCTCCCTGAATCCTTTGCAGTAAGGAAAGTGAGGGGGAAATGTGCTGAAAAGTACAGGAGAGTAAATGGGAACGAATGCTCAATAATCAGCATTTAATGGGATGATTGATTGACGTATGGTGGTGGGGAAGAATGAGTTGATTTTATTTTGCTTCATTGTGACTCAGGTTTTGTTTTTGTTTTTTTAAAAAAGGTGAAATTTATACTTTTAAGCTCATTTCCATTTTTAATCATTTTGCTTCCTGATCTTTAGAGGATGCTTGGATTTAGTCCTTTACTATGGATTCTCCTTGCATTTTTTTTGCAGCTGATTTTTATGTGGCCATGTTTATTTTGATGCTCTATTTAGTTAAGTTTTATAGAACGTAGAAATTCTCTCTTTTTTGTTTTGGTATTTGCTGTTTATTTAAGATATTTAAGACCTATGCTGTAAACCGCTTAAGAGTTTTGTTTAACTACGAGTGGTATATAAATGGTCCAAATAAAAATAATAATTGAAGAAAGTATGCGCTAAATCAGAGCAAATGTCAATATGCAGAAAACCCAGTTGGTGTTTGCTCCAATTCAGCAGTAAAGGCTGGGTTTTCCTGGGGGAAAGTACAGGTCTGGATAAGCTGCAAATGGAAGGATGGGCATGTGATTTTCTCCTGTATTCTTCAAAAACCAGTAGCTGGGATGGGGGACGGGCATTGCAAAAGGTAAGAATGCTCTTTTGGGCCACTTAGTTCTAAATCTCCCCTTCCACATCCAGAATCCAAAGGGATACCCTTCCACACCCCAAAATCACCATTTTATTGATTCAAAACAATAAAGATGATAAACGATTGCACACAGAGAGAAAGCACCGGATTGCTTAGAACTTTCTTGTTTTAACATGAGGTAAAGAGTTCTTGGAGAACAGATAGACGCTGGTCGTTTTCTTGCGTGAAGCTTCTTCTCTTTCTCTTATTTATTTTTAAAAATCCTTTTCCCTTTGGAGAAGAGTGACAGATCATTATTAGTGCATAATTTTTTATTATTACCTCATGAATTAAACTTCTGCCCATTATGGGCTCTGGTGATTTATGTATTTTGAATGGGAAAAATTCCTGCCGTAAAGACCGCCACATCTTCTAGAAGGTCTTTAGATATGGAATGACGGCTTGTTTTCAGATATTTAACGTAGATGATGGATTGAGCTGTGTATATTGGAATCCTTATAATACCGTATCTTGTGATTCATGAGCTGATATTGCAGTCTTATTTATTTCGTGATGGATTGCTTTTTGTCTCAGTACCTTCATTGGCGAGTTGCAGCCCCCCCTTTTGTTATAAGCGAAATAGGTCTATTAGCCATGGTAACTAAATGTAAACCCAGAAACTACAGAGAATTTTGTTATTTTCATGTTGCTGATTGTGAGCTTTGTCAGGATTCCTGCCAGCCACTGAGGGGAACAGTATGTTAGGTCTTAAATGTGATATCCTTTCTCATGTTTTTTTTTGAATGCAAAGACACCCCCCTGCGTCACTCCTATTGGCTTTCTGAAGCTTGGACCACGACCGAAAACGATAGCCTGAGACTAGAGACTGGCACACCCCCTCTGTAATGTTTTGTTTGTGGCAGCTTGGGTAACCTGTTGCTTAGCAGCTCTGGCAGCTGCTGCTGCTATTGTCAAACGGTCAAAGGCAATTTGCTGCCCGGGTGAAATGAGATCTCTCCATCTTTCAGGTTGCTTTTATCAAATGATTGGCTTTTGTTTTCCAACCCCATGGTGAGGACGTTTTCAGGAAGTCAAATGATGCAAGGCTCATTTGGGCGACAATCGAAAGCCCGCTTAGATCTCATTTTGAGAAGCAGGCGTTTTGGAATCCGTTGGAAATAAATGAAGAAATAATTCTGTCCACTCAGCTGTCAGGAAAACAGTGCCTAACCAATCCCTTCCTGTGGCTACGTGGCAAAGCCTATGTGGCCCTCCAGATGTATAGAATTGTAGGGTTGTAGGAATACAATACAGGAATCCTGCCCACAGCTGTCCCTGGGTGGGCTCGAACCACCAACCTTCCGGTTAACAGCCGGACACACTGATTCATTGCACAATGAGGTAGCTGGACTACAACTCACATCACCTCTGACCATTGGCCATACTGGCTGGGGCTGATGGGATTTGCAGAGGTGGAGCTAGCTGCTCAAGCACCTGGTGCGGCACACATGCTGTGTACCCAGGGGCGGGGCTATCTTCCTGCTGGGGCGGGGCTAGCCACCATGGGGGCGGGGCTAGCTGCCGTAGGGGGTGCCGCCCATGTCGAGCGTCCCAGGAGGCTGCCGCCCACAGTGAGCATCAAGCATCCCAGGGGGGGTGCCTGTAGCGAGTGTCCTGGGGGGGCGGCACGGCAATGTCACCCCCCCTCAGGGATGAAACCCAGGGCGGACCACCCCCTTCCACCGCCACTGGGGATTTGGAGTCCATTTGCATTCCTATCTCCCTTGACTTCTTCAGAGCCCAATTCTATACATGATGTGATGATGATGATTAATTGAGTTTATATACCGCCCTATACTCAGAGGTCTCAGGTTGGTTCACAGAAAAGATCACAACATAAAAACAACATAAAAACATAAAACATAAAAACAACAACCCAATAACACGCCCCCCCCCCAAGAAAAAAAGCCACATTTTAAAAGGGTATAGATCAACCAAAGGCCTGGTTAAAAAGGAGCGTTTTTGCCTGGCACCTAAAGGTATATAATGAAGGCGCCAGGCGAACTTCCCTGGAGAGAGCATTTCACAGATGGGGGCCACTGCAGAAAAGGCCCGTTCTCGTGTTGCCATCCTCCGCACCTCTCAAGGAGGAGGAGCATGAAGATGGGCATCAGAAGATGATCTCAGGTTCTGGGTAGGTTCATATGGAAAGACATGGTCCTTGCGGTCCTAAGCTATTTAAGGCTTTATAGGTGAAAACCAGCACTTTGAATTGGGCCCAGAAACTAATTGGTAGCCAGAACAGTGGGACGAGGATCGTTGTAATATGCTCAAACCGTCTTGTTCCAGTGAGCAACTAGGTTGCTGAATTCTGCACTAGCTGAAATTTCCGAACTGTCTTCAGAAGCAGCCTTACATATGATGCGTTTATACTTGGGGGAAAGTTCCCGTTGAACGAATCCGAAGGAACTTGCATATGACTGCAGCCCTATCCAGTGAACACAGAGATTTCCCCCTCCCCCAAGAATATCACATGGAGTTTTTGCTTTTTCACTGATGGGTTCAAGCATCGGGAATTTTTGAGCTTCTAATGCAGGGCCTGGAAAGAAACGCTAAGTTCCCTCTAAGGTACTAATGGGAATCTTGTCCTTCCAGCAAAAGCTGAAGGAGGAAAAAGAGGCCAAGCGTGCTCACCTGGATGGCAGGCACGATTATATCCTGTCGATTGTTGCTTCCTGCGTGGATTTAGAGAAGGCTGAAGTGGAAGATGCAATCCTTGAAGGAAATCAGGTAGGCTAATGGATGTAGCTTCAGAAGGCAGAAACCTGCTGGGAGCGGAAAGGATTTAATGCCATGTTGATTGTGGATGCATTTAAGAACATGCAAGTTGGCGTGTGCCAAATGTTCACTCGCTTCACTGTAAATGGAGCAAAATGGTTTTCGAGAAATCCCTTCAGATGTTTTGTACGCCAGTTTATTGCCTGTGCTGATGCTTTAGCATTCCTCCTCTCCTCCTGCTCAGTTCTGGGTCATCTTCCTGGAAACGGATGATCCCAGTGAGTCAGGAACATAATTTAAAATATTTATAGATCACCCTTCATCCTATTAGGATTCCAGGACAGCAGTTTATGCCTTGGTACAAATCACATTGTGAGTGTGAGGGTGTCACAAAGCTACAGAGCCGTTTCCAAGAGGGATGGCTTGCTGTAGCCAGCCAGATACCCTGGCTACCCCAGGCCAACTGAGGCTCCTTGGGGCTGTGGCTTTGTTATATTTAAGGGGAGTTTGGATTAGGAGTTTTCTGCACCAGTCTCAAAAATCCCTAATTTCTAAGGTGCCAATTGAGGTTGTCAAGTGAGCCCAGGTCATCCATAGGGCAGGAAGGAACTGGAGGCATGAAATGGCAATTAGCTTTTTATTAACAGAAAATAACACAGTAGAGTCCTCTGGCTTGTATTAATTTAATTGGGACGTTGCTAAAATTGACCACTAGCCCTACCCTAGCCTCTCATTTTGGATTCCTCCCAAGCAGATGAAAGCTGCGTTGAGTTTGGTGAGCTCTCCCTGTGGGCTTGTCTGGCAAGAGAGCCAACAGGACTGGGGCTGCCCTGCTGTTGTGTAGCAAGGGCAATGTCTGACTGCTCTCTGTCTGAGTCGGCACTCACACTGTGACTTTCAGCTTCTAATCCTGTCCTGGAAGGCCCTCCTCCTGACGCCCCTTGATTGCTCAAACCCTCCACTTCTAGCACATCCCAGACTGCTCCTCAGAGTCCCACCACCATGATCTGGGGTCCAAGTCGCTATCTTGAGCAGGTGGCTCCCACTGCTGTTTCTCATCCAGCCAGTCCCTGACACCCTATCAACCAGTGACCTGAGTAGCTCAGTGAGGGCCTTACCCAAGGGTGAGTGGGAAGCCTGGGTGTCAAAACAGTCCCAAACCCTTGTGGGCAAGACCTTTTTAAGGCAGCCTTTCTCAACCTGTGGGTCCCCAGATGTTGTTGAACTGCAACTCCCATCACTCCTAGCTAGCAAGGCCAGAGCTCAGGGATGATGGGAGTTGTGGTCCAACAACATCTGGGGACCCACAGGTTGAGAACCACTGTTTTAAGGTCTTCTTCTCCTTGTGAGATCCTGTGGTACGATCCCTTCCCATGAGAGCACACAAGAGCACAGGGAAGTGCAATTCAGACCTCCCCAATGATTTCCTGGTCACATGCCATCGGGCAACGTTGACCCGTTTGCAGTTAGTTGTGCCTGGAATGAGCTTAAAACTTCAGCAGACTCAACTACACTATCAGGGCTTGTTCACACAGGGGTGGAGGAAGGGGTGTGTGTGTGGGGGCAGTCTGCCCCGGGTGTCACCATTGAGGGGGGTGACAAAATGCCGGGCGGCAGTCACTGCAGGGCTTGCAGCGTGCCTGAGCCACACGTCTCTCTGAGAACCCATGTGGTGTAGTGGTTAAGAGCGGCAGTCTCGTAATCTGGGGGACCGGGTTCGCATTTCCGCTCCTCCACATGCAGCTGCTGGGTGACCTTGGGCTAGTCACACTTCTCTAAAGTCTCAGCCCCACTCACCTCACAGAGTGTTTGTTGTGGGGGAGGAAGGGAAAGGAGAATGTTAGCCGCTTTGAGACTCCTTCGGGTAGTGATAAAGCGGAATATCAAATCCAAACTCTTCTTCTTCTCCTGGGAGTGATGTGGTGGCTTGGAAGCCCGCAGGCTCTGCGCTGCCCCAAACAGTCCACCCTCCCCCTCAGCTGTAGGGCGGCTGAGTGGGAGGAGCCAGGCAGACTCCTTGGAGGCCCTGCGGAATGTCCTGCCCCGGCTGGCCCCACCCCTGGGCACAGGGCACGTGCGCCACCCCAGGCGCCTGATCGGCTTGCTCCACGGCTGTGTCCACACTAACCTTTGCGCTGCTCTTTTTCACCCCATAGCTTTCCCTGTGAAAACCCGCTCTTTAAAGCTCAATCGGAGGAAACGGCAATTTGTGGGAAACATGATGTTTGCTCTGAGCACTAAAGAGTGGGTTTTCGCAGAGAAAGCTTTGGTGCAAATAAAATAAAATAAACTGCTTGGGCACAGAGCTTTTAAGCACAAACCTGTGCCTGGAAAGAGCAGATAGGCCCCCAAGGTGTTGAAAGCATGTGCAGGTTGTTGAAAGACCTGATTTCCATACTCTCTGCAAGTGCAAGCAAAGATTCTGGCACATGGACACATTTAGCTCTTGCTATGTCTTGTAGCAAGGCACTGATACACATTTAACTTTGAACTGTTAACTACAAATTATGAACTTTTAACAGATAGAGCGTATTGATAAATTCTTCATTGCTGGAGGCTTTCGTCACGTCATGTTCTACTATCAAGAGATGGAAGCAACGGAAACAGGTAGGGAAAGTATTGCCCATACTTCTTTAGGAGTCAAAGATACAACCCATCAGCTCTTTACACACACCGGATGTGCTTTTTAAAAGGTTATTTTATTTTTTTGAAATCATTTTTATTTGATTTCACAAATATAAATTTACAACAATCCAAATGCATATCCATATCTAGAGATTGCTCTGAATCTCGAGACTTTCCCTCATCTCCTTCATGGGTCCTATTGTCAACATTTACAAATGCAGTATTATTCCATAATCTATATTATGTATCCATCCATATTATCCACAGTATTTGTTACATTACAAGTGGGAATTAAACCCTGCTAATGGTTGTTGAAATATCAATAACCTCAGATATGCAGATGACACAACCTTGATGGCAGAAAGTGAGGCGGAATTAAAGAACCTTTTAATGAGGGTGAAAGAGGAGAGCACAAAATATGGTCTGAAGCTGAACATCAAATAGTAGTAGTAGTAGTAGTAGTAGTAGTAGTAGTAGTAGTAAAGCAATAAAACAAACATTAAAAGCTTCCCTAAACAGAGCTGCCTTCAGATGTCTTCTAAAAGTCAGATAGTTGTTTATTTCCTTGACATCTGATGGGAGGGGGTTCCACAGGGTGGGTGGCACTACCGAGAAGGCCCTCTGCCTGGTTCCCTGTAGCTTCACTTCTCGCAGTGAGGGAACAGCCAGAAGGCCCTCAGAGCTGGACCTCAGTGTCCGGCCTGAATGATGGAGGTAGAGACACTCCTTCAGGTATACTGGGCCAAGGCCATTTAGGGCTTTAAAGGTCAGCACCAACACTTTGAATTGGGCTCGGAAACGTACTGGGAGCCAATGTAGGTCTTTCAGGACCGGTGCTATATGGTCTCGGCAGCTACTCCCAGTCACCAGTCTAGCTGCTGTATTCTGGATTAGTTGTAGTTTCTGGGTCACCTTCAAAAGTTGCCCCGCATAGAGCGCATTGCAGTAGTCCAAGCAGGAGATAACCAGAGCATAGTGTTCAGTTGGTTGCACTGATACTGTCCCCCCCCCCCGAAATGTTCCAGGACATGGAGGCTCTACGGCAAATATCCCTCACTCAGCTAAGAGCAAAGGGCCTAAATTATTTGTGACGGAAGGCAAGGATGTCGCTTTAACTGGCATATGCGTTTTCTTCATCAGAACTAACCCATCCAAACCAATCACTGTGGAAAATATTAATCGCGTGAGTATCTCCCGCTTTTTAGTCACATTCATGAGCACTTGTGATTGCATATAGGGGAACTGCCCTGTGTCCATCTCGAGTTTGATTTGCATTTTGCCATTTTTCAAGCAAAACCGACTGGGATTGCATGCTTGATCTCCTCATTCAAGACTCTAGTCCTCAGTGTTCTTTTCATTCGTATAATAAGCCCCAAGCTAACAATGTGATGTGTTGTTTTGGTTTGTTGCCAGGAAGTGGCTTTCAACATGATGGATACTGCTCATGGGGGTTTACTGAACAGTGTCCAGCAGTTGCTGTCTGATATCTTCATCCCAGCTCTGAAGACAATGAACTACGGCTGGGGAGAGTCGAGTGGACCACAGAAAGGGGCTAACATCAAGCAGGACTTCATTGCTTCTCTAGAGGGATTTGTTAGTGTTCTTTCGGGGGCTCAGCAGAGCCTGATGGAGAAGGTAGTCTTTCTTGTTTTTGTATTAGAACAGGGGTCTGCAACCTTTAAGACAAAAAGAGCCACTTGGACTCGTTTCCGAAGAAAAAATACTGGGAGCTGCAAAACCATTGCAACATTTAAAACAAATATAACACTGCATATATTGTTTCTTACCTTAATGTCCGATCTGACAGCGGGCGGGAAGGTGACGTCGGGACGGTGCGTGACTAACACACGCACCGCCCCCATGCGACGTCACAGCCAGTACAGCGCCCGCCACAGTGAGGAGTGTCGGGGCGCACAATGCGCCTCCTCCCCTCGCTAGTATCCGCCCCAGAGCCGCGGCAAAGGTGTAAAAGAGCCACATGCGGCTCCGGAGCCGCGGGTTGCAGACCCCTGTATTAGAAGAATATTAGCTGAGCAAGGTGCATAGGTGTTTAAAACAGGACATAGTTATGAAGTATGCACCAATGGTATTGTACTCTTTGAATTAAGTAATGACAAGCTCCCAAGGTTTCTTGAGTGTCCGTTTCCAGCATTTACTGGGAGCATCATTTGAAAATTATATGCTAAGAATGTCAGAACAGCCCTGTGGCATCAGACTAAAGGCCTGTCTGTTCCAGCATCCTGTTTCTGCAGTGGCCAACCAGATGCCTCAGGGAAGCTCATAAGCAGGTCACATGGGCAATGGCCCATTGTTATTCTGAAGCAGAGGTATGCTGCTAATGCAGTTTATTCGGTGGGTGGCTCTGGTCTAAACCTCTGAGCCTCTTGGGCTTGCCAATCAGAAGGTCAGCGGTTCGAATCCCTGTGACGGGGTGAGCTTCTGTTGCTCTGTCCCAGCTCCTGCCAACCTAGCCGTTTGAAAGCACACCAGTGCAAGTAGATAAATAGGTATCACTGTGGTGGGAAGGTAAATGGTGTTTCCATGTGCTCTGGCTTCCATCATAGTGTTCCATTGTGCCAGAAGCGGTTTAGTCATGCTGGCCACATGACCCGGAAAGCTGTCTGTGGACAAAGGCCAGCTCCCTTGGCCTGAAAGCGAAATGAGCGCCACACCCCAAGGTCGTCTTTGACTGGACTTAACCGTCCAGGGGTGCTTTACCTTTACCTCACCTTATTCAGCTGAAGTTTAGAGCAGGGCAGTGTGAAGTTCAAAGTGACTGGGTCTTACGTGTTGCAGAGACGATAGCCTTGAGATTAGTCTGTGCACAGCCACAATTCCTTGGGTGAATGGGTTATTGAACGTATACATGGAACAATAACTGGTTAAAATATTGCTTAGGTGAATCTGAAGAAGTGTGAAACCTATGATCTGAAAACGCTCAAGGGACCTGCAGATTACCTGGTGGCATCAAATAGTACGGAGACTCTGGAACGGATAGAGGCCTGCATGAAAGTTTGGATTAAGCAAATTGAACAGGTGATGTTTTGATGAATCGTAGAATCCTACAACTGTAAAATTGGAAGAGACCCCAAGGGTCATCAAGTCCAACCCGCTGCAATAATAATAATAATAATAATAATAATAATAATAATAATAATAATAATAATTTTTATTTATGATTTACACTACGCCCATCTGGCTGGGCTTCCTCAGCCACTCTGGGCGGCTTCCAACAAAATATTAAAATACAGTAATGCATCAAACATTAAAAGCTTCCCTTAACAGGGCTGCCTTCAGATGTCTTCTAAAAGTCTGGTAGTTGTTCTTCTCTTTGACATCTGGTGGGAGGGCGTTCCACAGGGCGGGGGGTGCCACTCAGGTGCCACTACCGAGAAGGCCCTTTGCCTGGTTCTCTGTAACTTGGCTTCTCACAGTGAGGGAACCAACAGAAGGCTCTTGGCACTGGACCTCAGTGTCCGGGCAGGACGATGGGGGTGGAGACGCTCCTTCAGATATACTGAATGTAGGAATCTCAGCTAAAGGGGGCTAGACAAGCTGTGGCTTGGGGACTTCCAGGTTGGTGCCTCCAGCAATGGCGGAGTTCCTCTGATCGGGAGGAACTTGCCCCGTGGGAATTTGGGTCTGTACCGCCGCGGCGAAGGCGGAGACCCTTAAAAATCACAGGCGGGAGAAGCCTGTGAATATGGGATTCGGCGGGCACCTTTTGCGCCTCCCCTACTCTCGGGGGAACCCAATTTCGGGGACCCGGAGTGACGCGGGGTGAGTGGTGCGGTGCTTCGAATCGTCTGCTTCTTCCACGGAGCGAAGCCGCATAGCTGTTGCCGGAGAGCACTGACTTTTTCCTGTGGACAATTTGACTCCAAAGCAATTACCCGTGAGTAGAGCTGATACGGGACAATCGGATTTTAAACGTTTAATTTGGCATTGAAACGGGGAGGTTCAAAACAGGAAGTCCGCCTTCCCTATTTGTAAATAGACTAAGGCAAGGAGTCGGTAAGCTGAAGTCTTGGGAAGCCTTTTGTAAAAGATTAAAGTTCCATCGGTAAAGAGTATAAAATCCCACTTGGAGGCAGGAGAAGATGGGGGGAAGCTGTGGACTGAGTATGCCTGCAGGAGAGAGTAAAGAGAGTTAAAAATACTGCCGCTCTGACCCTGGAAACGGGCTGCTAGTGAGCGGACGTTTTGGAATGTCCATTGACAGCACTTAGAACGTTCCTTGACAGCTAACAGAATAAGAGAGATATATTGTTTCTACTGTCTTCGGCTGCTTCTAAAAAGGAGTAAAAAAGTAACTGAAAACTGAAACTAACTTTGGATTGTACGAGTTGCGCTTAAAGGTGACATTTTTGACTATTATAAATAGAAATTGTTTCCCCCTAGTGGAAGTTTCGGAAATTGGTTACTTTATAAGAGCTGGGCTAGGGGAGTTTCCAACTGTAAGATAAAACTGTGTGACTCTGGGATTGACCTTGAATCTCTTAAGCGTTATGGCGAATGGAAAGGAAAGAACAGATGAAATGTCAACAGAAGAGGCCTTAGTGGCCGCATTATTGGAAAAAAAAAGACTCGTTGGAACAGCTTCACAAGAAAACAGAAGTTCTGTACAACGCAACAGAAGTGATGAATGTGAAAGCGGATGCTGCAAATAATAAAATTGATTTAATTGTAGAAAGTTTAAATAACCTGGGACAAAAGGTGAACACCAACACAGAAACCACCCAGAAATTGACACAGGAATCTACTTTAATACGGCAAACGGCGGATGAAGTCAGGGAGAAAACCTTTGCTGCTGAATGTAAAACAACACAATTGGAGTGTGAGAGAGCCCCACATATTCAAAAGCAACTTGATGAATATAAGCTGACACTTGCTATGATGGAATTTAAAGAAAAACAGATGAATTTGAAGATCAGAACCCCACCAGAACTGGGAAAGGAAAGTTCGACAGAGCTTCAGGAGGAGACAGGATCAACATCGGCTGAGAAAGAGAGACTTTTGGGGGACAGTAGGACCACCAAAAATGTGAATTTACTTAAGGGCAACTATGAAGGACGTTGGATTGAAGAGAAGGGGGATTGGGAAATATGGACAAATCTGAAGTTGTTATGGTTGGGCCGAGCTGCTGTGGTGTGGATGAGGGTTGCTGTGTTGCCGGGGATGTTGCTTTTGTGTCAAAAAGTGCAAGTTTTGGATGGGAGGGATTGTTTCAGGAGGTGGCAGAGGGATGTTCCTGGATTGGTTTGGCAGGGCAGGAAGCCTCGAGTAAAACTTAAGATATTGACGGATGCTAAAGAAGGAGGTGGACCTGCCCTGCCAGACCCCTAAACTTTGTTGTGAACCATCTGCTTTTTGCTGGCTGAGAGAATGGCTGTCTTTTAAAAGCACTGAGGTGTTGAATAATGGCAGATGAAGTTGATGGAATTGGCGGAAAAGACTGGCAAGATCCGAGACCAGGGAGAAGAGTCGGTGGAAGAAGACTGGGAAAAGCTTAAAGACGATTTATAGAAATATTGTAAAATTAATGAATGTTAGAAGAATGTCGGAATGAAATTATATGGCTTCAGTAGAAATGTTATAAGGAATTAAGTATAAATAGATTAATAGAGTATTAAAGGAAAATAAGGTTAAAATGTGTTAAGATAATTATAGGATAGAAAATAGGGGAAGATGGAAAGGAATTGCTGAAATAATTAATAGAAGTGGAATACAAAAAGGGAGGTGTGAGGAAGCCGTGGAAATATGGGAAAGGAAGATAAGATATTGGAAGTTCTTTCTTTTTTCTTTTTTTCCTTCTTCTTTTTTTGATGTGTTTTTAAAATGTTTTTGTTTTGTTCTGTTAATTTTTATGTAGTGTTTTTGTATTATAATGTATTGTTTGTTTGTTTTTCTTTTGTAAGTGTTTAAATTGTTGTAAAAGTAATAAATATTATTCTTTTTTTAAAAAAAGGAATCTCAGCTAAAGCACCCATAACAGACGGCCAACCAACATCTGCTATGATAGCCATGTTCAAATATATAAAAGGATGTCACATAGAGGAGGGAGAAAGGTTGTTTTCTGCTGCTCCAGAGAAGCGGACACGGAGCAATGGATCCAAACTACAAGAAAGAAGATTCCACCTAAACATTAGGAAGAACTTCCTGACAGTAAGAGCTGTTCGACAGTGGAATTTGCTGCCAAGGAGTGTGGTGGAGTCTCCTTCTTTGGAGGTCTTTAACAACCATATGTCAGGAGTGCTCTGATGGTGTTTCCTGCTTGGCAGGGGGTTGGACTCGATGGCCCTTGTGGTCTCTTCCAACTCTATGATTCTATGATTCTACTAAAAATCTCTAAGGAAGGATACTCCACAACTTCTCAGGGGAGACTGTTCCATTGTTGAAAAGCTCTTGCTGTCAGACAGCTCTTCCAGTTGAGTCAGAATCTCCTTTCTTGTAACTTGAAGCCATTGGTTTGAGCCCTACCTTCCAGAACAGGAGAGAACAAGCTTGCTCCATCTTCCATGTGACAGCCCTTTAAGATATTTGAGGATGGCTATCATATCTCCTCTCAGTCTCCTGTTTTCCAGCTTCCTCAACCGTTCCTCATAAGGCTTGGTTTCCAGGCCCTTGATCATCTTGGTTGCCCTCCTCTGCACACATTCCAGCTTTTCAACATCCTTCTTAAATTGTGGTGTCCAGAATTGGGCACAGCATTCCAGGTTTGAATAGTTTACTATACATTGTGATGATTATTAATAAAAAACCAAACCTATAATTCATCATTATGATACTAAGGGCCTTGCTGACTGCTGACTGCTAGTATCTTTCTGACAGAAATTTTAATGGAAATTCATTAGGAGAAAAGGGCATTTCTCAAGTAAACCGTCAGTTTCTTCCTAGCTTGCTTAGCATTACAACTCAGCATCCAACCAGATTCAAGATGTTAACACTGAAAGCCCAGCAGGTTCCACACAGTCCACTGAGAGCAATTAGCTTTTCCCATATTCGCCTGATAATAACCTCCTGTGTGGCTTTGTAGGTCATTGCAGAAAATAGCCAGCTGCGGAAGGAAGCAGATGATCTGGGGCCACGCGCAGAGCTGGATCACTGGAAGAAACGTCTGTCCAAGTTTAATTACCTGGTGGATCAGCTGAAGACCTCAGATGTGAAAGCTGTGCTTGGAGTGCTTACGGCTGCTAAATCAAAACTTCTGAAGGTAAGTTTGCTGGTTATTTGCTGGTGTGTTCATAAGATTTAGAACCCCATTCCTTTTTCTTTAAAGGCTATACTTGTTTCCAAACACACATACAGAGAGAGACTTTCCACCCAATAAGCTCACAAGGCAGCTTATAATAAAATCTGCCATGTTCCATAAAGAGAACAATAAAATACTATAAAATTAATACTTGTATATAGCAACACACACTGAGCCTTTCAATTGGGGTTAGCCCATAGGGCAGCTCGTAATAAAATGTACATTTCAGAACTAGAATAATAAAAAATAACACGTATATATAGTAACACACAGGGAGAGCCTTTAAGCTCAGCTTATAAAATGTAAAAGAGCTGATAGTATAATGTACAACATTCCAGTAACAGAACAATTACACTACTACAAATATACAGTGGTACCTTGGGTTAAGTACTTAATTTGTTCTGGAGGTCCGTTCTTAACCTGAAACTGTTCTTAACCTGAAGCACCACTTTAGCTAATGGGGCCTCCTGCTGCTTCCACACCGCCGGAGCACGATTTCTGTTCTCATCCTGAAGCAAAGTTCTTAACCTGAAGCACTATTTCTGGGTTAGCGGAACCTGAAGCGTCTGTAACCTGAGGTACCACTGTATATAAAACTGCTGTACAATTCATGAAGATTAGCACAGGAAATTATGCCTGTTGAAAAACAAAGGCTTTAACATGCTTCTTAAATGTTCCTTGTGCTTGATATATACTTTGATACAATAAAATGAATGATATATCCTTGGCCTTAAAGGCAAAGGGACCACTGACCATTAGGTCCAGTTGCTGACGACTCTGGGGTTGCAGCGCTCAACTCGCTTTATTGGCCGAGGGAGCTGGCGTACAGCTTCCAGGTCATGTGGCCAGCATGACTAATCCACTTCTGGCAAACCAGAGCAGTGCACGGAAACACCGTTTACCTTCCCGCTGGAGTGGTACCTATTTATCTACTTGAACTTTGAAGTGCTTTCGAACTGCTAGGTTGGCAGGAGCAGGGACTGAGCAACGGGAGCTCACCCCGTCGCGGGGATTCGAACCGCTGACCTTCTGATCGGCAAGTCCTAGGCTCTGTAGTTTAACCCACAGCACCACCCGTGTCCCTTATCCTTGGCCTTATTATACCCCTAATAAATTGCACCCCTAATTATACCCCTAAGTACAAATTGACCTGAATCAGCTTCTTATTGCTTTCACAGGATGAGCTATTGTGGTTCTTTGACCTGAGACAGGGATTTCGGTTCATTATTTGTTGAGAGCAAAAGCATTGCAGAAATCCCCCCCTTTTTTTAAAAAAAAAAGTGGCGTTTTTTTTTTTAAAGTAAAGTATATTTTTTGCATTTTTAATTTTCTAAGAGTTGGCGAGAGCTGGACACTCGGATCACAGATGCAGCAAATGAAGCCAAAGATAATGTGAAGTATCTGTATACGCTTGAGAAATGTTGTGACCCTCTATACAACAGTGACCCTGTAAGTTTTTTTAAAAAACAAATCATTGTTATAAAGATATGCATCCGTATAGCAAAGGAGTTTCCAGGCCACAAGCGAATGATAGTGAATCCTAACATTTAATTAAACTGTTTGCAGATAGAGTCACTGCTAACTAAATCCCTTGTGCAGAGTAGAAAAATGAATTTGTTGTCCACAAGAATGGGTTTCAAAGCTTTACTGAAAACAGTCTTACAATAGTTACAAATAAACTTTACAAAATGCAAAGTAAAACATTGCTCTTAAACATACTAGTAATGGATCCCAGTCTTCTTTAAGTCCTGTTATGTACTGAGTTGAATAGGATTCAGAATGCAGCAGTCTGATTGGGCCTAGAACAATGCAGCAGTATGATTGGTCTGCAGGAGCCACCCAATCCGGCTCCAGATTCAAGTGAATCCACAACCTGATTGGCTTACAGTAGAATTCCGGAATTAGCCAATCACGTGCAGCCCATTGTGTAAATAATGTATATAAAGCAGATACTTTGAGGGGACATTCATTCCTCCTCACCACTATGAGCTGAATAAAGAGCATGAAATCCACTCTCGACTCGAGTATATTTCAAGTCCTTAATTCAGTTCAATAATTTCCTTTCTCTGCTCCCAGAGAGAGAACCTAAGTAACTTGCTTGTTCAACAAGCTAAGTTCCTACTGCTGCTGCTGGCTTTTTCTCCTGCTGTGATGCTAAGTTCTCAAGTTTCATCTCCAGAAATGAGTAATCAGTTACAGTATCATACTCAGTGAAATGGAAAATCTCCAGTTTCTCCTTGTCAAATTTACCTAGTGTTTAACCTACTGCCCAATGCAAACTTCTCTTTGCAAAATCTTTTCATACACAATGCACACAAACATTACATTTTTTGCATATTAACCTTATATTTTTAACAGCATGTGACACTGTGTCTTCAAAATGATAACCTCTCTTGGTCCATGTTGAATAATCTTATTAGGTGATCACTTTGGCCAAATGACACACACAAGAATTTGCACTTACTGACATGTTGGCATTTCAGGTGACGATGGTAGATGCTATTCCAGGACTCATACATGCTATCAAAATGATCCACAGTATCTCACGCTATTATAACACCTCGGAGAAGATAACGTCTTTGTTTGTGAAAGTAGGTGCAAAGACTGTACTGAATTATTTTCTTTTTCTTGGGAACTGAAGTTAGGCTATTGTGAACAATTAAAAGACTTAGAATGCTAACCCATGGTTTGTTGAGCAAAAGTGTATGTGTTTTGAATGTCTAAACCATGGTTTGTTTTCTGGCAACACATCATGATGTGAAACCATGGCTTGCTCTTGGTTATTGAACCTCACTTGTTTTAACAATGGCATTATATCTGAACCGAACAGTCTTGCATACAGATGCACAAGGCAAAAGCGTCAGGAAAAGAAACCAAACTTTGAAAAACAAGCTATGGCTTGTTTGCTTTTCTGTGAAACAACTCATGGTTTCTTGAACAAACTATAGTTAAAGCAACCGTGGTTTAGGATTATGTGCAAACACAGCCATAGTTAATCATATGATTGGATAAATGAGCTTTCTTTCAATAGAAAATGAAGCATATGAAGAAATAATGCAAAAAGATGCAAAGTAGAAAGCTAAGTTGCCAAAATTAGGATCCGTTCAGTTTTGGGATAGAGATCCGTTGAGTCACTGATAAATCTCTTAGACATATTTTTCAAGTTGATATGTTATTTCATGGTAGCCTACTGAAGCTGGATGTATTTTTTGGGATATGGCTTCACACTATGCTTATCATGTGAAATTCCTCTTGTTGTGTGTTCTTTTTCCTAGTAGTTTGGGGAGGCATCAAGGGAGCTCATGAAAAATAAGCTCCTCTAGGTTTCTTTGCTTTACATTTGTGAGCAGCCGGAGATGGATTGCTTTTTACACTTAGCAAAATACATGGCATGGATCAAGCCAAAACAGGGATAGACAGTTGTTGATTTCACACAAAAAAAGCTGACTGAGACTACTAAGCTTCTTGTTTTACCTGTAGGTTACAAATCAAATGATAACTGCCTGCAAAGCTTATATCACCAATAATAACACTGCAACCATCTGGGATCAGCCGCAAGATGTCGTTCTGGAAAAAATACAGGCCGCTATACGACTTAAGCAGGTAACCTTATAACGTGGTATAAGTCAGGGTAGCTAACCGTTACAATGAGCCATGGTCAACCCTGCATGGGTCACATGTCAAAGTGGGTGTGGCTGAAGGGTTAAAGTGGGTGTAGAGAGTACTGCAGTCCTCAAGGCTATTTGACATTTCCCCCGCTATTTTTAAATCATTCCTTATTCATGATCCTCTCCCCAGAGAGACCCGCTTGGTTCCATCATTGCATGTTATAGGGAACTGCTATTGGTTCAGGAGGGAGAGAGGAAAAGCCGAATGGAGTATATAGAGAAGCAGCTCCTCTTCAACGGAGGAGAGTAAACACGTCTCCAGTGGAGAGGAGCTGCAGGAGTTGGAAGAGGTGAGGCGGTGCCAGGACAACTTGCCTTGGCAAAGCGGGGAGGAGAGGGGTCCTCCGTTACCCATGCCCTCCTTGCGCAGAAAGCCTCCGCGCAGAGAGGGGAGGCACAGACTGGGCGTCAAGAAGCTGCTTTGCTGGGGAAAGTTTAGGAACTGCCCACTCACGGATTCTGCCAGCGATTGAGTTAGCCACGGGAGAGTGGCGCTCCGAACAGATAAGGTTTATTTTGGCAGCAAAAGCAAGGCTTCACAGCCAAGCAGGGAGATATTTGCCTGCTTGCTCTCGAGCAATCCCTTGGAAACATTACACATGTCTTTAGGTGCCAGGCGAACACATTCCTCTTTCTCCAGGACTTTGGACATTAAATAGTCTGGCCTGTTAAATGTGGGGGTGGAGGCTGTTATTAGGATTATTATTTTATTATTATGCTGTCTATTGTTATACTCTGTATCATGCTTTTATTATTATGCTGCACAAATTATGTTCTTTTAGTGTTGGGATCTTTGGATAAAGTTCAGAATGCAAACCTAATAAGAATAAGAATAGTTTAAAATGTGGGGTGGGGGCTCAGAGGAGCACAGGAAAACTTTAGACATCACAGTACGACAGTGGGGAAACTTACAGAAGCAGCCAGCATGCTTTCTTTTAAAAAATATGAAAGCAGCGCATCAAACATACGGTGCTCGCTTCCCCAAGGATTTTATTACTTCATAAATCAAAGTACTTACAGCTCCTCCGCTCCAGTAGCAGGTCTGGAATGCAGGCTGCTTTCCCGGCTCAGTTCAGCTTCATTCCGAACTCCGTGCTTCTGTTGCAACCAGCAGGCTCCCCCTGGAAGCAGAACCGGTGTCACTGCTCCAGCGGGTGATGTCTCGGAACCATCCTCTGCTACCAATGCATAGTTGTCAACCGTCCCTTATTTGGCGGGAAACTCCCTTATCCCAGCGCCATGTCCCACTGCTGTCCCTTATTGATGATGTCCCTTAAATTTCCCGGGTTTCAAAGGAAGCAGCTCTTCTCCCTCCCTCCCTGCTGGCCAGGGAGGAGGGAGGCTCCAACTGTGTTGCTTGGGTGTGTTGCTCACCCAATAAGGAGTCTAAGAACGACTGGGGGGTGGAGCTTGCTTGCCTTGTGCCGATCAAATCGGCCGCGTTGCCTGGGGACTCGCCTTTGCTCAGCGCTTCCCAGCAGAGAGGTGACGGTGGTTTTCCTTGCTGCATCCCCTTTGCCGGGTTGCTGCGCTGTGGGAACCACCGCTTGAGGCTTCGTTTGGCTGCTGGCTGGGCTTTCTGCCTTTGGCTTGGAGGGGCTCAGAAGTTGAACATACCTGTGTGCGGAAAATCCCTTATTTTGGTTGCTGATCCCTTATTTTTAAGGTTGCTGGTCCCTTATTTTCAAATCTGTAAGTTGACAGCTATGTACCAATGTTGGAAAAACCCCCTGAGGTGTTCCTGCAGCCCCCGCTGTCCGAGCATCCTCCGGTATGCGCAGTTCTGGAAAAGGCATTTCCCTTCTTCTCCAGTGCGCTCAGCGACATATACCAGATGGCATATGCACACTAGCCTTTTAGCATTACACAGCAAGAAGCGTGAGACATCGTAGAGCTAATCTACGTATTTCTTTACACACTATGTACAGACAAAGAAGGATGGTGTCCTCTCTCAAAAGCTCTGAGAGAGAACAGAACGAAGTAAAAGCAAAAGTACAGTCCGACAGTACCCACAATGGAAAAGAGATAAGGCCGTCTTCTGTTTCTACAGTCCCCCAGACAGGCGTGTGAATTACACCGATCACATCTGCAGCATCGGATGCATGGAAATACTAACACTGGGCAAACATACAAAAATATTTTGGCATCAAGGTTGGATGCAACCAATATTAAAAGAAAACACTTTAAAAAAATGTGAAATTGTTGGGATGGCACAAAAAACCCCTAGTGGTGACAGATGTGGCTCACAGGCAGCAGGTTAGCTACCCTGGTATAATATATAACAATGAATCAATGGCAAATTCTACAATCAAGGTTTAAGATCTGGAGAGGATAAGGAAGAGTGTGAAGGATTTGTAAAGAAACATAGTGAAATATTCTGTTATAGTAGTGTTTCATCAAGGGATATATTTTTTTCAGAGCCTCTCTGACTTATGCAAAGAAATACCTAAAGTCAGTGTATCAAAGCAACCTAGTATTCTGCTGATCATGTGTGTTGTAAACAAGCGTGTTATTTTTGTCATGGCGCCCAATTCCATTTATCCATCCATCTATTTATTTATTTCCTGGCTCGCATTCTTAAGGAGTACCAGAACTGTTTCCACAAGACCAAACAAAAACTGGAACAGAGTCCATCCGAGCGTCAGTTTGATTTCAGTGAGATGTATATCTTTGGAAAATTTGAAACCTTTCACCGCCGCCTACTTAAGATTATGCACATCTTCGATACCATCACAACCTACTCAGTTTTGCAAGACTCCAAGATGGAAGGACTAGAAGTGATGGCCACTAAATACCAGGTATGCAGAACGCCAACCTAAATGGATTTAGTCATCTGTAGTTGGACGCAGTGGCGCTGTGGATTAAACCACAGAGCCTAGGGCTTGCCGATCAGAAGGTCGGCAGTTCGAATACCAGCAACGGGGTGAGCTCCCGTTGCTCGGTCCCTGCTCCTGCCAACCTAGCAGTTCAAAAGCACATCAAAGTGCAAGTAGATAAATAGGTACCACTCCAGCGGGAAGGTAAACAGCGTTTCCGTGTGCTGCTCTGGTTTGCCAGAAGCGGCTCAGTCATGCTGGCCACATGACCTGGAAGCTGTACGCCAGCTTCCTCAGCCAATAAAGCGAGATGAGCACTGCAACCCCAGAGTCGTCTGCGACTGGACCTAATAGTCAGGGTCCCTTTACCTTTAGTTGAGCCCAACCTCATCTCTCTCTCGCTCTCTCCTTCACTACAGCTAGTTCTTTGTATTGCTGCCTAAGGCAGCCATTTTGTGCTGGCACCCACTGCATTTTCATCAACATGCGAGTACCGGCACATTATATTATTGTTGTCATCATCCCCCCCAAAAAAAACACTGTCCCTACCTACAAACCTGAAGATCCTCTGATGTACATCTTAAGGGACAGAATTTAAGAAAAAATACATTTTAGGAGAAGGTCGCATTTTGTCAAGGTGATAAGATATGGCATGCTGTTAGGATAAGGGAAGGCCTTTCCTACCTCATTTTTACCTTATCCCAGCACGTGTCCCGCTGCTGTCCCTTATTGATGATGTCCCTTAAATTTCCCGGGTTTCAAAGGAAGCAGCTCCTCTCCCTCCCTCCCTGCTGGCCAGGGAGGAGGGAGGCTCCAACTGTGTTGCTTGGCTGCGTTCCTCACCCAATAAGGAGTCTAAGAACGACTGGGGGTGGAGCTTGCATGCCTTGTGCCAATCAAATCGGCCGCATTGCCTGGGGACTTGTCTTTGCTCAGTGCTTCCCAGCGGAGAGGTGACGGTGGTTTTCCTTGCTGCATCCCCTTTGCCGGGTTGCTGTGCTGTGGGAACCACCACTTGAGGCTTCATTTGGCTGCTGGCTGGGCTTTCTGCCTTTGGTCAGAGGGGCTCAGAAGGTGAACATACCTGTGCTTGGAAAATCTCTTATTTTGGCTGCTGATCCCTTATTTTTGAGGCTGCTGGTCCCTTATTTTCAAATCTGTAAGTTGACAGCTATGGCGAGAGGGCATCAGAGGAGGGGAGGGAAGAAAGAGGGGCAGAGGCCAGTGTTGCCCACAGCACCCCTGACCATCATTCAAAGTACCTCAGGGTGCTGTGGAATTGGTTAGTATTTGTATAAAGGAGCTCTCAGTCATTTTCTCCCATAGTAAAACATGATGCATTGCATAGTTCACCACCCGAGAGAGAACAAGACCCAAATAGGGAGTTTTAGACCCAAATCCAGTGTTTCGCTTGCTGCACATTTTATATTTGTCTTCAACCAGCTGAACAGTAATAGGTTTTGCCCGAGGATCCTGGGAATTGTAGTTTGTCGAGGTTGTCGAGAAATCGGTTAGAGACCTCTCACCCCCTTGCAGTTGCTGACTATTAATGTAGTAAGACATCTTATTGTACTTTCATTTGTACAGACCACGGCAATGCAGGAGCAATGGGAGGTAACTTGCGCCAGGGTTTTTAATGCTGTGATTTGTGGTTATGAATACGACTTTTTTGCTTCTCACTGGAGGCCTTTGAATGAAAGGAAATAACACTGGGACGTTGTGTTTCAACTCCTATGTTTCTACTTCTATATATCCTTTGTCAAAATAAATAATTGCACCAGAGTGTGTTCTACAGAAGTGTTGCACATTTTTGCATGTTTGAGTATTTATTTTCCTTGAAAGAAATGTGGCTTTTAAATGAGAACTCATTGGGTTGAGCCTTTCTGTGTGCAAAACTTTATTATCTAGTTAATGAATGCTGCCTGCGTTTTAGCATTATCAGCTACACTATTGTAAATATAAGCTGTGTAGGTCCCCTCACCCCCATGTGAAAGATTTATTTTTACTCAGGCACTGGGGGAGAAAAAGTAAATGTTTAGTCCTATGCGGATGAGATTAATGCACCTTTATAACAATATTCACTCCCAATTATATTTAGAGTATTGTTGCCACCATGAAGAAAAAGCAGTACAACTTTTTAGATCAGAGGAAAACTGATTTTGATCAAGACTATGAAGAGTTCTGCAAGCAAACAGATGATCTTCATGTAAGTTTGATACTCGCAAATTTTATTCTTGATCACCCTTGTCACTGAGAATAAGTACATCCCTACATAACTACTATGTACTACGTATGGGATGCGGGTGGCGCTGTGGGTTAAACCACAGAGCCTAGGACTTGCTGATCAGAAGGTCGGCGGTTCAAATCCCCACGACGGGGTGAGCTCCCATTGCTCGGTCCCTGCTCCTGCCAACCTAGCAGTTTGAAAGCATGTCAAAGTGCAAGTAGATAAATCGGTACTGCTCCAGCGGGAAGGTAAATGGCGTTTCCGTGTGCTGCTCTGGTTCGCCAGAAGTGGCTTCGTCATGTTTGCCCCATGACCCGGAAGCTGTACGCCGGCTCCCTCAGCCAGTAAAGCGAGATGAGCGCCGCAACCCCAGAGTCGGTCATCACTGGACCTAATGGCCTCCTCCTCCTCCTCCTCCTCCTCCTCCTCCTCCTCCTCCTTCTTCTTTCACCCGATACCTGGAGCTCTCAGGGTGGTTCACAGAACAAAATCAAAATACAAAACCATTAAAATACATAATCAAAACAACAACAACCCAATAACCCCCCCCCCACAAACCCCACATTTTAAAAGTGCCTAGGATGTCCACCAAATCAGTCAAAGGCCTAGTTAAAAAGGAATGTTTTTGCCTGGCGCCTAAAGGTGTGTAATGAAGGCGCCAGGCAAACTTCCCCAGGGAGAGCATTTCACAGATGGGGAGCCACTGCAGAAAAGGCCCCGTTCTCGTGTTGCCACCCTCCAGACCTCTCGAGGAGGAGGCACACGAAGGAGGGCCTCAGAAGGTGATCTCAGGGACTGGGTAGGTTCATACGGAAAGAGGTGGTCCTTTGGTTGTGATAGTTAATTTAGAATATAATTAATAAACATCTTCCATCCTCATATTTTCCTCCTGCAGCAACAATTACAGGCATTTATGGATATTACCTTTGAAAAGATTACAAACACCGAAAGAGCCCTTAGTATGCTGACAAAGTTCGAAAGGTAAGGATGATTACCTATAATCATTCAATGTGAAGCTACCAGTACTTCTGTAACCCTTCCATCCTTTATTATTGAATTAATTTTTCAAAGTGTTGCTCACAGATAAAAGAATGAATTCCCATGGCGTATAAGTTTATCATCTAGAGTCTGTATGGCCTTTGTCGTCCCTTCCAACTATGTAGGTGGAATGCAATGTCATGCTAGGACAAATGTCCTGTCTACCCAAACATTTCAGCTTGCCAGAGGGAATGACCCCCTCCTTGCCCTGTAAGCTGTTCTGAGGGTTCTCCTGTGCCCCCTGGAGTCAATTTGGGGGGGTTCATGGGGGTGGAGAGGAAGGAAAGTCCCATCGCAAGCAAAAGTCCTTGTGTAGGGCTTCCACTGATAAGACTTGTTTTGTGAAGTCCACTCACCTTTCCTGGTAGTCAGCGTTGTGGCCAGGGAGTTGGGTCTCAACGGTTTACTGGCCAAGGGGGCAGAAGGATGCTGCCTCTTGTCATCATTGTTAGGGTCTGTCCCCTGTGGGACTGCCTCAGCCAATCAGCTTTCAGGGTGGGTGTTGGGCTCGAGTGGCAGTTAGGCATTGGGTAAGCCTTTGTTTTTGGGGACGCGTGTGGCGCTCTGGTCTAAACCACTGAGCCTCTTGGGCTTGCCGATCAGAAGGTCGATGGCTCAAATTCCCGCGATGGGAGAGCTCCCGTTCCTCGGTCCCAGCTCCTGCCAACCTAGCGGTTCAAAAGCATGCCAAAAAGTGCAAGTAAATAAATAGGTACCGCTCTGGCGGGAAGGTAAACACGGTTTCCGTGTGCTGCTCTGGTTTCGGTTCTGTTGCGCCAGAAGTGGCTTAGTCATGCTGGCCACATGACCTGGGAAAACTGTCTGCGGACAAACGCTGGCTCCCTCAGCCTGTAAATTGAGATTAGCACCGCAACCCCAGAGTCGTCTGCAACTGGACTTGACCGTCAGGGGCCCTTTAGCTTTTTTAAGCCTTTGTTTGGATGGAGGGGAGGTTGTAGCCTTCGCCTGCCCCTCCTCAGTAAGCGTACCCTGTTAAAGGGATCGAGGGGTGTGAATCTTGTCAGAAGCCTGGATGTGGGCTAGGGCCATGTCACAGCCCCTACGGGGACTCTTCGGGGTGCCCCTATGTGATGTAAGTCATAGGGTGCCTCCTATTGGTAGTTTAACCTTAAGTGGACTCCTTGCAGATGGGCAGGAGTCAAGATATAGCCTAGCTTCACCACAATGCCGAAGCCAAACCTCTCACACCGGTAATAAATAAACTTGTTGCCTAATTGAACCCATAAACCAAAATACTTCATGTCAGTGTGCTTTATTGTTCTCCTGGGAACTTTGTGGCTTGGGTGCCAGTATGAGAAAACCCAACCGGAAGACCAATTGTATATTGAGGAGGTAGTAATTCTAATATGGTTACCCTTCTTGCCTCTGTTCCTTCCCCCTCCCTCCTTCTTGTGTTAAGTTTAATGGTGTAAGAACCACCTTGTATTTGGCAAGACAATGCCTTAGTACGCAACCTTGTCCTATGGTTCTATGAAGAGAAACCGATGAACTAACTCCTGACGGTGATGCTTTCTCTTTGCAGACTAGGAATTCCTAACCTCGGCATTGATGAGAAATACAAGATAATCCTTCAAAACTATGGCCATGACATTGAGATGGTCTCTAAGCTGTACTCCAAGCAAAAGAACGACCCACCGCTGGGGCGCAACCTTCCTCCCGTGGCTGGTAAGATCTTGTGGGCTCGGCAGCTGTTCCACAGGATCCAGGAACCCATGGATCTCTTCCAGAAGCACCCCCTCGTTCTGCAGACAGCAGAAGCCAAGTCCATAATCCGCAGCTACAACAGGGTGGCCAAAGTCCTTCTAGAGTTTGAGGTTGTCTACCACAGGGCGTGGCTTCAACAGGTAAGATGGCGCCCTTGTTGTTTTCGTAGTGGAATTCAAGTGGTATGAATTGATGCTAGAGATGGGGAGAAATTTGAGTTCCTGTTTAAGGCAAGCTGACGCAATTCACACTTTCTGAAACACTACATGAACCGAAACACAGTTGTCCCCTTTAAATGTACACTTCTCTGAATTTTGCAATGCGGGTCTCCAGCTGAGTAGCATGTACAACAATGGGCACATTAATGTCTAGTGGACACAAGTGGGTACATTAATGTGTAGATTAGTGACAATAGTACACAAAATGTGTCATATTGAGAGAAATTGCTCAGCAGAAATGAGTATATTAGATTGTTTACTAATCTGGGTGGGTTTATTGCTGCCAGGATTCAGTGATATAATATAAACTTTGCTTGTGGAAGGTTCAGTCTGTTATATCTTGAGTTAAAAGTTTCTCAGATAGCAGGACAGAGAGACTCCTGATTGAGGTCTTGAAGAGCCATGATCAGTGACATGAAACCGTATAAGATTAGAGGGACCAGTGTTCTGACTCAGTATAATTTCCCCCCCTATGTTCACATGGGTTATTCAGTGAAAGGTTTCTGAGTATACAGCATGTGAGAATGTGCATGCAATGTGTCAAAAGCAGCTTCTGTCTCTAGCAAGGCTATCACAGAAATAGGGTTCCTTGCTTCAGGAACTGTGGGAGAGGAGAACCAAGATCAACACTGGTTCAGAGCTGGGCTTGTTGTGAAGTCATGAAGTGTAAAGTAAACGTAAAGGGACCCCTGACCATTAGGTCCAGTCATGGCCAACTTTGGGGTTCTGGCGCTTATCTCGCTTTAATGGCCGAGGGAGCCGGTGTACAGCTTCCAGGTCATGTGGCCAGCATGACTAAGCCGCTTCTGGTGAACCAGAGCAGCGCATGGAAACACCATTTACTTTCCTGTCGGAGCGGTACCTATTTATCTACTTCCACTGGCGTGCTTTCAAACTGCTAGGTTGGCAGGAGCTGGGACCGAGCAACGGGAGCTCACCCTGTTGTGGGGATTCGAATCGTTGACCTTCTGATTGGCAAGTCCTAGGTTCTGTGGTTTAACCCACAGCACTACCTGCATCCCGCCATGAAGTATAGCAAGCACCATTTATTCTCCAACCTTGCTGGATGTGAATGTTGAACTGCAGTTTGCTAGAACCATAGAACTACAGAACTGCCCAGTAGCTTGCTGATATGTTGCTTCCTCTTCATGACTTAGGGTGGGGTTCACCTAATGAGCCCCATTGGTGGAATTGCAGTGCAAGGACTTCTGCTTGCCAAATGGGGTTTTCTCCCCTCGCCTCCCCTATGGCCCCACAAATTGACTTGGGTGTGTGTGTTGGGAGAAACCCCATAGCAGCACATGGGGGGAGGAGAGGGGTATCATTCCATCCGGCAATCTGACAGAACAATTGGAAGAGTGGAGCATTGAATCCCACCCACGGGCATGAAGGATTCTTCTAGGTTTTTTGTGGGGTTCCAGGCTACTGAAAAGGGCTTCTGGGCCTCTATTTTCCACGCAGGATGGCTTCCTTAAGTGCATAGCGTAAAAGGCACCAACTAGTTGTGTCTTCTAACTTCATCCTCAAGCCAGTCTATAGCAATCTAATGTAACAAAAGTCTATGGAAAACTTCCAGATAGTTAGAAGAGCAGGATTCTGAGACTGGTTGCATCCCAGTTGCTCAGATGGTTAGATTGGGCTGCGCCTGCTTTTGTGCATGGCAGTGGTTTTCAACCAGTGAGCCATGGCACCCTGGGGTGCCTTGAATGATGGCCAGGGGAGCCACGGGCAACACAGGCATCTGTCCCCCTTTCCTTCCCTCCCTTCCTTTGACGCCCTCTCGCATCTCTGCCTCCCAAAGGCTTGCTTAGCTGTTTGTTGAGGCAGCCCTGGCTACAAGCTCCTCAGGTGAATAGTTTCTCTGGGGTTGGCCAGGGGGTGCTTCCCAGGCCCCTGTGGGGTCAGGGGAGGAGGCACCACTCTTTGGGGTGGGGCTGGGGCAGCTCAGAGACCAGGGGTGGCAGCTGCGGCTGCCCAGAGGACTCCCAAGGAGAGGGGAGAGAAGAGTAGGCTGAGCCCACAAGGGAGGGTGCTCAAAAAAGGGTGAGGGGCTGCTGGCTCTGCAGGCAAGGGGTGACACAACTGGGCTTCTGAGCCCCACAGGGCTGCCTCAGAAAGAATGCAGTTGGTCAAGGGAGCTGTGGACCCGAAAAGGTTGAAAACCTCTGGTGTAAGGTGATAGTTTTGGACAAAGCCAGATGCGAGCTCCTCTTGATGACAGTAATGTCTGTAACATTTCTTGTCTGCAGGTCCACCTAACTAGAGCCGGGCTTCAGGCCTCGTTATTGGTGAAAGCTCCAGAGCCAGGAGAAATATTTGTCAATTTTGACCCAGAGATCCTCACCTTAATAAGGGAAACAGAGTGCATGTCACGCATGGGACTAGACATTCCACCCTTTGCTGTTGCACTTCAGCAGAAACGTGACTCCTACAAACAGAACTTCAATAAGCTGCAGGTATTCTTGGATTTCTTCCACCTAACTGTTGCATCTATGGGAAAGTCATCTCGCTGGTTTAAGAAGATACCTGATGTTCCAGGAAAAACTATCCTCGTGCAATCTTTTTAGTTTACTTCATGCGCTGTTTACATATGACTGTTTAGAGATAAAATAGTTTTTTTAAGGATCTCCTGGATGTGCCAGTAGGTTGAAATCCTGTCTTGTTTAAATTGCTATGTAGTGTTTCCTACTGAATTTATCTATATGTCGCTAAATTTTTATTTTTATTTTTATTTTTGATAATCATTTTTATTACTTTTCAATTACAATTCAGTAATAGCCTCATTATAACAATACCAATTTATAATTCAATTATTAATACCAATAGTTCAAATACCGAATTACATAATTTAGATAAGGTGCTAGAATTGATGGCTGGATTATTTGCTTTATTTCTGTGTTCCAAAATCTTATTAATTTCCATTACCTTCCAGTCATAATAATAATCCCTTATACAACAACTGCAATATTCATAACTTTTATTTGTGTTGACACATTAAATGATTTATAAAACTACAAGTGAGGAACTCAAACTATATTCTCATATGTCACTAAATTTGATTAGGTGTTCCCTCCAGTAAGCCTGGAGGCTTATCAAGTATAATGATGAGATGAACTACAGCAAAACCTTTTTTTTTAAAAAAGAGTATCCTTGCAAATTGTCATATTCTTTGTATCCTGATAGCCTTTAAACCAGGTCTTGACATATTGTGACCCACCCTGTCAGATATAGATGGCTGCCAAGTCTGCATCTACACAACTATAAAAAACGTTCTGAAAATACTCTGAAAAAAACTGGTTTTAAAACTCACAATGGAAAATTTCATAGAGTTCCAATTTTAGCTCTACAGCACCATCTGGTGTCACAGTGTTGTAAGACATTTATAACGTTTTATTTTTACTAATGTAGCTGAGTCCCAGCAGTGGCTTTTTCCAGGACAGCAAAAACAAGATGGTTATAAAATATATTGCCAGGCCACAATACATGGTTGATGGACAACTTGTGACCCAGTCAGTTGAACGTAGTCCAAGTATGTCTTTAATCTGTAGAGCAGAACTTGACAATATAAGGTGGATAAAGGTTCTTTTGGGGTCAGCAGGCACATTTGGGATTTTGAGAGTGTGTTGTGGGTGCCTATCACAAAATGGCTGCTGTGGGGTGTGCCATAATACAAAATGGCTGCCGTAGGGTGTACGTCATAACATAAAATGGTGGCCGCATTGAAAAGAGACAGGGATACGAAATGGGGAGGACATGACCCACCAGTGGGAATAACGCACATACTGAGATTTTTGGGGGGTATCTTAAGGGATCCTGGCACCTTTGAGTGCCATTCTCAGGCTGCATGTTTACAATTCTTCCTGGGCCTCATTTCAGATGATGCTGGCAGAGTACAAGAGAGTGAAATCAAAAATCCAAACTCCCCTTCATGTGCTAATGGCTCCTCATTTGGCAAAAGTGGATGATGCGATCCAGCCTGGTTTGACCACACTGACCTGGACATCCCTGAATATTGAGAAGTACTTACAGAATATTTTGGATAAGCTTGGTAAGTCTTATCATTAGCAATAAGACCCTTGTAACCAATGAGCACACAAATACAGTGCCTTGTTAATGATCATGTCTTGGTGGTACAGCAAGCGTGCAAGTTACACAGGGGTTATGTTCTGGGGATCGCACCCAAAGCCATAATCATGTATAGTCAAAACCCATCAGGTTCAATGGCGGGTGAGATTGCCAAAGTCATCTTTCCTTTCCACCCTTTTAAATTAATGGATTTTCTTTTGCTGAATGCACACATGTCAAATGTGCGTAAGTTGCAGACTTACTGTATACTGTTAGGTGCAAAGCACAGACGTTCATTGGTGTGTTAAATGACATCAAGAATAAATTAGTGTTGTTTTTTTTAAAGAAAATTTTTATTGGATTTTCATAGTTTATATAGACATAACACAAACACACAAACACAAAAAACAAACACGCATAATTTCAAAACCTTACTTTCTTAACCACATTCCATGGCTTCCCCATACCCCCCTTCTTGCATCCTAATTCCAATAATTAACTCAACAAGTTCTTGTCCCCAGCTTTTACCCTATTTATATTTTACTTAATTCTTCTTAATTAACCAAATTTTAGTTTTAACCCTCAATTAAACCACGTCGCTCATCATTTAAATCCTTTCCTAAGGTCGACCCACATTCCCTTCCACAAATTTCCCAATTTTAAAACTAAATAAAAGAATAAAGAACATAATAACATAAAACCAAAATATAATTGTACACCCTTTGGATTCCAAAACTCTCGCCCCCCCCCTTTCCCGGTTCCGATCCCCAAAAAATGTCCATCAGTCTATCAGTTCTCAGCCTGGATTCCTCACGTCTGAGGCTCTCAAATCTCTCTCAGTCCCTCTCTGCCGGTTTTGTTGATAATCCTTTATGTTGGACACCGAATCTCGGAGAAGCTCTGTCCCAATGGGATCCATGTTTCTTCCAACCAGACCTCCATACTCAAAATCGGAGCCCAAATCATATATCTTGTTCCTTTTAAGTCCAAATGTCCCAAATGTCCCAAGAGCTCCAATTTTCGTCTTAATCAAATTTATAGTCCATAAATCTTCCGATCTCCCCATAGGAAGATCTCTCCAATCTCGATTCTCAAGTTCAAACCACTTTCTTATCATCCAGTTCTTGTTTTCTTTGTAGTCCATTCTTTCAAACATCTGGTTGTCCTTTTTCTCTTGCAGCAATTCAGCTCCTCCTTCAATTCAACGCATGTCTCCTTCTGTTTAGCTGCAGAATTTTCTTGAATCAAGTCCTTGGCACAATCCACAAATTTATTTACTTTAGAATTCAAGGTCGTTAGGTCTGTAGCCAAAGCTCTATTCTGATCTTGCAGCTTTCCCAGGAGAAAGAACATCCTATCCAGCTCAGCCTGTAATTTTTCATCTACAGCCATTGTAGTGTCTCTGAATCCCATCTAGAGGGATTCTAGTTACTTTGTATTCTTCCTCCAACAGTCAGATTTTTATTTTGTATCTTCTTTATTTTCAACAACTTAGAGTCAAGTAGATCAAAACCAGCCAGCAGAAATAGCAAAAAAATAAATTTTCCAAAATTTGACAGCCCATTTGACAGCTGCCAAACTCTTTGTATCTCCTCAGCAGGCTCTCTCGCAGATCACTCCTGGATCCGGGGGGGGGGGGGTGCACGTCAGCTCCTAAAAGTCAATTTCCTCCTCCAGCACAAAACTTCAAATGCCAAATCGTGGAATTAATAACTTTGTCTCACTCAGGGAGAAGTGATCTCTCGACCTTAGTTATCCAATCCTTGCTTTAAATTATCTGCAAAACGGGGGGGGGGGGGCGCCGGACTTCCTTTTAACGCTTCCCCCGATCGTGCCGAATTCACAAGAAAAGAGATTTTTAAGTCCAATTTCCGTACTACTCACGGGTTGTTATTTTTGCAGTCCGAATGTTCAAGGAAAAAAGTCAGCGCTCCCCGGCCATGGCTTGCGGCTTCACTCTGTAGAAGAAGCGGTTTACTCACAGCACCACGCCACCCTCCATCACCCATTCCGGAGCCTTCAAAAAGGCTTCTTCGTGGGTTGGGGGGGCGCAAATGGTGCCTGCCGAGTCACCAAGTCCACGGCATCCGCGCCTGTGGTTTCTAAGGGTCCCTGCGTCGCCGCCGCGTCAGGACCCGTCTTCTACGGAGCAGATTCCCTCCGGAGCTCGGAGGGAATCCGCCATTTGGCTTCAGCGCTAACCCAGAAGTCTCAAGAATAAATTAGTGTTTGGCAAGCTAGACTTATTGTACAATTGTTCTTTTGTTTGATCTTTCTTGTCTTCTCTAGTGCCAGGATAAAGACTTTGCACTCCAGGAAGGAGTTCAGGAAGCTTATCACTATTTCTTTGTACTGCTCATCCTTTTATCCTTACTTATAAGTGGAAATTATACCGATTTAGAGTGTGATAGGTTTTTTATTTTTAATGCCAAACTAGATATTTAGGAGAAGACATGGGGCTGGGAACACCAGTTGTTGACCAAACCATTGTAAAACAATAAGAAAGCTTCTTATTTTCAGAGAAGAAGCTGTGCGTATGTGTAGGGAAAAGAGGTAAGGAATAGATTAAAGACCTGATCCATTGCCTGCGATTTCCATGCTTCAAATCATACCCTCCCCGTATTGGTTTGCTGTGTGGCAGCATCAGCCATTCCACGTCTTGTAATGTCAGCCATTCTATGGCTGAATCTACATATATGTAAAAAACACTATGAAAATGCTTTTTAAAAACGTTTTTAAAATATATGTGGAATTTACCTTTAGCTCACCACCGCCATCTAGTGTCACAATTGTATAATACACTTACAACACACTTAAATCGCTGTATTTGCAGCTGTGTAGCTGAGTCCCAAGTCTATGTCTCAGCCTGTGTGCAGTTTTGTTTCACTTCTGAAACTCTTAAAAAGTGATTGGTTTTTATATTTTTATTCTATTTTTTTATTTATACATTCATTTATTTCATTTTATACATTTCAATAATTTTACAATCATTTCAACATTTCAAAACTCAACTTCCTTCCCCCTCTTTTTGCGGTTCCTTAAATTTTTAAAAATATCTTCTGCATATTCCAAACTAACTTTACTTACTCATTTATTCATCCACTTTAAATATAGACTCTTATAAAACTGTGGGTGATTTAGTCATCTGCCAATGTTCTTATCTGTTTACAGTTTGTTTGTAAATATTCAATAAACCATTTCCATTCTTTTATAAAAAGTTTTTATATTTTTCAACTGTCCTCTTCAAGATTTTGATGATGAAAAACCCTCTCCCCTATCATTTGGCTGCTACATTACACCCCGTAATGATGGTTTTAAGAATTTCCTAACACATTAGTCCATTCATGCTTAAAAGGGAGGGGAAAGTGGCTTCTGAAAGTACTTGGCCTAACTATATTCATTCTCTTCTTTGCCCTTAAAGCTGACCTTGAGCTGCTGCTTGATCGAGTAAATGACCTAATAGAATTTCGTATCAATGCTGTTCTTCAAGAAATGAGCACTGTGCCCCTTTGCAATCTCCCTGAAGATGATCCGCTGACCTGCGAGCAATTCCTTCACATGACAAAGGTATAGTCATCATGTACACCTAGCCTTCAGTGAGGAATTAAACCTGTGCCTGATTCGCACCACTTTCAGCTGCTTGCATTATTGCATGTCCTTACACATACACACACAGAAAATAAGCATGTCAGGGAGAAGACTAGATTAGACCTCACCTCCTTACTTCTAGTTTTATGAATGGAGTTTGCATTCATAAATGCATAAATGCATTCAAAAAGGGACTGTTTGCATGGTAAAGTCTACAAAGCACGTGACTGTCTACCTGCAGTATGGTGTAACAGATCAGATGCAGAACTATGGCCTCAGATAAAACTACAGAGTCATTGTTGTTTGTTGTTAGAATTCCTGCTCCATGATTGCAGTCATGGGATTTTTGTCTATCACATGACGGTGTATGTTTTGACTCCATAGAGTGGGAAGTGACAGAGACAGGATGTTTGTGTTACTGTATTCCGTGAGGTGGGACTATTGTCCTTTGTTCTTTTTCTCTTTGCTGTTTGATGCTAGAGAGAGGGAGCCATGTTGCAGTGCTCTCTGTGTGTTTATATGTAAATAAAGTAGATGAGCCAAAATGCTGAGTTGCTGAGGTCTGTTACGCAAGCTGTGAAGACTCTGCGAATCCCTAAGTGTGCCGATGTCTGTTAACATCGGTCGCTGTGATGAAAACTTTTGAAGAAAACTTTTGAAGCTCCCGAAAGAACAACCAGGAGGGAGAGAACATGCCAGCAGGCATGTGTCTCTGCCAGGGTCCTATGTGAGTTTAGGGTGAGCTCCTGACAGTTTAGTCATTTAGTCATGTCCGACTCTTCATGACCCCATGAACCAGAACACACCAGGCACTCCTCTCTTCCACTGCCTCCTGCAATTTGGTCAGACTCATGTTAGTAGCTTCAAGAACACTGTCCAACCATCTCGTCCTCTGTCGTCCCCTTCTTCTAGTGCCTTCAATCTTTCCCAACATCAGAGTCTTTTTCAGGGAGTCTTCTCTTCTCATGAGGTGGCCAAAGTATTGGAGCCTCAGCTTCAGGATCTGTCCTTCCAGTGAGCACTCAGGGCTGATTTCCTTCAGAACGGATAGGTTTGATCTTCTTGCAGTCCATAAGACTCTCAAGAGTCTCCTCCAGCACCATAATTCAAAAGCATCAATTCTGACCCACAGAGCTCAGAGGCAGATGAGGGGGGAAATTGGGGAATAATGGGAGAGGAAGATTAGGCAGAGCCAGAGCAGCAGCTGGTTGACATGTTGGCACTAGAAAGCATTCCAGACCCTACTTGTCCCAGACTCCGGTGAGCCTTAAAAGTAGGAGAGCAAAGAGTTCAAAGACGTCTTCTTTGTGGAACAGGAATTCAATAATATGAAGCACCCATCATTCCTATGCTGGACCACAAATCTATCTTCCTAGCCCCCTCACTTGTAAAGCTTAGATCCTCACCATACTCATCCAAATCTTATTCCTGGTTCCTTATCTTCTCCTTTGTTATTTTTTCAAATACAGAGAAAAAGCTGCTATACAGTGGAAAAGGAAATGTGGTTGTATGAATCAGTCCCAAAGTCACACATATCGTTGATTATTTGATGGGTACAGGGCTATGAATGTATATCTATTGGCCTCAACTTGATGGGGCACAAGCTGGCAAACCAATCTAAAACTTTTCCCCAATAGTAAAAGTTAATATATCCTCCAAACAAAACTATTCATCACCTGTTATGGAGTTCCATCTTGACAGGGCTGAGATGCAGTCTGACTGTTAACTGTTTTTGGCTTTACCAAGACTTAAAGCAGATCCTCTTTGTGACATCACACATGACATCAGAATGGCTCCCAGACTATCTCCAGGCCACCAGCAATGGCCAGTAAACTTCTGCAACCAAGTAACCATCAGCCTGACTACCCAGTTGTTTCTATCTAGACTATTGGATGTTTATTTTTTGCTCTCATAATCAAAGCCTGCGTGTAATCTGAAAACCTGCTTCCACTGTTAAAGAAAACTAATTGTCAGGAACTGGGTAGAGGAGGAATGGTGGAGACTGTCTCCCCATCCTGACCCTTCCAGGGAGGAGGAAGAGGAAGACAGTATAGATTTACAACAGGGTTTTGCGGGAGGTCACAGCTCAGACACAGATGAGGGGAAAAATTGGTGAATAATGGAAGAGGAGGAGCAGAGCCAGAGCAGCAGCTGGCTGACACGTTGTCACTAGAAAGCATTCCAGACCCTCCCTCTCCCAGAACCCAGTGAGCCTTAAAAGTAGGAGAGCAAAGAGCTCAAAGACAGAGGGCCCAACCCCCTGCAATGTAGCTATCCCATATGGGGATCAAACCTGCAACCTTGGCATTATCAGGACCATGCTCTAACCTATGGAGCTATCCAAGGAGATAAAGAAATCAGGTGGTGGGTATAAGGAGCAAGAGAATGAGACAGGAGAAGGCAAGGAGACTGGAAGGACAGTGAGCCTTGCGGGTAGGAATAAAAATTGAGAGGGCGCCAGCCAGCAAAGGGCATTTCTGCTCACCCTGGAATGTTGCTTATTCAGAGCTGAGCAGATGCCTTCTGAAGACTGGCCTGTTTGTTTCTGTTGAAATGACATAGTCACAGTGAGTGTGGTGCAGGAATACCAGCCTGGGAATTGGGAGACTCAGGTTCAAAATCATTCCTGCTCAGCTATGCAGATCTCACTGGGTGACCATGGGCCTATCTTTCAAGCCAATCTGCTTCACAGGGCTGTTGGGAAGATAAAATGGATGGTGACAGCAGACATGTCTGTGTGTCTGTCTGTCTGTGTCTGTATAGACCCATATGTGCTTCCCTGAGCTCCTTGGAGCAATGATGAGACAAAAATACAAGAAAGACTGTTGGCTCTTCCCTGTGTTTATGTAACTCAAGAGAACTACATACTCAGCTGTCTTGTTGCTAGCATTGCTAAGCCAGAATAAAACCTAATTTATTGACAGCTGCATGAATTATGATAGCTAGGAAGTGGAAGGGGCTGTTGTTGTTGTTGTTTAGTCGTTTAGTTGTGTCCGACTCTTCGTGACCCCCTGGACCAGAGCACGCCAGGCACTCCTGTCTTCCATTGCCTTCCGCAGTTTGGTCAAACTCATGCTAGTAGCTTCGAGAACACTATCTAACCATCTCGTCCTCTGTCGTCCCCTTCTCCTTGTGCCCTCCATCTTTCCCAACATCAGGGTCTTTTCCAGGGAGTCTTCTCTTCTCGTGAGGTGGCCAAAGTATTGGAGCCTCAGCTTCACGATCTGTCCTTCCAGTGAGCACTCAGGGCTGATTTCTTTAAGAATGGATAGGTTTGTTCTTCTTGCAGTCCATGGGACTCTCAAGAGTCTCCTCCTGCACCATAATTCAAAAGCGTCAATTCTTTGGCGATCAGCCTTCTTTATGGTCCAGCTCTCACTTCCATACATCACTACTGGGAAAACCATAGCTTTTACTATACGGACCTTCGTTGGCAAGGCGATGTCTCTACTTTTTAAGATGCTGTCTAGGTGCTAGGTGAATATAAAATGGAAGAATGGTATAAAGAGGTGTGGGATATGGTTATTAATGATAAATTAACATGTGCCATTAAGCTAATACAGGGGATATGCAGGAGAAATGATTTTGAGGAAATATGGGAGGCGTTTGTAGAATTTGTACTGTTAAAACGGAAAGGGGTGAAACCATCGCAAGAGGTGTTGAAATTTTGGGAGGTTGGATAGTTACAACGGAATGGTCTCGGTGGTGGGGTGCATATATTTATTCTTATTTGTTTATTATTATTACTTTGTCAAAATAAAAAAGAAGATTTTTAAAAGAAAAAAAGAAAAAAATTAAATCTAAATGATATTGGCATTTTTGCAGGAACTCTGTACGAAGGGAGCATGCACTTTGCACCTGAAAAGCTCATTGGTGGAGGAAGCAGCAAATGAGCTTATCAACATGTTACTGGACACAGAGGGGCAAATCAGAGGGGATTCTGGCAATAAGTTTCTGAGTGGAAGCAGCAGTGAGGAAATGCATGAAGGTAAGGACTGGCATTCCACCATATGTTAACTCATAGTCTATTTCAGGTATGGGAAATCTCTGGCTTGGGGGCCAGTCTTGGCCATCCACGTGTTCTAACTTGGCCTGCAACCACGCCCACACACCCATCAGCTGATGCCACCAGTGATGTCAGCTGATGGGCGAGAGGATGGGGCCATCGCTGCATGCCCTACTCCCAGCAGAGAAGAGGACTGCATAGCCAAGGCAGCAGGAGTTCAGCTGAATTGGAGAAGCGCGCAAGCTGCTTCAAACAGCACTTTTGTGAAGCGCTTTAAGGCAGCTCCTGCAGTCTCGTTTCAGCTGAAATGGGGCTGTGGAAGCTGCTGTGAAATGCTTCACAAAAACATTACACAAGAGGTTTCAAATATTTCTTTTGAAAGTGGGTGGTCGGTGGTCGGAAGAAAGGTTACTCCCTACCTTATTGCTGTCACTGTCATTTGCAGGAGAAGCATGTGAGTCTTAAATGGGTGAGGGTAGAGACTCAGAAAGGCTTTTGCAAGTCTCCTCTCCCTGAAGTTCAGAGGGAAAAGGACTTAAAAGACAAATGGGAGGAGACTTACATACACCTTTGCCAGTCTCCCGCCTTCCTTTTTAAGTCCCTGATCTTGCGCCAATCTTAATGGGGTGGTGGACCCACAAAAGTGTTTGCGCAAGCTTCTTTCCACTTGCCTTTTAAGAGCAGAGCAAAAGATATTTTGACAGGTGGGCGCCCCATGCAGAGAAACTCGACACTGAGATTTCAGAAAATGCACGAGAGCAGAGTGCTCATAATATGACATTGATGGATAATTTCCTTGTTGTACTGTGCTGTGTTTTGTACAAGCTAGTAACTGAAATAATTCTGTGCAGTTGTAGTTGCTCTTTGTAATGTTTAATGAAAATAATAATACCAACTTTTAAAAAGAGGAAAAAAAATAGTGATTCCTGTCTGAAACTGCACTAGGCATTGCTCATGTACTTTCAGACCTATATCTGCAAGCAAAAGTTCTAAAAAAATTGTTCTTAAAAAGAGAAAGGAAAGTTGAGGTTCTCAGGCAATTCTGTACCTGGTCAATTTTGTGTGTGGATTGTCTGTGCTCCTGAAGCATCACAGTATCGTTACAAGCCATTATGAACAGTTCAATGTATAGTCTGGGGCATCTCAGTTCTGACCATAGCTGTCAACCGTCCCTTATTTGATGGGAAACTCCCTTATCCCAGCGCCGTGTCCCGCTGCTGTCCTTTGTTGATGATGTCCCTTAAATTTCCTGGGTTTCAAAGGAAGCAGCTATTCTCCCTCCCTCCCTGATGGCCAGGGAGGCTCCAACTGTGTTGCTTGGCTGCGTTGCTCACCCAATAAGGAGTCTAAGAACGACTGGGGGTGGAGCTTGCATGCCTTGTGCCGATCAAATCAGCCGCATTGCCTGGGGACTCACCTTTGCTCAGTGCTTCCCAGCGGAGAGGTGACAGTGGTTTTCCTTGCTGCATCCCCTTTGCCAGGTTGCTGCGCTGTGGGAACCACCACTTGAGGCTTCGTTTGGCTGCTGTCTGGGCTTTCTGCCTTTGGCTTGGAGGGGCTCAAAAGTCGAACATACCTGTGTTTGGAAAATCCCTTATTTTGGCTGCTGATCCCTTATTTTCGAGGCTGCTGATCCCTTATTTTCAAATCTGTAAGCTGACAGCTGTGGTTCAAGAAAAAGTGAGAGAAAGAAACAGACAGACAGACAGACAGACAGAAAGAAAAAGTGAGAGAAAGAAACAGACAGACAGACAGACAGACAGAAGGCATGTTCAGATGAACACAAAATATCTCTAAGGGGGATGGGTGCATGTGCAAGCCCTAGTCCCAATTTCATTGTGAGCGCTCCTCCCCTCCCCTTGTTGCACAGGGAAGGTCTGCATAAAGTTTCTATTCATATTGACACAGAACTTTCTGTGCGACTGGGGACTCAGGCACCTTTGCTGTGCAACACAGTCAAGATTAAGGACTTGCTGCTCAGAAGGCTACTGACTTAACTCCACTGATTACTGTTCCTAGGAGCGGAGGAGGACGGGCCATCAGACCCCTTAGCATCCTCGCACACAGCTAGCCAGATGTCAGCAGGCTTGTCTTCCCCCTTGACCAAGAAAAAGAAGAGGGAAATGGAAATGCTAGAGGAAGAAGCCCAAGAGCTGCTGTCCCATTTCAACCACCGGAACGTGGATGCTCTTCTGAAAGTTACGCGCAACACCCTAGAGGCCATGCGAAGGCGCATCCAAGCCTCTTCTATGTTCAGCTTCTTAGGTAAGTCTCGTGCCATACTCAGCAGAAACAGCTGGGCATAGCGAAACCACAGTTAAAATTTCAAACATCCCATCTTCTTACAAGCTGTTGTTGATGGAACTGGCTGTTGGTGGCCTTAGGTGAGACTGCACAGTTGGGTGGTACAATATTTGGCTTGTTTAAAGCTTTGCCAGATCAGCCAAGGCCAGCTCAAGACATTTTGCCCCTGAGCCAAAGGGCTAGCTGTTGCCTTAATTCCCCAATTCCACATTGAAAAGCTCATTAGGCCGGCAGCTGAATCTTTCCCCTAACATACAGTATTTCACTGTCCCCCAAGGGCAGCAGGTTACTTTAGGGCAGGCTTCCTCAAACTTGGCCCTCCAGATGTTTTGAACTACAATTCCCATCATCCCTGAGCACTGGTCCTGCTAGCTAGGGATTATGGGAGTTGTAAGCCGAAAACATCTGGAGGGCTGAGTTTGAGGAAGCCTGCCTTAGGGCATGCTGTTTTTTGAACCGGCAATGGACTTACCGTATTTTTTGCTCTATAAGACTCACTTTTTCCCTCCTAAAAAGTAAGGGGAAATGTGTGCTATGGAGCGAATGCAGGCTGCGCAGCTATCCCAGAAGCCAGAACAGCAAGAGGGATTGCTGCTTTCGCTGCGCAGCGATCCCTCTTGCTGTTCTGGCTTCTGAGATTCAGAATATATTTTTTCTTGTTTTCCTCCTCCAAAAACTAGGTGCGTCTTATGGTCTGGTGCGTTTTATAGAGCAAAAAATACGGTGTCTCCTGGACAAATCCTAATTTTTAGCATTGAGGCTGATTATTCCATCCTCTGCATCTCCCCACCGACTTGTGTGCTACACCATAGTCTATGCACAAAGCAATCAAACAGAGCAGATAAGATTCCCAGGGCACACAATCTGCTTCCCCTTGACATCAGTGGGATAACTTCCTCCGATGCTAATGGAGGTGGACTGTAGCTTCCTGAATATTGCTCTTTCATGCAAAAGGAGGAAAGAATGCAGACAGATTGGGGACAAAGGTGCTTTGAAGTTCTGCAGTGCATTGAAAAGACATGCTAGTGCTTTCTTTATGAACCGCTGTGGGTTTTGATGAGGAGCATGGTTAAATAATCCTAGATGTCTGCGTTGACAGAATGCTGCTGTTTAATCAGAGACGATATGGCGTCGAGCAGACTTATGATCTCTCAGCATGGACACCACACACAACCTTGTTTGCCGGCACACTGAGACACAGTGTGTGGCCCACAACGCAAGTGCTGCAAATCCTAGTATATGCCAGCAATACAGATTTGTTCTAGTGAAGGCACATCATGGGAACGTCTATAGGACTGAGGATTGGGTGGGTGTTAGGTGTGTTTCTGCCACACATCTAATCTCCACTTTCAGATTGTTATGGTGGTCATCTCCTCTTCAGGGCTGCATAGCTAGCATGAGCTGGTGCATGTGGAATAATGGGCACCATGCGTGCAGGGTCTGTCTTTGCTGAGTCATATAAGGATTTACTAGGAATAGTTCTTTTTTCAGTTCAGCACCCCAAGCCAAACCAGAACCATGGGCACCTCCAGTGGAAACACTTTTGGAGCGTCACCAAGTAATCTGTGTCAGGGACTGGACTGAAGAGGAACGGTGGGGGCCGCCCCCTTCTCCTGAACCTTCTGGAGAACAGGAAGATAGTATAGATTTAGAACAGTGGTTTGCAGAAGGGCATAGTTCAGAGGCTGCAGAGGGCAGAAGCTGGGGAATACTGGAAGGGGAGAGCAGGAAGAAGGAGAAGCACCAGGGGAGAACCAGCTGACACACTCAGTGTCCTTGGAAAGCATTCCTGCTCCCGCTCTCCCAAGACCAGATGGGCATTGAGGGTATTAGAACAGAGAGCTCAGAGGCAGAAAGCTCAGATTAACCGACGCGGGAGTGATGTCAATTATGGGAGACATAGGGGAGTGGGACTTTACATGGAGCAACACCATCGTTGAATAGAGGCTACATTCTTTCTCTCTCTCTCTCTGTGAATACTGAATAAATTATGTGGTAAGGACTCTTTGTATTTATCAGCATTTTTGGCTGCCCCTGAAGCCTTGACACCTGGGAGATTCTTATTTTTCTTCAGCAGACTGTCCTGGATTAATAATGATTTGTCTGTCTTGCTGTCAGGGACTGTGCTGCAGAGGGCTGCACTGAGGAGGAATGTTGGGAGCCTCCCCCTCCCCCTCCCCCTGTTCCTGATCTGGATCTTGAATCTTCCCAGGAGCAGAAGGACAGTATAGATTTGGAACAGTGGTTTGCAGAGGGACATAGTTCAGAAGGCAGAAGCTGGGAAATACTGGATGGGGAACAGCTAGGAGACGAAAATCTGGAAGGGAGACGGTTAACAGATTCACAGTCTCTAGACAGCATTCCTCCACCGCCCTCCCCAAAGTCGAGAAGAGCTCAGAAAGTGGCAGAACAGAAAGCACAGAGGGTATAAACTCAAATTACGAGATACAGAAGTGCCGTAGATTAATAGGGACAGAAGGGGGTGGAGTCCTTAATTGGGAGCACCGCCATTCCTAGGAGATGTGCTCTTTGTTCTCTCGCTATGATTATTATAGTTTCTAACTGGTAAGAAGACTTCTTTTCCTTTGTTCTGCTTATCTACTGCCATGGGGAAGAAAGCTGATTCCCCGAAGCCTGACGCTCGCCTTTCTTTTTAGATAAGGAGAGTGCTTCCAAGCAGAGACAGAGTGCTCAGCCCATCTTTAAGGCTAGCGTTATCCTTTCCATTCCAAATTTTGCTATGATGCCCACACTTGAGGAAGTACAGCAAACGCTCAACAAGGCTGTGGACTGCATTGTAAGCGTCATGAAAGGAGTTGGCCAGTGGAGCAAGGAGAGGCTATCCAAGGTATGGCACCTCTGTGTTTCTGATAACATTCCTGATAAGATACATTCAGGTTTGGGTACCACATAATCTCCCTCTCCCCTTTGTTTCTGCCCAGCAAAAGATGCTAGAAAGTAAAATGGCTGCTTTGCGAAATGAAGGAGACAGCGATTCTGAGACTGAAATGAGGCAAACTGAAGTTGGAAATATCCTTGGTAATACTTTGCAGCACTTATGTATGAATCTTGCCTTTACAGTGGTGCCTCGCAAGATGAAAAGAATCTGTTCTGTGATTCTCTTCGTCTAGCGGTTTTTTCGTCTTGCGAAGCAAGCCCATTGACGGATTAGTGGATTAGCGCTATTAGCGGCTTATCAGCTTATCGGATCAGCTGATAAGCGGCTTAGCGGCTTAGAAAAAGGGGGGAAGGAAACCCCCCCCCCGCAGGAACTCGCAAGACATTTTCGTCTTGCGAAGCAAGCCCATAGGAGATTCGTTTTGTGAAGCATCACCATAACAGAAAACCCTTTCGTCTAGCGAGTTTTCCGTCTTGCGAGGCATTCGTCTTGCGGGGCACCACTGTATTACATATACTTGCAGAAATCTGTTACTTTTAAAATTGTTATTAAAACTTAAGGAACATTCATGGTAACTTAGATCTTCTAAGCAAGTGAAGTTTACATAATATTTGGAGGAATTCATGAGCAGGATCCTGCAAGCAGGCTGACATGTTCAACTCAGGATGATTTTTGCATGTTAAAACATCAGCAAAAACAGATGCACTAGTCCCCATGTGTATTTTTTTTTGCCACATTCTATAATATATGGAGGCCCTCAAAGCCTGAAGTGAGGTGTAGCTTGTCAACGTAAAAATGAATACATGTCAAGAGACCTTGTCTGGAATCCATATTTAACAAATAAATAAGATAACAGAATCACCAGGAGAAGATTGAAATGCTCTCAAGGAAGCAATTGAACCAAGATCCTATTACTTAGCTTAGCATCAATATACTGCAAAGCTATCAGCATGTAATTTTAGGCTGTGCTTAAGTTTTTAGAATGGTCAGCACAATATATAATGAAGATGTGTTTTGAGATTTCTGATTTTGTCTCTGAGGCCTAATGTATTAATGTGATGATTGCAACTTTTCCCCGCTCAAGACACTGCTTCGGATACAGCCTCTCTGATCTTGCCTTCTCCTGTCCAAAACAAGAATAACTACAAAAGCATTTCAGAGAATAAGGAAATAATTAAGCTGATGTCCGTTCTTAGCACATCTATCAATTCCACCAAAAGGGTAAGTAAATGTGTAGAGGGGATCTTTAAGTGAGGTGGCTGGTGAAAAGGAAGTAAACAAATTGGGAAGAGAAAAGAGTCACAGAAAGGGATGGGGAGGAAAGTACATGGAAAGCAAGAGGAAGAGGAGGAGGAGGAGGAAGGAATTGGCAGAAGTCAGTGGAAAAATGGGACTGCAAATATTGTTAGGAGTGTCAGTTTGAATTTCTTAGTGCAGAAAGTATTGATCTGATGTGTAGAGATCTTTCCTATTCTAATTAGTTCAAGAGGGTTCTGGAAGCTTCTCTTTGTGAAAGAAACAAGCAGAAGGTTCATGATGTTTGGGTTATACCTTCAGAGGTCATGCTCTTCTGTCAAGGTCATGCTGACTATAATAGTAAGGCCAGAAGGTGTCCTGTTTTCACTCTTTCTATCTCTTTCCTTCTGGTGTGGTGTTCTGTATATAGTATGCTTAATGTTAAGTTTCAGCTTTGTTATAAGTTATTGTAAGTTTAAATCTGGAGCAGGATTGGGTGGTTCCTGCCAACCAATCATACTGCTGCATTGTTCTAGGACCAATCAGACTGCTGCATTTTGGATTTATATCCTCAATCAAACGTAATATTCTTTTGTCCCTCCCCCGCTTCCCTCCACCCCCACTCGATTTCCTCTACATTCTGAGATTACATTTATCTTGCATTCTGCAGACTTCTCAATTCATCTATGTATACTTATTGTCCTTCCTTACTAAGTTACATTCCCTCAGATACTTTACATTTTAATCTAGGCATATTAGCATATCTTTTTTGAGCAATATTTTCCCATATATTCATCAAAACATTTCCACTCCTTTTTAAATTTTTGATTCAATTGATTTCTTATAATAACTGTTAGTTTTGCCAAAGCTAAGTATTCATTTAATTTACAAATCCATTCCTCCCTTGAAGGTAGAGTTTGTGATTTCCGTTTAGCAGCAATCACTACTCTAGCTGCCGTGCTATTTCTTCCCCATCAATCCAAGGAGATATGTCTCTGGTTTTTTAAATTATTGATATGTTCAGCATCATCTTTAATTCTTCATGTATTGCTGTCCAGAATTTCTTAATTTCCTCACATCTCCACCACATATGTATTGTTGTTCCTATTTCTTTACCACATCTCCAACAAATTTTGGATTTCAGTTTATATATCTTTGCCAACTGGTCTGGTGTTAGATACCAGCTGTGGAACATCTTAACAAAATTTTATTTGATTGTGTATGAGGTGGTAAATCGAATAGCTTCTTGCCAGAGTTTCTCCCATTGCTCTAGATAAATAGTATGGCTGACATCTTGGGCCCATTTTATCATCGTTTCTTTCACTTCTTCATCCATCAATTCCTAGTCCAGTAGGAGATTATATGTTTTAGATAACAATTTCTTATTATTCTGAATTATTGTAATATTTAATTTTGAGTCCTCTTTTGCAAAGTCTTTCTTTTGATCAGAATTAAATATACTTCTTAGTTGCATATAATGCCATCTCTCAATTTCATATTGTCGTATCTCCTCCATAGCATGCACACAACTTCATGCTAAGCTACTTGAATAAATGCAACATTACAAACCTTCCCTAAGAGCACTTTTTGAAGGTTCACAACTTCTTTGGGTTTGTTTTCATTCTAATCTTAACTCTTCCTGCACATTTTTCCTAGGAACCAGGTAAAACATTGTAGTGGAGCTGGCGTATTCAGCCACCTTACTCTGTGACTTGTTAATGTTTCAGGAAGTCCTTGCAGCCTTGGAGCGCTTCAGATGTTACCATCACATCTGGCAGAGAGAGAAAGAGGAAACCATTGAAAACTTCATCAAAGGAAGCCCTCTGCTCTCTGAATTTGAATCCCAAATTCTATATTACAGAGACTTAGAACTCGAAATTAACTCTGAGCCTGAATACATATGCGTGGGAACAGTTGCGCTGTTTACTGGTATGGTGATTTAATATTCAAATGCCATCAAATTCATGCTAGTCTCCGTTGCATTTGCGAATCTTGCTTAAAACAAAAAGGGTGCAATCGATCACACATCTCCCTGAGAGTAAATCCCATTGAACTCATATATATCATTTGTGTCACTCCTTTTGCTCTACCTATTGGTTCTAATGAACGTACAGTCGTACCTTGGAAGTCGAACAGAATCCATTCCGGAAGTCCGTTCGACTTCCAAAACGTTCGGAAACCAAAGCATGGCTTCTGATTGGCTGCTGTGTTAGCCCCGTCAGACATTCAGCTTCCAAAAATAGTTTGCAAACTGGAACAGTCACTTATGGGTTTGCGGCGTTTGGGAGCCAACAAGTTCCGGAGTTAAACTGTTCCAAAACCAAGGTATGACAGTATATTAGGTAAAGGTAAAGGGACCCCTGACTATTAGACTCTGGGGTTGCTGCGCTCATCTCGCTTTATTGGCCGAGGGAGCCAGCGTACAGCTTCCGGGTCATGTGGTCAGCATGACTAAGCCACTTCTGGAGAACCAGAACAGTGCACGGAAACGCCGTTTACCTTCCCATCGGAGCGGTACCTATTTATGTACTTGCACTTTGACGTGCTTTTGAACTGCTAGGTTGGCAAGAGCAGGGACCGAGCAACGGGAGCTCACCCCGTTGCAGGGATTCGAACCGCCAACCTTCTGATCGGCAAGTTCGGTGGTTTAACCCACAGCGCCACCTGCGTCCCATGACTGTATATTACAATGCACTATAAAAGCTGTTTTGTTTTTGGTCCCTTCTTGTCAAATTCATGGAATTGGGAAAGGAGAGGAGGGGTGGATTCAGGAAGGGGTGTGTCACTATTTCCTTAGCTAGCTGTCACTGAATGATTTTTTGTTCCCTCAGCGGATCTGAAATTGGCCCTAACAACAGAAACCGAGGCTTGGATGGTTGCGTTTGGACGTCACTGTAACAAGAAGTACAGGACAGAGATGGAAAACATATTTACCTTTGTAGAGGAAATCAGCAAGAAACTGAACCGTCCAATTAAAGACTTGGATGACATAAGGATAGCAATGGCTGCCTTAAAAGAGATCCGAGAGCAGCAGATCCCCATAGACTTCCAAGTGGGACCAATTGAGGTAGTTGGAAAGGGAGCCTGTACCCGTTTCCTGATGTGATCTTTGGCGCTGAATTGTGTCTGTCCACTGCTGCCCCATCCTGGCCCGCAACTCAGGGTCCTAGCACAGTCTGCTGTGCTCTTTTGTTTATTTTATAGAATTCCCCTCCCCAATGCAATTTAATATCCTGCCTTTCTCTCCTAGTGGAATTTCAAGGCAGCTAAGAACATCAAAACAATAAAATGTCACATAAAAAAACAAATTAAATTTAAATGCTGATCAAACCAATTTTCCTCCCCATACCTGATGTTGATGCAAAGTTATGGACTCCTTTATACCTCCCCTCCATTTTACAAACAAATTAGGTATTTTATATATTTCTCCACAGCTTAATCTGCTATTGTATGTTTATGATGGGGCTCATTATTGCTTCAACTAACACAGTAGTACAGGATCCATGGAAAAGATAGCTTGAAATCATTTTGGTCAACAGTGTTTCACATGAGATGTTAATGATTTCTCCTTTGTCACTATTTAACTGTTTAGTGACATGTCAGGTTGTGCAAAATGTTCCTTGCTTTGGTGGATGTTGAAAAGTGACATTGAATTCTTTGTGCATTTCTCTAGAAAAAAGAGAGGATATGCAATTTTTGCAAGGGCAGGTTTTTCTGATTTCTTGCAGATCCTTTCAGATCCTCCTAGCATTAAGTGTTCAGACAATCATATATGAAGAAGCCTTTGGCTGTCTACATACTCCATTTGTTCCTTCCTTTGCATGACAAAGCAAACAAACCAAGAACTCTACCGTTAACTATAGTTTCTCATATCGCCCAGATTGGGTAACTATGGTTAGTGGCTTTAGAACACTATTCTGCCTTGTTCTGAAACCATTGATCTTTGTTTCCCAATTTGAGCGAAATGAGAAATTATCATTAATGGAAGACTATCTGGTTATTTTGCTTTCTTGTGCAAATGGAGATAATATATAATAATAATTTATTATTTATACCTGGCCCATCTGTCTGGGCTTCCCCAGCCACTCTGGGCGGCTTCCAACAAAATATTAAAATACAGTAATGCATCAAACATTAAAAGCTTCCCTAAACAGGGCTGCCCTAAACAGGGCTGCCCGTCTGGTAGTTGTTTTTCTCTTTGACATCTGGTGGGAGGGCAGTCCACAGGGAGGGCGCCACTACTGAGAAGGCCCTCTGCCTGGTTCCCTGTAACTTGGCTTCTCACAATGAGGGAACCACCAGAAGGCCCTTGGTGCTGGACCTCAGTGTCCAGGTAGAACGATGGGGGTGGAGACGCTCCTTCAGATATACTGCACCAAGGCCATTTAGGGCTTTAAAGGTCAGCACCAACACCAATATTAAGCTGTTCTAAGCCAATTTATATATCTCTATTCATTTGGCATGGATATCTTCTTATTTTTACATATGCCCATCATTCATCATAAACAGAAAATTGTTCTTGATAGAGGGAGAGGCGGTTTAATTACGTATGGCTCATGTGACATCAGGTGCACACATTGAGCTCTGGGCCCCCTCAATTCTGGGGGCAACCTGGGACTTCTGGGGCACATATCTGTAGCTGTAAATACGATTCACTCTCAGAACTGAAATTCTTAGATTTCCATTGCATCCCTGGTGCCATGTTGACAGCTAATTAAAATTCCACGTCACCGTCAATTTTAAGTTACCTGTTCCACCAGCCTAGCTCCTTTGCATCTTTAGCAGGACCACCTGCTACATTTTTGATCTTTAGTTCCCCAAAGAATGTTTAATTATGTACATACTTACATGCAGATTTATTTATTTTTGATGGTCATAGATAACAACCTTTTGTCCCGGCAGGAGTCCTATGCAATGTTAAACAAGTATGAGCTCTTGGTGGCAAAGGAAGAGATGGAAAAGGTGGACACATTGCGTTATACCTGGGAGAAAGTACTGGTTCGAGGAAACGAAGTGCAGAATGAATTAGTAGCCCTGCAACCCAAATTCAGAGGGGAGCTCATAAGCACGGTGGAGATATTTGTGGAAGACTGTGATCAGTACTACTTGGATTATGAGAAGGTGAAGGATCATAGTAAACTGAGGGGGGTGGGATATCATTTTGTTATTTGTAAGGTATAGATTTTTTGGGAAGCTGCCTGAAAAGGTGTCAAGCGTTAAACACTGAAAGTATATTTTAGTTGAATACATCCTCCTGGGGTCCCTTCCAGCTCCACAATCCTATGATCTGTGTTGAAGAATAATCTCAGGCTATTGTTTTTTATACAGAACAAGTATGGGTGATGATAACCCAAATTCCATTAAGGGGGTTGGATTGTGGGCTGAAAATAGCTAGACTTCAGGCAAAAGGTTGGCCAGGTTCTTTTGGTCTGTGGATGCCTTCTTTTTAATGGATTGCAACGAAGCAGCCCATTAAAAAAGCAGAGACATCACCTTGCCAACAAAGGTCCGTTTAGTTAAAGCTATGGTTTTCCCAGTAGTGATGAAGTACAAATGTATGGGGCTTTTATTTATAGGATATGTCAATTCTCTCTTCCAGAATGGTCCCATGGTGACTGGTATTGAACCTCAGGAAGCTAGTGACAGACTCATCATGTTCCAGGTATTCTTTGACCTTTTAGCCCATATCTTTATTATTATTATTAAAATATTTTATTAACATATAGAACACATACATTTACATTTACACAGTACATATACACAACACAATACCTTATTTTCATAACATAAAGCATACCTAGGTAAAGATAAAGGGATCCCTGACCATTAGGTCCAGTCGTGACCGACTCTGGGGTTGCGGCGCTTATCTTGCTTTATTGGCTGAGGGAGGCGGCGTACAGCTTCCGGGTCATGTGGCCAGCATGACTAAGTCACTTCTGGTGAACCAGAGCAGCGCACGGAAACGCTGTTTACCTTCCCGCCGGAGCAGTGCATATTTATCTACTTGCACTTTGACATGCTTTTGAACTGCTAGGTTGGCAGGAGCAGGGACTGAGCAACGGGAGCTCACCCCGTGGCGGGGATTCGAACTGCCGACCTTCTGATCGGCAAGTCCTAGGCTCTGTGGTTTAAACCACAGCGCCACCCGCGTACCTACAGCACTCTATATAATACCTACCTATAATAATATTGCATACCCACAGCTCCACCAGCATACCTACAGCACTCTATACCTACCTATACTCAGTGATGTCGAACGGGGGTGGGGGTGGGGCAATGTGCCCCAGGTGCCATGTCTGGGAGTGGGGGGGGGTGACAAGAAGCCACCCCATGGCGGCGCGAGCAGCCATCGCACCGCCGCAGCCGCATGTGGAGGATCCTTCGTTCGCGGCTGCAGCCACAAGCAGAGGATCCTGGCACTGTCTGTACGGCACTGGAGAAGTTCCACGGCAAACTGCTATGTACAGCGCATGTGGGGCGTCGCTACGTACGGTGCATGCATAGTATGTAGTGACGCCGCACATGCGCCCTATGCAGCGATGCCCTACCCTGGCCCTGGGTGTCACAACGCCTTCATTCGCCCCTGCCTATTCTATACATATCAACATACCTACACACCTACTCCACACGAACACCCACAAAGTGACTTGACTTCCAGCCGTTCTTGTTACGCTACTTTATTTTTCCAGTTGGCTTAAACACATTTCTTATTTCTTTAATCTCTTCTTCTATCTCAACTTCACTCTCCTTTCACTCTAATCGTTTTCTGGATTCACTCAGTATCTGTCAAAAGTTCTACTTTTTCCACATAGCTTTTGATGCATTCCTTAAAGGTAGCCCATTCCTTATTCACTTTTTGTACCATATCTGCTCTTATCCTCCCTGTTAGTTTGGCAATATGAAAGTATTCCATCGTTTTAGATAGCCAGGACACATTCTACTCATGTAAAAACACGCTGATTCCTGGACTGCCCGCAGGCCAGATTTAGAAGGCAATTTGGTTGGATCCGGCCCCCGGGCCTTAGTTTGCCTACCCATGAGCTAGCTGCTCTGGCACCTGCAGGAAGTATCATCTGTGGCGAGCATCTCGGGGAGGGCGTGGCGGCGTGGCAATGTTGCCCCCCCTTAGGGATGACACCCAGGGTGGCCGCACCCACCGCACCCCTTCCTCCGTCAGTGGTGACCAGCCCTGAATTAAATTGGCTTGATTTTCAGTGTGTCTTAAAACTAGCATGTACTTAGGAACCTAGAGGACTTTCTAGTGCAAGGAAGGAAGACTAAACCTGTGACAAATTCAGAAGAACCCACCTTCTACTAGGTCAGAAGTTTACAATGATTGGCAGAGACTTTTAGCATCTTTCCTAGTTGTAACTGAGGTTGCCCAGGGTTGAATCTGAGATCTTCCACATGCAGAATTTGGTTCTGCTGCAGAGTCCTTTCTCCATTCCATTTTACGCCTCTTGCTTCCCTTAGCTGCTAACTATTCCTATTTTAGATAAGTGGCCTCTTTGAGCCGTGTTCGTTTTATTTCTCGCAATTTCAAGCACCGTATGCTCAAATGTGATTTTAAACTCCAGAACCGATTTGACAACCTTTATCGGAAATACATCACCTACACTGGGGGCGAAGAGCTTTTTGGTTTGCCCGTGACGCAGTACCCTCAGCTTCTGGAAATAAAGAAGCAGCTGAACTTGTTGCAGAAGCTTTATAGTCTGTACAACAATATCATTGAAACAGTAAATGGCTATTATGATATCCTCTGGTCAGAAGTGAACATTGAGAAGATCAATAATGAACTCCTTGAGTTTCAGAACAGGTGAGAAAACACCAGGACGTTCAATCTGCATTTAGCATTAAACATGGGCCATGTTATTTACTCCTTCAAATTTGGTGCTAATATTTAGCTGCTTACAGCAAATCTCCGAAAGAGCAATGGAACAAACATTGAGCCTCAGTTGATTGTTTTTTTTCCTTAATCTTCTTTAGTCCCTGACTTGCCAGGCAGAATCTGTCACCAATTTCATTTTCATCTTTCGAGGTGTTGCTCTCCGATTAAGTGTTCAACACTTCTGATAATTATAAAGGTGTTGTGACTGTTTGTTAATGTGAGAAGCAGATGTGCCTTTGGTACAAATAGGAAAATTGATTCTTAAGAGAACCATAAACTGGATTTTCTTATTGGCTGAGGAGGGCATGGAACCTGGAGCCTTCCAGAGATTATGACTCCCATAATCTCTGACCACTGGCAGTGTGACTGGGGCTAATGGGAGCTGGAGTTCCCCTTCCCTTTCCCTGCTATCGATAAAGGGTGCTTCAAGGTGGGTCTTGTGGTCTCAGTGCTCCTTACGCAGACACGTTTCTTGAGATGTCCCCACCACATTGTTGTCATCAAAATGCCAACCTGCAACCCACCTCCCATTTAATATGGATTTACTGTTGTTGTTTTTTTTGGGGGGGGAATGCAAAAACAACAACAACAACCTGTTGCCAGAAACCTCTTTGCCAGTGCTATTTTAAGTTTGGGTGTAGTCTTTGACACCTCCCTTTCCATGGAGGCGCAGATTGCAGCTATAACAAAGGCAGCATTTTTTCATCTCCGCCATGCTAAGCAGTTGGCTCCTTACCTCTCTCGCCCTGACCTAGCCACTGTGATCCACGCAACGGTTACCTCCAGATTGGATTATTGTAACTCACTCTACATGGGGCTGCCCTTGAGACTGACCCAGAAACTCCAGCGGGTGCAGAATGCCACGGCGAGACTCCTTACGGGGTCTTCGCTGTGAGATCACATTCACCCAGTGCTATACCAGCTGCACCAGTGGAGTACAGGATCAGGTTTAAGGTGCTGGTTTTAGCCTTTAAAGCCCTATACGGCCTAGGACCCTCGTACCTATGGGACCGCCTCTCCTGGTATGTCCCACAGAGGAACTTACGGTCTTCAAACAAAAACATCTTGGAGGTCCCAGGCCACAGAGAGGTTAGGCTGGCCTCAACCAGAGCCAGGACTTTTTCGGCTGTGGCTCCGATCTAGTGGAACACTCTGTCACAAGAGACTAGGGCCCTGCGGGATTTGACATCTTTCTGCAGGGCCTGCAAGACAGAGCTGTTCCACCAGGCCTTTGGCCAGGGCACAGTCTGACTCCCTCCTTTGGCAATCCTCACAGAACTATAGCCCAATTGGTTGCCATTAATCTGATTTGAATTAATTTTATAATGAAATGATTTTAGAATCTTGTATCATTTTATTGTTGTTAGCCACTCTGAGCCCAGCTTTGGCTGGGGAGAGCGGGATATAAATAAAACAACAACAACAACAACAACAACAACAACAACAACAACAACAATAATTGAAAAAGTCCCACTGAAATCAGAGGGATTTATTTCCAGGTAAATGTGTATGGGATTGCAGGCTAGGAAGAATTTGAACCCAGTGTGGTTTACGTCTGAGTCAGTGTTTCTCAAACTTGGGTCTCCAACTGTTTTTGGACTACAACTCCCATCATCCCTGTCCCCTGGTCCTCCTAGCTACGGATGATGGGAGCTGTAGACCATAACGTTTGAATTGCACTGTGGAAATATTTGAAATCAGGATAAAATATTGGGTGGTTGCTGTTGTGTGTGCTTCTAGGTGCCGCAAGCTGCCTCGAGCTTTGAAGGAGTGGCAAGCATTTCTGGACCTTAAGAAAACAATTGACGACTTCAATGAATGTTGCCCTTTGCTTGATCTGATGTCCAATAAAGCCATGATGGCGCGTCATTGGAAGCGCATCACTGATCTCACGGATCACAGTTTCGATGTTGAAAATGAGTCGTTCAAACTGAGAAACATCATGGAAGCACCTTTGTTGAAATACAAAGAGGAAATTGAGGTATGAATAATGCTGGCAGTACTGAGATGAGCTCATTGGTAAGTCCTGCTGTATTGGGTGATGCTATGACAAGCTATTAAATTCTATGCAAAAAATTGTTGACTGATTTGATAGGATATCTGCATCAGTGCAGTAAAGGAGAGAGACATTGAACAGAAGCTGAAACAAGTGATTGCAGAGTGGGACAACAAAACATTTACTTTTGCTAACTTTAAAACTCGTGGGGAGCTGCTTTTGAGGGGAGACAGCACTTCCGAAACCATTGCAAGCATGGAGGACAGCTTGATGATTTTGGGTTCCCTGATGAGCAACAGGTAATATGGAAGACTCCTTTTTTCTTCTGATAAGTTATTTATGTGATCATTTTTAATAATCTGTCTAAACACGTGCATTTATTTCAGGTACAACACTCCATTCAAAGCTCAAATACAAAAGTGGGTACAGTACCTCTCTAACACTACTGATATCATTGAGAATTGGATGACAGTGCAGAATTTGTGGATATATTTAGAGGCTGTCTTTGTAGGTGGAGACATTGCCAAACAGCTTCCAAAGGTAAGTGTCTTTATTTTGTCTTATGGAATTGGCAGATGTGTTCATGGCAATTTGAGTATTTAAAATTGAGAGCCAGTGTGGTGTAGTGGTTAGGAGCGATAGTCTCGTAATCTGGGGAACCGGGTTTGCGTCTCCGCTCCTCCACCTGCAGCTGCTGGGTGACCTTGGGCCAGTCACACTTCTTTGAAGTCTCTCAGCCCCACTCACCTCACAGAGTGTTTGTTGTCGGGGAGGAAGGGAAAGGAGACCACTTTGAGACTCCTTCAGGTAGTGATAAAGCAGGATATCAAATCCATACTCTTCTTCTTATTATTAAAATGATTATCCCTTGCAACATTACACCCCCTCCCCCGAACATGTACTTTGTGTGGCCACAAGAGAATAGCATGAGAAGCTAAACTGTTGAAAACCATGCCTCCCTTGTTTGTACCTTAAAACAGGAAGCAAAGCGTTTCTCCAACATTGACAAATCGTGGGTGAAGATTATGACGCGAGCCCACGAAATACCCAATGTGGTCCAGTGCTGTGTTGGGGATGAAACCATGGGACAACTCCTGCCTCATTTGTTGGATCAGCTGGAAATTTGTCAAAAGTCTCTTACAGGGTGAGGCTGCTTATAGAGAAATCCTTCATCTCTGGGCAATCAGTTACGACGGAGGAAATTGAAACCTGCTTATTGCTTGCATTCCACTAGGATTTGCCACTGCTTGCCGTTCCCTTCAGCGGCTGAAAAAGATCAGGCCTGCAACTGTTGATATTATCATGGTCAGAACTAGAAACTGAGGCAATTATGTAGAGAAAAAACTTAATTCACAGCAATCTCTGCGAAGCAAGAAAGCAGTTGCTTCCGGATGATCTGTTTATTGAACTGTTCAAACAAAGTTTTCAAAGAGATTCTATAACACAGACCGATTAATTATTAATTAATTATCTGAGCTTTCCTTCTTGCATGTTTGCGGGGGACTTTCAATGTTGTATCAAGCAGCTATTCCCACGCTTTCTACTGCATTTCTTCATCACTTTTCTTACAGCAAAATGCTTGCTGTTTTGTTTTTGTGAAGCAGGGTTGTTGCATAAGAGTGCCAAATCCCCTTTAAGTGTACAACTTGAATTTGCCACTATGCAACAGGATCCCACCTGTGTTTCTGTCTGACAGGGAAGGGCTTCCCTTCGCTGTGCTGTCTCAGCCTCCACATCCCTCCTTGCCTGCCTCTTCGTCTTCCTGCGGAGTGGCTCTGGCTTTCTCTTTCTATCACTTCATCATTTAAATTAAGCATGTCTTGGGGATCAGCAGCCTTCATTAGTTCATGTTGCAAATGGTCTGTAATACCAGGCAGCAAGATGAAAGCATTTTAAGTCCCTAGGAGCAAGGTGAGACTCACTGTCTGCCATTAACAGGGAAGTCTATAATGGGTAAGGAGAAGATCTGGGTCTCTAAGAGGATATGATGAAGTTTGGCAGGCAAGAGCTGTGTTGCACCACTCACCACCACGCTCATTCTGTTTTTGTTCAAATTCAGGTACCTGGAGAAAAAGCGGCTTTCATTTCCACGTTTCTTCTTTGTGTCAGACCCTGCCCTGCTGGAAATCCTTGGCCAGGCTTCAGATTCTCACACAATACAGGCCCACTTGCTCAACGTCTTTGATAACATCAAGTCTGTGAAATTTCATGAAAAGGTTTGCATAACTGGTAACGTAATTCTTAGAAAGGAAGCGGTGGTTATCTGAAGTCCTGGGCACCTAGCCAGTCCTTTATACACCCTGCCCTAACCTCAGAGGACCCGAAACACAGGAAGCCATCTTGGAACCTAATGAAAGCACTTACCTGGTTGCTCAGGTCTCACCTGTGTTCTCGCTCCTCTGTTGAGATTAGGGTAGAAAAAGGGGGTTGGCTTTTCAGGTCATGCAGAGCACAAAACAGCGCTGACTGATTTTTATTTCCTTTTGAATATCAGGACCCATCCCTTCTACTCCTCTTCCCTTCCCACTAAGCTAGAATGGATACTGTTACATGCCACCCCAATCTCCACGAAATATATATTATAAATTATTGTTGTTAATATTACAGTCGTACCTTGGAAGTCAAACGGAATCCGTTCTGGAAGTCCGTTCGACTTCCAAAACGTTCGGAAACCAAAGCGCGGCTTCTGATTGGCTGCAGGAAGTTCCTGCAGCCAATCAGAAGCCACGCTGGATGTTCGGCTTCTGAAAATCGTTCGAAAACCGGAACACTCACTTCTGGGTTTCGATCATTCAAGAGCCAATTTGTTCTGGAGCCAAGGCATTTGAGATCCAAGGTAGTTGTTGTTGTTGTTGTTCTTCTTCTTCTTCTTCTTCTTCTTCTTCTTCTTCTTCTTCTTCTTCTTCTTCTTCTTCTTCTTTCAACACCAGGAAGGGTACAATTGCTATCCCTGGTTCCGTGCAACTTTGTCACACAAGATGTATAATTTTCAGGTTTATGATCGGATCCTTTCAATCTCCTCTCGGGAAGGTGAGACAATTGAGCTGGAAAAGCCTGTCATGGCAGAAGGTAATGTGGAGGTGTGGCTCAATTCCCTTTTAAAGGAGTCCCAGGGCTCTTTACATCTCGTCATTCGGCAGGCAGCTGCAAGCATCCAGGAAGCGGACTTCCAGCTAATTGACTTTCTTTCTTCCTACCCCGCCCAGGCAAGTTTCTAACCCCCACCCCCCCAACAAAAAACAGTTATGCGATGATGGTTCCAATTTTTCCAAGGATAATATAATTGATATAAAGAGCAAAGTATATTGCTGTGTATGTGAATAGAAGCTGTCTCTGGCACAAGAAGTCTTAGAATTGCCAGAAAGGCTCTCAGATATTTACTTCTCAAACACCCACTCTAGTGGTCATTTAGGATGTTATAAGCTCTAAAAACTTAAGCTTTTGTACTTTTGTCATTCTTTTGTTGCTTGTTGTTTTCTGCCCTGAGTTCCTTTGCGAGGTAGGGCAGGATAGACATTTAATAATAGAAATAGATAAGTAATAATAAAACTCATGTGAAACAGCCCAGATTCTCTGCCAAATGGGCTTCAGACTTTGGTAAACAAGTTATGTACTTTTCGGGGTTTCTCTGTCAGTAAACAGTTCTCCGCTCATTCTTCATTCATAACTCAATCCCTTTCAAGGTCAGGGGCTTGGAAAATTATTCATAACAGCTCCATATACAGTATGTGTGTGCATCTCTCTCTCTCACATACAGAATTATTCCTAGAAAATTCTCTCATTAGCCAGCCTCAAAGTTCAAGCCAAAGACCCATTTTGATCATTGGAGTGGATTTCTGTAAAACCATCAGATCCCAGCTGGCAAAGGTGATGATTGACTTGCCAAAATATAAAAACAAGGAATTGGAACAGCTATAAGAGGGAAAAGAAACCCAAGTTGTCCATTGGTTTCCATAACTGGCCCTCTTCCTATCACAGAGGAGTGGCCTTTACTCCTCCTACCTTGTAGTGTGACCTTTTGCTTTCAGAGTTACTTTTTAGACCCTTTACCTTATTTCTCCAAACATAGAGGCAGAATAGGGATCACGGGTTGGGCCACCTCCTTGCAAGCTGATGGCGGGTGGCCTTCCTGGGGTGGTAGCTTGCTCCTTTACTGCCCCTCGCACTCCTGCCTTTTCAGAAGCTTTTGTAGTGGTGGAGTCTGTGTGAAGTCCTCAAGGAGAAGCCCTCACCAAGCCTGCCAAGGAAGAGTTTCAGAACGCACTTCTCCACAAGAAGAAGCGCTTTCTGAAGCCCCCTTTCTGCCTGGTGTCAAAGGCAGGCAGCAGAATGCTATACCACTGCTAAAGTCTCCCTCACTTGGGTTGCTTCTGCGGCGATGGTGAGAAGGGCAGGACAATTGCAGAAGTCCATTTCCACTGCCTGAGGCAGCTGCCTCACCCTGCGTCATGTGTGGGCTGGCTCTGTTGATCAGCAGAAATGGCTTTTTGAAGAACCTGACTTGAACTCTACCTAACTTTTCTGGAAAAAATTTTTCCCCTAAGGTTGGCTTGTTGGGAATTCAAATGATCTGGACCAGAGACGCTGAAGAAGCTTTGACCAACGCAAAGTACGACAAGAAAATAATGCCAAAAACGAACCAGTTTTTCTTGGACCTCTTGAATACTCTGATAGACATGACGACAAAGGACCTGAGCCCCATAGAACGCATCAAATATGAGACACTGATCACAATTCATGTGCATCAACGGGATATATTTGACGACCTGGTAAAATTACTTTTTATGCATTGAAAATAACGAGGGGGAAAGTAGAAGTATGCTCAATAGGGAATGTACATTAAATCCATTCAGTAAATATAATCCACTAGGGCAAAAATACATTTTTGGTGCTGTCCTAGCAGACCAGTTGTGAACGTGTTTTCATCACTGCTTTAGCTTATGGTTCATATGTAAGGCTTTGCAGTTTTGTATTATCAGTGACGCGGGTGGCACTGTGGTTTAAACCACTGAGCCTAAGGCTTGCTGATTGGAAGGTCGGTGGTTTGAATCCCCGCGACGGGGTGAGCTCCCGTTGTTTGGTCCCAGCTCCTGCCAACCTAGCAGTTCTAAAAAGCATGTCACAGTGCAAGTAGATAAATAGGCACCGCTCCGGTGGGAAGGTAAACGGTGTTTCCGTATGCTGCTCCGGTTTGCCAGAAGCGGCTTAGTCATGCTGGCCACATGACCCAGAAGCTGTCTGCGGACAAACGCCGGCTCCCTCGGCCTATAGAGCGAGATGAGCGCACAACCCCAGAGTCGTCCACGACTGGACCTTACGGTCAGGGATACCTTTACCTTTACCTTATTATCAGATCTGCCTCTTGTTGTGCTCAGTTGCCACTGCCCATGCAACCTTGCTTTCAGTGAGACGTTATCATCTCAAGGCTTTTTTTACAGTCGGCATTCAACTGGCTCCCCTCTCCCTTACATACACTCGACTCAGTTGGCAGGTCTGCCAGATTCCTTCTCAGAAACTCTGTTTATAAAGCCAATGGCAACATGGTCTCTTGTTCCTAGTGCCATATGCATATCAAGAACCCCACAGACTTTGAGTGGCTGAAGCAATGCAGATTTTATTTCAATGAAGATGCGGACAAGATGATGATTAACATCACGGATGTGGCCTTCACGTATCAGAATGAATTTCTGGGCTGCACAGACAGGCTTGTCATCACCCCTCTCACAGACAGGTGAGAAATACTTCTGTCCTTCCTCCTGCTTGACGGATTAGATGCTCTATATGCCAATGTCATTCTCCAGCATATTATTTCAGAGTCTCATTCCGTTTTACTTTAGTGGAGCATTAACTGCGAGGGTTTGTGCAAGGTTTTGAAATCAAGACGGAGAAGAGATTTCCCCTTATAATTCATGACATTTTTATATATTAAAAAAAGAAGTACCGATACATTCATATTCACCTTCAATGAAAGATAAAGAGACATTGTTTCATTCTGGAATGCCAATATATGGTGGTTGTCTTTAGCATATTTCTAGGAAGGAGAGGGGTTTGGATTCCAGATTCCAAGTGTCCAATTGCGGGATCCATTTCAGATTGAAACTCAGACCATCTAGAGTTTACCACTATGCACAATACAACAGGGACTAATGACCAAAACCACTACAGACTCTGGGTTGTGTTTCTGAAGCCCAGTGGGTATCGTGGGAATAGGTCTGGCTATTCTGGATTAAAACCAGAAGAGATTTGGGTGTGTTTGCTAATCACTATGTGTTTTCTTAGTGCTTGACTACAGTAATTTAAAAATGAAAACTTGTTGCTGACACATTTATTTTATCTTTAAATTTTTTAAATGTGCCTTTGGTCTTCTCGCCCAAGATAGCTAATAATAAAATATAAAGTAAAAATCAAGAAATCAGCAGGTTAGTAGAACATCAATAGTATTAATACTATGCCTTATGTGAAGATAGCGTTTTCTGTAGTCACTGCTATTTGCACTAGAATAGATTTTAAAAATAAATCCAGTAAAAGAGGGCACAATCTAACTCCCCTCCCTGCCTGCATGTTAGCTTTTGGATTTCTTAGGTATTATACCTTGTAATTTCTCAGTATTCTGGCTTTTCATTGCGTGTAACTGAGTTGCATGTAACTGAGGCCTGGCAACCACAGCCAGTCAAATCAAACATTGCTTGAGGACCCCAGTGGCTCAGGTGAGCCTTTCAGCCGCCTGACCTGACTATTCTGTCCCTGTTAGGGCCGGCCTACCTATGAGGTGAGGCAGCTGCCTCAGGCGGCAAGGTCACAGAGGCAGCAGATCTCAATGTCGATCTTTGTTCCCCATCACCACTTGTTCCTGATGTCAGTCTTCCCTGACTCACTTCTTCAGTGGCAGGCAGGGGTGTAGGAAGGGGGGACGGTGTGGACGGTCCACCCCAGGTGTCTTCCGTGAGGGGGTGACAAAAAGGCAGACCAGGGGGAGCTGGCCCCACCACCCCCATGTGTGGTGGTTGGTGCCCCCCGCACAGCTCGCCCCACACCCCCAGGTGCACGGCATGGCTGCCGCTCTGGGTACCCATGCAGCTAACTGGACAAGGGTTGCGCTGGTCGGTTGAGAAGGCGGTCGATTGTTGGGGGAGAAGTCTTTGGGGCTGCCACAAATCACGCTTCTTGGCTGTTGGATGAACAGATGGTCCCCAACTCCTGCCTTGGGACCGAGGAGAGGGGAGGAGTTTGCCCTCCTGAACAAAGCTGTCAACTTACAGATTTGAAAATAAGGGACTAGCAGCCTCAAAAATAAGGGATCAGCAGCCAAAATAAGGGATTTTCCAAGCACAGGTATGTTCAACTTCTGAGCCCCTCCAAGCCAAAGGCAGAAAGCCCAGCTAGCAGCCAAATGAAGCCTCAAGCGGTGGTTCCCACAGCGCAGCAACCCGCAAAGGGGATGCAGCAAGGAAAACCACCGTCACCTCTCCGCTGGGAAGCGCTGAGCAAAGGCGAGTCCCCAGGCAACGCGGCCGATTTGATCGGCACAAGGCATGCAAGCTCCACCCCCAGTCGTTCTTAGATTCCTTATTGGGTGAGCAACGCAACCAAGCAACACAGTTGGAGCCTCCCTCCTCCCTGGCCGGCAGGGAGGGAGGGAGGGGAGCTGCTTCCTTTGAAACCCGGGAAATTTAAAGGACATCAGCAGCAGCGGGACACAGCGCTGGGATAAGGGACTTTCCCGCCAAATAAGGGACGGTTGACAGCTATGCTTCGAAATCCTTTCTGCTCAGCCTGGCAGGGTTGAGCTTCCTATAGGGACAGAGCCCATAGGAAAGAGAGACAATAGATCCCCGGGAGGGGGCAAAAAAGCCCTCAATTCCCAAACTTATTTTGCATCAGAGGCTCTCTCTCCCCAGGACGCAGTGAGTGGATCTGGGCTGGATCAGTACTTTAGATGTGGGTGAGAAAGAAAGACGACAGGAGAAGAGGAGTTTGTTTTGTTTTGCCCGGGGAACAGAGGGTGCCAGCATGGAGTAAGGCAGCGAGAAGGGTCTTGGGTAGGTGGGCAGGGAAATGGGAGAGCAGGGGCCTTGGCCTTCGTATTTCCAGCGACTCCATTCCGCCGGAGACAGGGCACACTTTCCGGCACTGGGCAGGGTCTCCAAAGAGTGGGGTGCATTTAGGGTGATGCTGCCTCTTTGCCTTTCAGGTGGTGAAATGTCTTGGGCTGGCCCCACTTCTCCCCTTTGGGCCTGCAGATGGCTATCTTAGTGTTGGGCAGGCAGTGGTGCCACTTTTAAATGGGAGCCAAGCTCAGTTTGCATCTGCAGTGGCCACCCATCATTTTAATTCAGCCAAAATGCAATGTCCCAGTCCATAGATCCATGAAACACAGTGGTTTGTGTTGGGGGGTGCATGCTGAGAGCCCCTTGCAATCCAGCACCAGCCCTGCTTTTAAGACTTCCAACTGAGTACAATAAGCACAAATTGCGCTCCTTTTCTTGCAGGTGTTACATCACGTTGGCGCAAGCCTTAGGCATGAGCATGGGGGGAGCGCCAGCTGGTCCCGCAGGAACTGGCAAAACAGAAACAACGAAAGACATGGGGAGATGCCTTGGAAAATACGTTGTGGTCTTCAATTGCTCTGACCAGATGGATTTTCGAGGACTGGGAAGAATCTTTAAAGGTCAGGATGATTTCTGCCATAGAAACCATGACCTTTGATAAAACGCAGTGTTCACATTCAAGTTAGAACATACCATGTGCATGTTATATTTGCTCTTGGGTGTGGAAATGAGTGATGTGAAAGAACAGACATTTTCAAAGGTACGATTTACCACGCACTTAACATTTCTAACACCGTGGCCTTCTCAGTTCCTGTTGCATGATGTTTCTTCATCTCACAAAACTTCTCTTACCAAATCATTTGTATGGAGGGTTATAGATAATTTGCATGAGTAAAATCCTACTTGTACAAGGCAATAAAATACTGGCTGCCAATTACTGCTCCCAGGACGTTTCCGAGCACAATTCAAAGTGTTGGTGCTGACCTTTAAAGCCCTAAATGGCCTCGGCCCAGTATACTTGAAGGAGCGTCTCCATCCCTGTCATTCAGCCCGGATACTGAGGTCCGATGCTGAGGGCCTTTTGGCGGTTCCCTCACTTTGAGAAACGAGGTTATAGTGAACCAGGCAGAGGGCCTTCTCGGTAGTGGCACCTGCCCTGTGGAATGCCCTCCCATCAGTTGTCAAGGAAATAAACAACTACCTGACGTTTAGAAGACATCTGAAGGCAGCTCTGTTTAGGGAAGTTTTAAATGTTTGATATTTTATTGCTTTTTATTATTAATATTCTGTTGGGAGCGGCCCAGAGTGGCTGGGGAAACCCAGCCAAATGGGCGGGGTATAAATAATAAATTACTATTATTATTTTTATTACTACTACTACAACTATATATAATATTATATTATCTGAAGTTGTGTTCCATTCTTGAGTGTGCATTCATTAGAACTCACTTCGAGTTAATGTATTTTCCCCCTCTTGAAAGCATTCAAAGTGTCCTTTATCTCTAAATCTTGTAAAATGACCACAACACTGGCTTCTTTATCATAAGGCTTTGCTTTGATTTCAGGTCTTGCTCAGTCTGGATCCTGGGGTTGCTTTGACGAGTTTAACCGCATTGACCTACCGGTGTTGTCCGTCGCCGCACAACAAATTGCAATTGTTCTGACGTGCAAGAAGGAGCGCAAGAAGAGCTTCATTTTTACAGATGGCGACAGTGTGGAAATGAATCCCGAATTCGGACTCTTTCTGACAATGGTAAGCACTCTGAAGATTTTGATAAGCGATAGTTGTCAGTTCAGAGAAACTGCAGAATTCGCAGTCTCTGTGGTTAGCTCATGAAATATGTGTCAGAGTTGAACTTTGCTCAGAAGTTACATCCCTGACCAAGAAGCCCTTGCCTATATACCATGGAAGAATGAGGGCTGACTGACCTGTTGTTGAAGATACCGTTGTACCTTGGAAGTCAAATGGAATCCATTCCAGATGTCCGTTTGACTTCCAAAACGTTCTGAAACCAAAGCGCGACTTCCGGTTGGCTGCAGCCAATCGAAAGCTGTGGAAGCGCTGTCGGACATTTGGGTTCCAAAGAACGTTCGCAAACCGGACTTCTCACTTCCGGGTTTGCTGCGTTCGGGGACCAAAACGTCCGAGTACCAAGGCGTTCAGGATCCAAGGTACAACTCTATTGTGTATTTCCTTAGTTGTGCTGTACTGCTCATTCACTCAGTTTTACAGTGCAAGTGATTCAAACGCTGTCAAGGAAGTCCTTTGGTGAACCAGAAGTAGGGAATCTCTGGCCCACATTTTTTGAATTAGGCTCGGCCAGGGAGGTCATTTTCTGAAAACACCTCCACCTGCCTCATACCTGATATTACATAAGACATGTCTGGGATCACCTAAGGAACTTCCTAGGTGGAATCTAGACACATATAGAAAACGCTGAAAATGCTTTAAAAAAACAACATTTTGAAAAATGCCCATGGTGCAGCCAATGGGGCTTGCTCTCATGTTGAGGATGATGTGAATAGTTGTAGTCTGATTGATAACTAATGATCTGATAAATCAGAACCCAGGGTATGCGGGCCGTCAAGAGCTGCCTGAAAACCTGAAGATCAACTTCCGTTCGGTGGCGATGATGGTTCCGGACAGGCAGATCATCATCCGTGTCAAGCTAGCTAGCTGCGGCTTCATTGATAACATTGTGCTTGCGAGGAAGTTCTTTACCCTGTACAAACTCTGCGAGGAACAGTTATCTAAGCAGGTAGGAGCAGACATGCGCTATGGAAAGCTTCATTCATTCACCAATAAAGCTACCAGTAGCCTTTCTAAATGTTGTGGTTAGCAATGTAGATGACGCCATTGGTTGGCTGGCTGATTTCTTCTTCTTCTTTTAACATTAGGCTAAAAAATAATATTACTTAAATCATTGCATTTTTGCAAAAACACACCAAAATCTTACATTGTCAGCTTTGACCAAATTGAACAGGATAGGATTACTTGAGGATATTCAGGATGGGAGAGCAGAAACCAAGAAATAGAAGCTGCCTCTGGATATGAATCACTGAACAGATAGATAGTAATCATATTACTGCCAGTACTGCATAAGGACACACTATAGGAGATAATCTGCTGTTTAATGTTCGTAGTGCTATAGAACATCCACAAGATGTTTCCTTTTGGGTTATCTTGATGTTCAAGGAATAGTACAGCAATGAATTATTTTTTTTACTCCAACTGAAAATGAACCGAAGCTGTGGCAGGAAGGGATTTTAAATAGATGTTGAGAGATGTGATCCTTTGAGGCTTAAAATTTGTGTGTGTGTGTATGTGTGTGCAACAGTGTACTAGTGTAAAAAAGAAGGGAGCGCAAGACCCTGTTTTGTGGAAGGTTTTTATTCTTAAAAAAAGTTTTGTTGCACAAGAGAGTTGAATATGTTTCCCACCTTCCGCAGGAATGTTCTTTTAATAAAAAGTGGGTAAAAAAATCCACAGTGCTTCTGCATGCCTCTAGGGGAAAAAAAGCACAATAATAAAATATGAAAACTCAAAAAAGAAATCGTTTTCTTCTGGGAAAGCTTTATTTGTTGTTTTAATTGTTTTTCTTGCTATAGCACTGGTGCATTTCATTCATCCGGAAGAAAAAGAATCCCCACCCAACTGAAATGCTTCACTTACTTTAAAAAAATATTACTTGCTTTTGAATTCATGCTCACTGGGCAACCCTAAGCCAGCCACTGTCTGTCAGCTTAATGCTTGTTTGTGAATACAGAATGGCTTATTCTCCTTGGATACTTGTGTAATAAATGGTAAAATTAGGGCAAGAAGTGTTCTTGAGGGATACAAAAATCTCCTTGGAAAAACTTCCTAATATGAGGTATTTCTTGCTTCTTCCCTGCCCTGATCTTCTGCTGTCACTGGTGCCATTTTTTACAGCCATTTTTTCTTTCTCTGTTTGACCTTACCCACTTTGTGGTGAATGTGAAGATGTCATGCATTATGTCATGGCATTATGCAGTCATTCAGATCTGGCTATTGGGCTATGTCATGACAATGTAACAAAGAACAAATGAAGCCAGTTGCTCAATGTTTAAAAAGGAAATAGAGGGTCTTCATCCTCAGTGGGGTCAATTGCACTTCATGATAGACTGAAGTGTCATGGCAGCAGTTATGGTGTGGCATTAAATCATCTCCTTCATCTTCCTTTTTGGTGGAGATTTCTGAAACGAGGATTGCATGTCCAGAAGCAAACCTTAGAACAAAGCTGTCATTTACTCTTTGCAAATTTCTGTCACAGATTATAGAGCGATCTGTCATTGGTGCAAAGGTGTGCCAGTTTTGCTTGCCTCTCTAAAAACTTTTGACCTGTTCTCAGGTACATTATGACTTTGGACTGAGGAACATATTGTCAGTGTTGCGGACCTTGGGAGCTGCCAAAAGGTCAAACCCTGATGACACGGAATCCACTATCGTCATGCGCGTGTTGAGAGACATGAATCTTTCTAAGCTGGTAAGTTTGCCGTAGATGTACCTGTGCGCTAAAAATGTTTTGGAGGTCCTTCATCAGGTGACCCAATCCTCAAAGATTAATTTCTTAAAATTATAGAATTGTAGAGTTGGAAGGGATCCCGTGTGCCATCTAGCCAAATCTCCTACAATGCAGGAATCTCAACACATGGTCCCCATCCAATTTGAAACCATACTGGACCCTGCTTAGCTTTGCAAGTGTGCTATCAGATACATTGCAGTACCACTAGTGGAGCAAGACTGGTTATCAGCTGTCACTGGTGTTTGGTATGCCCTACTTCCCTGATGCTTCTGGAGCCACCTTGGGCTGGAAACCGGCAAGTGATTCTGGGAATGAGCACCAGGAGTTTTAGGGCTTCCTGGATATGGACCAACCTGGTGGAGAGAGGCTATGGTAGTATGGGAAGCCAGACATCCAGAGGCACAGTGGTACCTTGGTTTAAGAACAGCTTAGTTTATGAACGGGACGCGGGTGGCGCTGTGGGTTAAACCACAGAGCCTAGGACTTGCCAATCAGAAGATCAGCAGTTCAAATCCCCACGACGGGGTAAGCTCCCGTTGCTTGGTCCCTGCTCCTGCCAACCTAGCAGTTCGAAAGCACGTCAAAGTGCAAGTAGATAAATAGGTACTGCTCTGGCGGGAAGGTAAACGGCGTTTCTGTGCGCTGCTCTGGTTCGCTAGAAGCGGCTTAGTCATGCTGGCCACATGACCCAGAAGCTGTATGCCGGCTCCCTCAGCCAATAAAGCGAGATGAGCACCGCAACCCCAGAGTCGGCCACGACTGGACCTAATGGTCAGGGCTCCCTTTACCTTTACCTAGTTTATGAACAGCTTGGATTAAGAACACTGCAAACCCAGAAGTAGGTGTTTTGGTTTGTGAACCTTGCCTTGGAAGCAGAACATGTTGAGTGTGTTCCATTTGTAAATTGAGTCCCTTGCTGCTACGGGAAAGTACACCTTGGTTTAAGAATGCTTTGGTTTAAGAACGACTTCCGGAACGGATTAAGTTCATAAACCAAAGTACCACTGTATTTAAAGCCAGCTAGAAATGATTTTTTTATATGAAAGAGAATTGTAAACATTTGAAAACGTTTGTAGGCTTGAATTGAAATGTTTCGTAATGTATATATAAGGAACTGATTTACCAATAATAAGGTGAAACATTATAATTTGATAAGGGGTAAATAAGTTGATTATAGAAATGCGAAGAATATGGAAAGGTATGTGGAAGTCAGAAAGAGGGAGGGAAGGAGGTTGATGCTCTTACAGAGTAATATATTAAGTTATAGAATTATGTAACAAAATGTGAATATGATTTAAGTGGAAAATCCAATAAAAATTATTTAAAAGAAGAAGAAGAAAGAAATGAGAGAGTGGGAAGAAGGAGGAGAGGAGGGCCAGAGCCAAGAGGAGAGTTGGAGGGAGCAGAGTCAGGCAGTAAAAAAGACAGGATAAGAGAAATGGAGTGGGAAGGCTGGAGTCTTATGGAGAAGAGAAGTTGCAAAGGGACAGAAGACAGGAAGGGAAGGAGAATCAAGGCTGGAGAACAACAGGGCCACCCAAAGGAGGAGGAGGAGGAGAATGTCCTTGGAAACATGGACTAGGGCTGTGGGCATGGTCACCTCTCACCTTCCTCAGAGAAACAGAAGCCGAAAGCCCCCGAAAACGACCCCCAGATGCTGGTGATGGCAGTTAAGGAATAAGGGGATCTTTGTGGACTCATTCAAGGTCATGGAACTGGATGGAGAGGAGAGCTCCCTAAAAAATGCTAGGAAATACTGTTGTACCTTGGGCTATGGTAGGAACATAGAGAAGTCCTTTAGCACTGGGGATTACAGAGGAAAGAAAGCTCGTTTGCCTGTTTGACACAATGTGCACTCTCATGAGTGGCTGGAAAGGACTTTGAAGTGCTGCTCTTCCCAGAAGCCAAGGAAGGGCTTTCTCTGTTATGAAATGCTATTTCCAGGGAAGTTAGTCTGGTGCCCACTCACTGTCCCCCTGGTGCCAGGTGAAAAAGGTCTTCTGACTTCTGCAAGCCTTTCAAAAGGATGGCTTGAGTTTTGAGGCTTTATTCCATTTCTGCAATTTTATTCAGGGTTCCCTCCCCCCCTCCCTTGGCCTTGCAGCTTTTGATAACATTGTTTTCAAGGCATATTTTATGTTTTATTGTTAATATGCTTATTTGTGCTAGTTGCCTTGGTAGTAGCAATTCTGCAGGCGGCATAGCAAGTGAGTGAGTGAATACATTGTGCAAATTCAGTCTTTTGGTCTGTTGGAAAGCTGAATGGAGAAATAGGTTGGAATAATCAATGCAGCAAGCTTTTCTTAGGCAATTCCTTTGTCTTAATTTGTGCTTCCAAAATAACTTATGTAACAGCTGGCTACTTATCCTCTGATTTGCTTAAGCAGCTGTGAGTATTAAACCCATTGTTCTATCGATGAAGAAGTATTTTTCTATCTTTTCTAGACTTCTTTACCTTTCCCTTCCTCCTTCGCTGCCACCAAACTCAGTTTTTCACTCACAATACACCCATCCTTGTGTCCGTGTTGGTGTTGTCAATGAGAGGAGTGACAGCCGATAGAATATGTTTTGAGAAAGAGTGCAAAGTGCTGGTTCTAAGTGTTACAGATATAAATATGTATTTATAGCATTTGTACCCTGCTCTCCCTCCCTCCCTCCCTCCCTCCCTCCCTCCCTCTCCCCTCTCTCTCACACACAGAGCTTTAGGCTTACAATCCTAAAGACAGCACAAAAGGAAAAAGGAACAAGGAGGGAAGAGGGGTGTGTAGAAATAATGGAGATGACACGGGAGTTGATGGTGGAAGTGAGCTGTGTAGGAGCAAGCAAGCTTTGAGCTATGCAGAGCCTCTTTTTATTAGCAAGATACGCAAAACCAGCAAGATACATTCAGGGCTTTGCCCTTGGTTGTTGTTTAGTCGTTTAGCCGTGTCCGACTCTTTGTGACCCCATGGACCAGAGCACGCCAGGCACTCCTGTCTTCCACTGCCTCCCGCAGTTTTGTCAAACTCATCCTGGTATCTTCGAGAACACTGTCCAACCATCTCATCCTCTGTCGTCCCCTTCTCCTTGTGCCCTCCATCTTTCCCAACATCAGGGTCTTTTCCAGGGAGTCTTCTCTTCTCATGAGGTAGCCAAAGTACTGGAGCCTCAGCTTCAGGGTCTGTCCTTCCAGTGAGCACTCAGGGCTGATTTCCTTCAGAATGGAGAGGTTTGATCTTCTTGCAGTCCATGGGATTCTCAAGAGTCTCCTCTAGCACCATAATTCAAAAGCATGCTTTGCCCTTTACACTTATCCAATCCCGAGCCCCCTGGGTGTTGCCTAGTTATCTACGCAACTTGCTCCACCATGTCATGTTTCCATTGCAGGGGAAAATACCTCCTTTGCAAAGGAGGTAAAGGTCAGGGCATGGAATACTTTGGAGGAGACCAAAGGTCAAGGAGTGGGCATGGGGGCTAGACAAGCTGTGGCTTGTCTTATGCTTCAGGGGAGGGTGTGCCCTCACCCTGAGAGCCATCCCTACAGGGGGGAATTCTGAAAGTTAAACAGCAGTTCTTATAATGACCAGCTGGAATGGAAACAGGGCAAAGGCAGGAGGCACCGAATGGAACTGGTCTTGTGGCAGGGCTAATAATAATAATAATAATAATAATAATAATAATAATAATAATTTATACCCTGCCCATCTGGCTCAGTTTCCCCAGCCACTCTGGGTGGCTCCCAATCAACTGTTAAAAACAGTACAGCATTAAATATTAAAAACTTCCCTCAACAGGGCTGCCTTCAGATGTCTTTTAAAGATAGGATAGCTGCTTATTTCCTTGACATCTGAAGGGAGGGTGTTCCACAGGGCGAGCGCCACTACTGAGAAGGCCCTCTGTCTGGTTCCCTGTAACCTCACTTCTTGCAATGAGGGAACCACCAGAAGGCCTTTGGTGCTGGGGGTGAGACGTTCCTTCAGGTATACAGGACCGAGGTCGTTTGGGGCTTTAAAGGTCAGCACCAACACTTTGAATTGTGCTCGGAAATGTACTGGGAGCCAATTCAGGTTTCTCAGGACTGGTGTTATGTGGTCCCGGCGGCGGCCACTCCCAGTCACCAGTCTAGCTGCCGCATTCTGGATTAATTGCAGTTTCCGGGTCACCTTCAAAGGTAGCCCCATGTAGAGCGCATTGCAGTAGTCCAAGCGGGAGATAGTGATGAAATAAGACAACCTGATGGAGTGTCTGCTTCCAGGTGACAGCCGAGCTAGATGAGGCCTGATGCAGCAGACCTTTCAGTAATAGGGTTGCTGTATCACATGCTTCCAGACCTCTTCATTTAATGCCTCTGGATGCCGTCATTTTCAGATATTTCCCTTACCTTGTCTGCTTTATTTTTTCTCACACTGTCCTTCCTCTTGCCTATCACTGTCCTCCCCTTTCCCCCCTCTCCAGGCTGCTTAGACTGGAAACTGTGTCTTATCTTTGCCGGCAATGCTGTGGAAATGTTAGGCATATTGGTGAGTTGACGCTCTCCTGTGCGGTACAAAATAGTGGATTTGGCAACACATTATTGTCAAGGATTTTAATGAAGCTAAGCATTGCGTTACAGAAAGCAATACCTTTTCTACTGACATTTCTGTGTTGCTTTGGCAGATCGATGAAGACGAGCCCTTATTTCTGAGTCTGATTGAAGACCTTTTCCCAAGTATTCAACTTGACAAGGCAGGCTATCCAGAGCTCGAAGCTGCTATTAGCAAACAGGTAATGATTACAAATGTTTACATACTGCTTCTCCGGCTAGACAAAAGACTTTGGCTCAATGAATGAATCCCTTGGGAGGGGAAAAAGTTGAATTCCCAACACAAAAAAATTAAATTGAGTGGGTGCTTTGTTGAAAGCATGAATAAAATTCCCAGGAGATGTTTTCTTCACTTTGGATTAAGGTAAAGGTAAAAGGACCCCTGACCATTAGGTCCAGTCATGACCGACTCTGGGGTTGCGGTGCTCATCTCGCTTTATTGGCTGAGGGAGCCGGCATACAGCTTCTGGGTCATGTGGCCAGCATGACTAAGCCGCTTCTGGCGAACCAGAGCAGCGCACGGAAATGCCATTTACCTTCCCGCCGGAGCGGTACCTATTTATCTACTTGCACTTTGATGTGCTTTTGAACTGCTAGGTTGGCAGGAGCTAGGACTGAGCAACGGGAGCTCACCCCATCATGGGGATTCGAACCGCCGACCTTCTGATTGGCAAGTCCTAGGCTCTGTGGTTTAACCCACAGCACCACCCACGTCCCTTCACTTTGGATTATAAATGAATATACAAAATGGGCTATGTTTGAGGACATGCACACACAGACACAGTCTCTTTCTTCCTGTCCCCTGATCACACATACAGTCTCTCACACTCGTACACAACATCATGCTAGAAAAGTTGACAGTAGCATGCTCTTGCCCCTAGGAATGCCAGAGAATTCTGATGGTAGTGGGAGCAGAAATGTCTGATGTTCACTTATTTATCCCAGGTCCAAAATGGGCATGAGTCCAACAAATATGAGTATTTGTTGTTGTTGCTTTACATGCACAAACAATATGTAATTGATTACATCCCTCTTCTATTTGCATTGTGTCTCCTTTGCACGGAAATGAATGGAGTGGAAGAATTTAATGACAATGTAATTATGTGATTACTTACATTGGGCCAGTTATTCAAATTTGCCGCAGCAGACAGCGAGTCTAATAGCATAGCTCTGAATGCAAGGCAAGCTGTGGTGGAATGGAAACGGTGTTGCTTGGGATAAAAGAAGGCAAATGGAAAAGGATGCCATTTTACATCCCTACTTGCACCTCATGCGTACCACATTTTTCTTTCCGCACTGCTTAGTGAAGAGATTCAAGTGTTGCAAGATCGTATTTTGTATCAGGGTCTGAAACATCTAATTGTTATTTAACTCCGAGTAGGCTTGCTAAGATATATACGGCTGAATCCGATAAGTGCTGGAGATGCAAAGAGGTCGAGGGAATGTTCTTTCACATGTGGTGGACTTGTAAAAGGCTAAAAGAGTATTGGGAAATACCGTATTTTTTTGCTCTATAAGACTCACTTTCCCCTCCTAAAAAGTAAGGGGAAATGTGTGTGTGTCTTATGGAGCGAATGCAGGCTGCGCAGCTATCAGAACAGCAAGAGGGATTGCTGCTTTCACTGCGCGGCGATCCCTCTTGGTGTTCTGGCTTCTGAGATTCAGAATATATTTTTTCTTGTTTTCCTCCTCCAAAAACTAGGTGTGTCTTGTGGTCTGGTGTGTCTTATAGAGTGAAAAATATGGCAATCCATAATGAATTAAATAAAAGTACTTCCCCAAAAAAATCCAGAGTCCTTTTTGTTCGGGATAATTCAGACTGAAATTCCCAGGTGTCAAAAAAGGTTATTTATGTATGCCAATACAGCGGCCCCTGTTTGGTTAGCTCAAAAATGGAAAATGAGCAAAAGAAGAAGAATGGCAACTTAGGTGACAGAATATGTGCAGCTTGCAGACTTAACATATAGAATAAGAGAACACATGCTTAGAGAAGATTGGAAAATGTTTATTGAATATATGGGAAAAAACTGTGTACATTTTAAAACGTTGGCAGCATTAAGATAAATTCAACAATGTACATAAGTTTTGATGGATGTAATATTGAATGGTTTAGTTTATGCAAAATATGCAGGGATATGCAAAATGAACCATGGAAAGAGAAGAAGGGGAGTCATTCATATTTTATGGATGCTTGAATGAGTATTCTAAATTGTAAAACAGAAAATGTAATAAAAAATTATACAAAAAAGAGAGAAACTTATAATTAAGGCTGCAATCCTGCCCTCACCAACTGAGGGTTTCCTGGTTTGGCAGAAGCCCTGTCTGCTGGGCTGGCATATTTGCCAGTGGGACTGCCTGGATATGGCGGTGGAACCCTCTGCTGGTGTAGATAAACCCTACTGGTCAAGATAAACTGGCAGAATGGCTAAAAAAAGGGCTGAGTCATGGACAGGATAGGAGCAGCAGCGGGGGAGACACACGCTTCTGCCGGATCTGCTACCAGACTCTAGTGATGGTGTAACTTTTCAGCATCTCTGCATCTGACATAAAGAGTTTCCCTCTCATTGAATTCAATGGAAATGTCTGCCAATGAGCTGCGTAGAGATGGAGCAATCAGTCACAATATGATTCTTGGTGATCACGACAGGTTGAAGAGGCTGGCTTAATTAACCACCCCCCATGGAGACTGAAAGTTATCCAGCTGTTTGAGACGCAAAGGGTGAGGCATGGCATGATGGCTCTGGGTCCCAGTGGTGCAGGGAAAACAACATGCATCCACACACTGATGAAATCTATGACAGGTATGCAAAACACGCTTGATCAGTAAAACGATGCCTTTTTTAAGGATGTAACTGTGGTAACATTGGGTTAGAGGTACATGTTGGATCCCAGTGTTCAAAGGACCCAGTCTTACTCAACTAAAACGTATTGCGTCTTGAGACCCCAAGCCAGCCCCCCATGAAATAACTACACACAGACACAGAATTAAGGTTGATGGGTAACATTAAGGCCACAACTTTATTGATTGCAAATTAAATGTGAGTGGTATTGGCATAGGCATTGGCTGAAGACTATAATGGACTACTGCCCCAGTTGACAGAGTCTATGTACGTAAACCCATTGGGGCAGCAACATTGGGGTTTTGCCCGACAGAAGCTTACTGCGAGGTTCCTGTGATCCCGGCATGACCCTAGCCCATCAAACGGACTTCAGATGAGATCTGGGACCCCCAGATTCCTTTAACGGAATACCTTTTGATCATTAAGGGGTGATATGATAGCCATGTTCAAATATATAAAAGGATGTCACATAGAGGAGGGAGAAAGGTTGTTTTCTGCTGCTCCGGAGAAGCGGACACGGAGCAATGGATCCAAACTACAAGAAAGAAGATTCCACCTAAACATTAGGAAGAACTTCCTGACAGTAAGAGCTGTTCGACAGTGGAATTTGCTGCCAAGGAGTGTGGTGGAGTCTCCTACTTTGGAGGTCTTTAAGCAGAGGCTTGACAACCATATGTCAGGAGTGCTCTGATGGTGTTTCCTGCTTGGCAGGGGGTTGGACTCGATGGCCCTTGTGGTCTCTTCCAACTCTATGATTCTATGATTCTATGATTCATTGAGGGGCAGATGATGGCCATACCTCCCCTCCACACACAAAATTAAGCCAATGCCTAACCGCTAAACCTGGAAAGTTGTGACGATTGCTAAGGGGGTAGCAAAAAATCAAGTGGCCACTGCCAATTTGCCAAATGGAAAAAAATTCCTACCCGGCCCCTGTCCCAAGACAGGCGACTCATACATAGTCCAAAGCAAGGCTGAGAACCTACACTAAGGGCGGGAGGGCGGGTGTTCATCAGTGGCAATCAAGTGCCTAGGACACTCTTGCGCTGATGCTTATATAATTCCTTAACCATCCCCAACCCTTCCCTGATTGGCTGTGACCTGTGATGCCTATTTAGAGAAATGAAACTTAGACCTAGAAATGAAACCTACTTAGTCAGGGGTCTGTCCAGGGGCCCAGTCACAAGAAGGATCATCTTCTGAGGACGATCCCATTTTTAAACAGTGTGGAGACAGATTCTGAAGATGCTGAGTTTTCTTTGTTTTGGGGAATTGTGATGACATGGTGGTGACAGACGGTGTCAGAAGCAAGTTACTATGGTAGCAGCAGAATCTAAACGGATCGTTGTTACTAAGGGTTTTGTGGTAACCAGAGAGTGCTTGCGAAGGGTAGCAATGAATCGAAGATGCGAAGAAAGCTGAGGAACTTTTGTATTGTGGGATACCAGTATTTTTTTCTTTAAAAATGCCAGATTTCAAATATAATAGTTTTCCCATTGCCGAACTACCAGTAAATAGTCAATGTTGGACATTAGCGCCTACCTAAATGTCTGGTTTTGGATAGGTTGGCTTAGCAAACTCTGAGATGAGTTAGACGGTATGTTAAATTCAAAGGATGTTAATCTCGGGGAGAGGAAAGGATGGCAACTTAATGTTGATGCAGTTTCCTCCAGGGCCACCTCTGTGGGTAGCTAGGGTGGCCAATAAAACAATGGGACATGCTCATTACTGGGAAAGTGGTGTTTTTCCCTATGGAAGACTCCTCTCCCCAAAAGAAGTACCCAGAATCTGTGATGAGGCCTGCAAGAGATAAACTCTGGGGTGGAAAGCAGAAGAAAAGGGAAGAGACTTAGCTTGGCACATAGGCAAACCACTGGTTCATTTAGATCAATATTCTCTACACTGGCGGGCAGCAGTGCTCCTGGATTTCAGAAATCAGTATTAAGTACAGTATATAGGCGATACACTTAAAAGCCTGAGCATATAAATGCAGGCTTTTAAGTTAACATACCGATTCAGGGTGTAAACCTAACTTTTGGAAGCCAGCATAATTTGTGCCGGCTTAAGCTAAAATGGCATAAAGTATGCTAGATTCTCTGTTCAGGAGTGAGGCTCTGGCTCCCTGCGCCAGCCCAGGCCTGGAAGAGAGAAAACAAGCCTTTGCATGCACACGAAAGCTCATACCAAGAACTAACTTAGTTGGTCTTTAAGGTGCTACTGGAAGGAATTTTTTTACTTTAAAACAGAGTTTGACTTACACCATTCTTTTTGCCAGTGTAAGTTTTACCAGGTCACGTGATTGAGCTGAAGGGAGTTACGATCCAGTCTAATGCTATTCTCTGGTACCTGAAATCATCATCATCATCATCATCATCTTCTTCTTCTTCCTCTTCCATTTTGAAACTTCTACAGACTGTGGGCAGCCTCATCGTGAAATGAGAATGAATCCGAAGGCCATCACTGCACCACAGATGTTTGGACGCCTCGATGTCGCAACCAATGACTGGACAGATGGGATTTTTTCCACTCTTTGGAGGAAAACTTTGAGAGCTAAGAAAGGTACTTAAAACCTCAGTGCTTTTAAAGATGAATGGGAACCTTTTACAAAGTATTTAAAGATGCAAGAAAGTGAATTGGACTCCTTGGCAGGTTTTGAATAAACACTCACAAACTTTTTATTGATAACAACCAGTTAGATAAATGAAGGATCTATACAATTTTGTAACATGCAGAGAATTACATTTATAGAGAAACCAGAGATTGGAACTGAGGGAAGTCAGGGTGTTTTTTATGGGAGGGAGGGGGAGGGAGAAAAATGGGGGAGGGATTAAGGATGATATGTTTCAAGATAATATGTTTTGTTTAAATTCCTAATAAAAAAATTATTACAGAACAAAACAAAACAAAAACCTCAGTGCTGAACTTTAAATCAGGGACCAGGTAATCTGCACACTCTAGCTCAACTACAGTTTCTCTCCACCTTGGCTGTTGGGCCATTCTGGCTGCAGTTGATGGGAGCTGGAGTCCAATACATGTGGAGGGCTAAGGGTTCCCCACATCCCACCCTTGAGGAAGACCATCAGCTACTCATACCAACATAAGAAGAGTTTGCTGGATCCGGCCAATGGCTCCTGAAGCCCAGCATCCTGTTCTCACAGGGGCCAAGGGGCCGGTGGGAAACCAGCGAGCAGGAACTGATCACAAGAGCTCTCTCTGTTCCTGTGGCTTCCGGTGGTTGGTGTTCAGAAGCATAACTACCATGACTAGTACCCACTGGTGGCCTTCTCATGATTTGTCCAGTTCTCTTTTAAGTTACTGTATTTTTCGCTCTATAAGACGCACCAGACCACAAGACGCACCTAGTTTTTGGAGGAGGGAAACAAGAAGAAAAATATTCTGAATCTCAGAAGCCAGAACAGCAAGAGGGATCGCTGTGCAGTGAAAGCAGCAATCCCTCTTGCTGTTCTGGCTTCTGTGATAGCTGTGCAGCCTGCATTTGCTCCATAAGATGCACACACATTTCCCCTTACTTTTTAGAAGGGAAAAAGTAAGTTCTATAGAGCAAAAAATACGGTAATTATTTGTGTAAGGTAAAGGGATCCCTGACCATTAGGTCCAGTCGTGACCGATTTTGGGGTTGCGGCGCTCATCTTGCTTTATTGGCCGAGGGAGCTGGCGTACAGCTCAGGGTCATGTGGCCATCATGACTAAGCCGCTTCTGGCAAACCAGAGCAGTGCACGGAAACACCGTTAACCTTCCCACCAGAACAGGCAACTCTCTGCAAGCCGTGGGAGCCCAGTGCCGGGCTCCCGCGCCTTGCGGAGAGCCGCGCGAAGTCTGGGCATGCTGAGCTCAGCGCGCCCAGCCTTCGGCATGCAGGCAACTCTTGGCAAGCCATGGGAGCCCAGCACTGGGCTTCCGCGCGTTGCGGAGAGCTGCACGAAGTCTGGGCGCACTAAGCTCAGTGCGCCCAGCCTTTGGCATGCAGGCAACTCTCAGCAAGCCGCGGGAGCCCAGCACCGGGCTTCCGCGCGTTGCAGAGAGCCGCCTGAAGTCTGGAAAGCGAGAGGGGTTGGTGAGCACCGACCCCTCTCGCTCTCCAGGCTTCTGCGAAAGCCTGCATTCGCCCCATAGGACGCACATACATTTCCCCTTCATTTTTGGAGGGGGAAAAGTGTGTCCTATGGGGCGAAAAATATGGTATTTATCTACTTAAACTTTGACGTGCTTTCAAACTGCTAGGTTGGCAGGAGCAGGGACCGAGCAACGGGAGCTCACCCCGTCACGGGGATTTGAACCGCCGACCTTCTGATCGGCAAGTCCTAGGCTCTGTGGTTTAACCCACAGCACCACCCGCGTCCCTAATTATTTGTGTAGTCCTCTTTTAAAGCCATTCAAGTTGCTGACCATCACTGCCTCCTGTGGGAGAGAATTCCATAGTTGTTGTTGTTGTTGTTAATTTGTACCCTGCCCATTCTGACCGGGTTGCTCTGTGTGGAAGTACTTTATATGTTCTGAATCTTCCAAAATGCAGTTTCATTGGACGTCCCCAAGTTTGTTGTGTTATCAGAGAGGGGAGGAAAAACTTCTTGGTATCCACTTTCTCCATAATTTTATAAACTTCTATCAAGTCACCTCTTACTTGCCTTTTAAGTCCCCAATGCTGTCGGTTGCTGCGTTTATCTGATTGCCGTGATGTTATGAGCCACAACTATTGTCCTGAGTGCAATACGGTGCTCTTTCCCCTTTGAATAGCCTGCTAGTTTGAGGGTGAACAATTGCTGCTTCCTTCAAGCCGGGGATAGATTTCCAAGCTATCTAAAGCCTTTTGTGTAAGGTGCCTGAAACTGTATATCTATCTAGCTGCTGGGGGAAGTTTGGAAAGGAACAGCTTGCACACTTGAATATTTGGCTGAGGAAAGAGAAACTTTACACTCTCTGGGGGCCAAAGCAGACCTGAAGTTAAATGAAGACATCTTTGCATCTAACATGTATTTTTTTTAAAAAAAATGCAGAAGGCAGCACCTGTTTGTTTGTTGTTTTTTTTTTGGGGGGGGCCCTGACAATTAATGGGATCAGAGCAGGGGTGGTGGAAGAGTTATGGTCCTGAAGAAAACACCTCTCCTGAAACTGGCATGGGCTTTTAAGGAGGGAATTCCTCTACGCCAGGAGAAGATGTGTAAGTGAAGATATTAGCTTTACCCGAATATTTGTAGCTCACACAGTTGCCACCGCACAAGGGTAAGACGGGAGCTGTGTTCACTGCCTCCACCCACCCCACTAAGCTTCCCACTGGCATTGAAGCCTGTGCAATCAGGGCTCTAGTGTGGTGGCACCTTCGGAACTCCCTGCCTATTAATACCACTGTACTCCTTTTGGTGCCTGCTAGAAAGGTTTTTATTTAGACAACCCTACACAGATATCTAGAATGGTGGTGTGTGTTTAGCTGATTGCTGATTTTAATTTTCTGTCTGTTTTATTTGTTTTTACTAAAATTTAATTGTTTGCGCTTTTCTTGTAAATTGCTGTGAGTTTTTACAATCAAGCGGTATATACATTTTATGAAATGAAATAATAATAATAATAATAATAATAATAATAATAATGAAATCATGCAGACCTTCCTCCCCACAGCTCATGGAAGGGGCAATAGGGATGAGAAATATAAGGGTATGGTCAACAGTCATGGTCCCCTTTCTCCCCTCATTGGATGAGCTACCAACTCCCAAAGAGAGGTACTGCCATATTAGACCTTTACAAACAGGGAGCGGGTGGTACTGTGGTCTAAACCACTGAGACTCTTGGGCTTGCCGATCAGAAGGTCGGCAGTTCGAATCCCTGTGACAGGGTGAGCTCCCGTTGCTCTGTCCCAGCTTCTACCAACCTAGCAGTTCGAAAGCATGCCAGTGTGAGTAGATAAATAGGTACCACTGCGGCAGGAAGGTAAACAGCGTTTCTGTGCACTCTGGTTTCCGTCATGGTGTCCTGCTGCACCAGAAGTGGTTTAGTCATGCTGGTCACATGACCTGGAAAGCTCTCTGTGAATGAACGCTGGCTCCTTTGGCCTGAAAGCGAGATGAGCGCCACAACCTCATAGTCACCTTTGACTGGACTTAACTGTCCAGGGGTCCTTTACCTTTTTACCTTTTACATACACTATGAAAAAGAAAGTTGAATAATTTTCCAGCAACGTACTCTTGTTCTCTCTGAGAGATATAACAATGCACCTAAGACAGAATGTCCATTTTGAGCTAGGGGGGATTTCTGGTTAGAAGTCAAAGTCAAGTGTTAATGGCACTCAGGTCTGCTGCATTTTGTATCCTACTTTGTATCCTACTTTTCCCGCAATAAACTTAAGCTTCAGCTTCACAACAATTGGATGTGCTAGTTTTGGCAGAAAGGTGAGAACTCGAAGGTGACAACTCGTCTAAGGTCACCCAAAGAACTTCATGATTGTGAGGTTATTTGAACTGTAGAGTTGGGACCCTGAGGATATCTAGTCCAATCCCCTGCAGTGCAGGAAAATTCAGCTGCCCCATGCAAGGATCGAACCTGCGACCTTGGCATTATCAACACCATGCTCTAACCAGCTGAACTATACACCTCACACATAGTGCACCTATTAGATCACACTGGCATACCTAAGAGGTCAGCACACAGCATTGGTTAAACTGGAGAAATTGCATCTTTTGTCTACTGTTATTTGGGTCCTGTACTTTAACTGGATTTTAGCTGGATCGTATGCCAATAATAAAGGCACATTGTTGTATATGTCCCTCTTAGTCATGGTTAACTTTATGCAAGGATGCCAAAACATTTCAAGCGATTAAGCATCCTTGTTGTATAACAAAATCGTCTCATGACATGGAATGTTGTTGTTTTTTGGAACCTTTGAATTATAGGGGAACACATTTGGATAGTTCTTGATGGTCCCGTTGACGCAATTTGGATTGAGAACCTGAACTCGGTGCTTGACGATAACAAAACGTTAACGCTTGCTAATGGAGATCGGATCCCTATGGCACCAAACTGTAAAATTGTCTTCGAGCCTCATAATATTGACAACGCTTCTCCTGCCACTGTGTCGAGGAATGGCATGGTGTTTATGAGCTCATCGGTTCTCAACTGGAGCCCTATTCTTGAGGTATAAATGTTTACATGTGTTCCTTGGGCCACCTCCACCATCAGCTCCTTAATTCCCTTCAGACAGTTGAAACTGGAACTGTGGAATAATCTGCAATGTCTCCTGGATGTGCATTTAGCTGGCTAATATGGATGAGAGTTTGCCATCCTGAATATTGCCTTCAGCAGCTTCAGCAGCCCAATAAAAAATTCTGCTTCCCTATGCACTGATTAAGGGACACGGGTGGCACTGTGGGTTAAACCACAGAGCCTAGGACTTGCCAGATCAGAAGGTTGGCGGTTCGAATCCCCGTGACGGGGTGAGCTCCCATTGCTCGGTCCGTGCTCCTGCCAACCTAGCAGTTCGAAAGCACGTCCAAGTGCAAGTAGATAAATAGGCACCACTCTGGCGGGAAGGTAAACAGCGTTTTCGTGCGCTGCTCTGGTTCGACAGAAGTGGCTTAGACATGCTGGCCACATGACCCGGAAGCTGTATGCCGGTTCCCTCGGCCAATAAAGCGAGATGAGAGCTGCAACCCCAGAGTCGGTCACAACTGGTCCTAATGGTCCGGGGTCCCTTTACCTTTTACACATTACTTGACTTTAGCCAGTAAGGTTTCATTCTGGATTGTTTTATTTGATGTTTAAATGTAGGTTGTAAACTGCTTTGACCCCCCCCCTTAAAAATATAAAGCAGTATAGAAATGAAATTAATAACAGTAACAATAATCTGACTAAATGGCACCAGAGCCAAAATACAATTTGCTTCTTGCACAATCTAAGTGTTTTCTAGGGGCGGAAATTACTTATTTCCACCTAAAAATCCAAATGGATGGTTGTATACAATGTTCTGCTCAAAAGAACCCTATTGAAGTTAATATATAAGCTTAACTTTAGGCCAATCAATTTTAGTAGGTTTACTGAACTTGGTTGGTGATCGGCCTGGATAATATTTAGAGCAGCTCTAATAGTGAGAATTTGGACATATTTTAAAGTCAGTTGGCTCTTCTTTCTGGGTTGCACAGGGCTTCCTGAAAAAACGCTCTACACAGGAAGCTGACGTTTTGCGTCATCTGTACACAACATCTTTCCCAGACCTCTACCGGTATAGCATCCAGTCCTTAGAATACAAGATAGAGATGCTGGAAGCCTTTGTGATAATGCAGAGTATTAATATGCTGCAGGGCTTGATCCCTTACAAGGTAAGCTGTTCCAGGCTTTTGAAAAACATTTTTTGGAAAAGACCCTTGTTATAAGCATGGTTGAGGTCTTGTCTGTATCTGGGTGTGCAAAGTCAAATGATACCAATATTCTAATTGAATACATTATATCGGGCATAGTTGCATAGGACACATTAAATATTATTACAGTGGTGCCTCGCAAGACGAAAAGAATCCGTTCTGTGATTCTCTTCGTCTAGCAGTTTTTTCGTCTTGCGAAGCAAGCCCATTGACGGATTAGCGGATTAGCGCTATTAGCGGCTTTTAGTAGCTTATCTGCTGATCGGATCAGCTGATAAGCGGCTTAGCAGCTTAGAAAAAGGGGGGGAGGAAAAAAAACCAGCAGGAACTCGCAAGACATTGTCGTCTTGCGAAGCAAGCCCATAGGAAATTCGTTTTGCGAAGCACCTCCAAAACGGAAAACTCTTTCGTCTAGCGAGTTTTCCGTCTTGCGAGGCATTCATCTTGCGGGGCACCACTGTAATCCCTCAATAAGAATACATAATGCCTTTTGAAGTGCTTTGTACAATACAAAACTCTCCTTCCTTAAATATCAGCAAAGAAGTACACATACTGGCAAGCTTTTCTATTAGTATATATGCTGGTCTGTGACCGTAATAAAGTACTTGAACCTGAACTATTAGTATAACTCAACTTCTGCTGGAATAACTGCAACACTGAAGTGTCTGTGTCTACTCATATGCAAACTTCTGATTCTATATATAACATCGAGGAAATACATGCCCCAACATTCCGAATATGCAATCCACCTTGCGCTAACATGTTATTATCAAGAAATGCGCAACCATCTTTTCCTACTGATTCATCGATGGGTTTTTTAAACACAATATAGTTGAGTCACAAGGGAGGCAGACCAAAGTCTGATTATATACAAAGGCAGGCAAAAACAGGACCCTGGACAGCTCCAACGGTGCTCTGCTGGCTGAAAGTAGCTGGATAAGTTGTTGTCTCTGCAGGGAGCTAGGCAGCCAACTGAAACCTTAAGTAGACTGACAAGACCGGGAGTGTGATGAGCTCCTCTTCCATGGAGGAGGTGGCTGGGTTGTGAAAGGGCCCTCTCCTTATTTAACCTATGAGGCTAAAGAGATAGAAGGACTTGCAGGAGATTCATCCTTTGAGTCAGAGGATGGTGGTCTATCTGTGTCCTCTGGCTGTCCCCAAATAAGGTATTGTCAACACTCCTCAGGGAAGTTCCCAAGTCTATGACAGAAAGTATAATGCTGTCATGTGAACGCCACTAACAACTGTTTTCTAATTCATATTGCATCTATTAATGGTTGGTTAATATCTCCCCCCCCATAAACTTTAAAAAGGGTCTCCAGTTTTTGATAAAATCTTCTATCCTTCTCCCCCTCTCTATCTCTTATAGGTAAATACTCTGTTAAGCTAACCTTTCCAGCTGGTTCCCACAATTTCATCAGCTAAGCTAAGGATTATTGTAATAACCTGCAGTTCTATAATAGCATATATTTAAAGTAGATGAACAAATGAGCAAATTAAGTTAATTCGGATATGCAGAAAATATTAAAAAATAAATTGAAGGAACCGCAGAAAGAAGGGGAAGGAAGACAAGTTTTGAAATATTAAATTGATTGTAAAATTATTGGAAAGTATAAAATTGAAAATCATAAATAAAATAATAATAATATTTTTTTCATTAGCTAAGCTTTCATAGTAGGTGCACAATAATTTTACCATTTAGTCACTAAAGGCAATGGTGCTTTGCTGTTTAGGAACAGGGTGGGGAAATAACAGCGGAGTACCTGGAAAGATTGTATATCTTCTCCTTAATGTGGAGCGTTGGGGCACTGCTGGAACTGGAAGACCGTTGCAAAATGGAGCACTGGCTTCGGAATCACGAAACTATAAAACTTGACCTCCCCAACATCCCGGAAGGAAGTGAAGACACTATGTTTGACTACTATGTTACCAATGACGGTTAGTGAACTTCTGAGAAGTTACTATGTGTGCCTCATTATTAGCTTCAAAAGGTTTAGTATGAATAAGTTATGAAGCTTTTGGGTTATGAAATTTGCTGGATGTAACATCCAGTGATCAGAGACCTCCAGCTGAAGATCATTCAGATTTGAAAAACCTGTGTTGTTTATACTTGGTCTTCTCCAGTCATCACCCTGTCAATTCTTAGACACTTTTTGTGGACAAGAAGGCAGTGGGTTGCTGTGGAAGTAATCCATAATTTAGCTTTATAAGGATGAACACTTCCACCTTGTTCCCTCCCCATGTTCAGCTTGGCTGTGCTGTCCAAACCCAGAAAACGGCCACTGATTTTGAATATAGTTAGTAGAAACAGGCCAAACCATAGTTCATCAAGCTGCCTTGTTTCAACAAACCATAGTTAAGTTCAATCACTGATTCAGATGACATGCTAAACTGAAGTTAATCTAAAATGGAGGTGGAAATTTCTGAAATCCTTGTGGCTGCTCCATAGGAAAGTGGAGGGGGAATTATGCAAGACTGATATTCTGTGTGTGTGTGTGTGTGTGTGTGTGTGTGTGTGTGTGTGTGTATATATATATATATATATATATATATATATATATATATGCAGGTTTTGGTGTCTTCGGGTGTCTTCCCGTGTAAGAGTCGGGGTGTCTGTGCGACGTTTCGACGAGGTCTCACTCGTCATCTTCAGGCTGGTGAGACCTCGTCGAAACGTCGCACAGACACCCCGACTCTTACACGGGAAGACACCCGAAGACACCAAAACCTGCATTCCTATACCCGTGAAAATCTACGAAAGCAAATATATATATATATATATATATATATATATATATATATATATGTCCAGAAGTACCTTAGAGACCAACTAAGTTTGTTCTTGGCATGAGCTTTTGTGTGCATGCACACTTCTTCAGTTACACGAGTGGTACAGTGGTACCTCGCAAGACGAATGCCTTGCAAGACGAAAAACGCGCAAGACGAGAAAGAGTTTTCCGTTTTTTGAGTCGTTCCGCAAGACGAATTTCCCTATGGGCTTGCTTCACAAGACGGAATGTCTTGCGAGTTCTTGTGAGTTTGTTTCCTTTTTCTTAAAGCTGCTAAGCCGTTAATAGCCCCATAGCCGCTAAGCCGCTAATAGCCGCTAAGCCGCTAATAGCTGTGCTTCGCAAGACGAAAAAACCGCAAGACGAAGAGACTCGTGGAATGGATTAATTTTGTCTTGCGAGGCACCACTGTATATCTGAAAAAGTGTGCATGCACACGAAAGCTCATACCAAGAACAAACTTAGTTGGTCTCTAAGGTGCTGGTGGACAATTTTTATTTTTATTTTTTTATATATTTCTACCAACACGGCTACCTACCTGAATCTGATATTCTGTGTGTTTTGCCCTCATAATACAAATCTATGTTTAGTGTTACATAAGAAATGGGCCAGTCATATGTTTTTGCCAAGTTGTGCCGTGCCATGACTCTCATGGGTCATGAATGTCCACGACACCTAATGGCTTCATGACTTAGTTCTGTTTTAAATTGGACGTAATGGGGATTAGAGGTTTCAATTGCATCCCTGCTTTTGTAGATTTCAGATCTGGAAAGCTGCCAAAAATGTCTCTCAGACTAGTTCTTCTTGACTACCTTCTTATGGGCTAATACATACACATATGTTTAAATACAAAGCATGTTTCAAGGGGAATTCACTGCTTTTCCTTTGGACTAGGCAAATGGATGCACTGGAATACCTGCATTGATGAGTATGTATATCCCACCAACAGCACGCCAGAGTATGGCTCCATCCTGGTGCCAAATGTTGACAATGTGAGAACGGACTTCCTTATGCATACTATTGCAAAGCAAGGCAAGGTAATTCTCTGATGTTTCACATAGGGATTTCAGTAATTCCACCTGGTGGAGGGATGATCAAGAGGGCTGGGGATTTTTACTTTGTAACTGACATTGCTGTATGCAGTTTTATCGAACTCCTCCAATTCTTCAAAGTCCTTTACAATGGTTACTTCTTTGGGGTAGGTTTATGAGTCGGGCTAAGCTGAAGAATAGTGACATGTTCACAGCCACAGCTCTATGGCTCAATAAGGATTTGAATGCGGTCTTTTGCATCCATATCCAGCACTAGCTATTTCATTGTGCCTACAAAAGATCTAGACAGCATCTTAAAAAGCAGAGACATCGCCTTGCCAACAAAGGTCTGTATAGTTAAAGCCATGGTTTTCCCAGTAGTGATAGAGACATCACCTTGCCAAAAAAGGTCCATATAGTTAAAGCCATGGTTTTCCCAGTAGTGATAGAGACATCACCTTGCCAACAAAGGTCTGTATAGTTAAAGCCATGGTTTTCCCAGTAGTGATGTATGGAAGTGAGAGCTGGACCATAAAGAAGGCTGATCGCCGAAGAATGGATGCTTTTGAATTATGGTGCTGGAGGAGACTCTTGAGAGTCCCATGGACTGCAAAAAGATCAAACCTATCCATTCTGAAGGAAATCAGCCCTGAGTGCTCACTGGAAGGACAGATCCTGAAGCTGAGACTCCAATACTTTGGCCACCTCGTGAGAAGAGAAGACTCCCTGGAAAAGACCTTGATGTTGGGAAAGATGGAGGGCACAAGGAGAAGGGGACGACAGAGGATGAGATCGTTGGATAGTGTTCTCGAAGCTACCAGCATGAGTTTGACCAAACTGCGGGAGGCAGTGGAAGACAGGAGTGCTTGGCGTGCTCTGGTCCATGGGGTCATGAAGAGTCAGACACGACTAAACAACAACAACAAAAGATCTTGATTTGCCCCCCTTCTGCTCGTGTCAGGTTAGCTCTCCTAGAGTTGATTAACCCGTGTGACCAAATATAGCAGATTTTTAGTTATGAAAATGGTATGGTATGGGATTTATGAATAGCACTGGAGGTAAATATGGCAGTTTCAAATCACAATTATTCTTTATAGTGTGTGCACAACACCTTTCGGAGTTACGCAGAAAACATAGATAGGTCCCTGCTTTCAAGGAGCTTGTAGATCTCAAATAAATGACAGAGGGAGGAAGAATGTGGGCAGATGCCATTATGTATACATCCTCTAATTTTCTTACCTATTTTCTTTTCCACTCTTTCTTCCTCTTCTTCTTTCTACCATGGCCACATTCTCCACCTCATTATTTTTTCGGGACTATTCTTTCTCCTGTCCCTCCTTTCCAGTCCACACCTCCCATGTAATGGTATTCTCAGGCCCACATCTTCATTCGTCCTTGACGCCTATTTCTCTACTGTTTTGCATAGGCTCTTTTTACCTGCTCATTTTACCTGCTCTTTTCTTCTCTAGGACCAGAGGTGCTCTATCAATAGGAGCCATTGAACCTTCTTTCTCTACCACCCCTTCTTGGCATTAGAGTACCTCAGCTGATCAGTGCCAGAGGCTTCATCACAAAATCCCTTTGTGCATTACAGTATAGATTTTGCTGGTACAGCTAACTCCATTTTGGTCAGGGATGGGTGCTGCCAAAATAAATTACTAATGTTGCAAGCGATGATGTAATTTTTTGGAATGTTCTTCTTCTTCTATATTACTTGAAAAGAATAATTTTGAGACTTGAGCCTCTGCCAATGCCCTCAGTTCAAGTATTCCCCAACTCGTTTGGATTCTCTCCTCATCTTCAGGCAGTGCTACTAATTGGTGAACAAGGGACCGCTAAGACTGTCATCATCAAAGGCTACTTGTCAAAATATAATCCTGAAAGCCACATGGCCAAGAGTCTGAACTTTTCATCGGCAACAACTCCTTTAATGTTTCAGGTACTCCTTAGAATTATCTTTCTCTAAACTGAAAGTGAAGTGAGCCTTTTGGTTCACTTCACTGACTGTATACCAGAATGAGATTATTCAAAAATGTTTTATTAAATGTCAAAGGTCCATCTTTGCCATAGCCTGCTAATCTTGTTCCTGTATCTTTGGTGGCCAAATGGCTCCTCTCTTGGGATGCCATCTCTTCCTTATTCATCCCATTTAAAGATGCATAAGTGCATCCTAATTCCTAAATCTCTTCCAGGTCTCCTGGTTGTTTCCATATTCCAGGACAGTTCCAGCACTATTTCTGCTTTGCCGACTTTTCTATGGAATACAGATCAGCCAAATTTAAATCTCCTTAAGTTTTGCTAAACTTTTTTTGGGGGAGGGGAGAATAAATAGGATACAAAGGGACACAGGTGGCACTGTGATGTAAACCACTGAGCCTTGGGCTTGCCGATCGGAAGGTCGGTGGTTCGAATCCCCGCATTGCTCTGTCCCAGCTCCTGCCACCTAGCAGTTCGAAAGCACATCAAAGTGTGAGTAGATAAATAGGTACCACTTTGGCGGGAAGGTAAACACCATTTCCATGCGCTGCTCTGGTTTTGCCAGAAGCAGCTTAGTCATGCTGGCCACATGACCCGGAAAACTGTCTGCAGACAAACGTTGGCTCCCTCGGCCAGTAAAGCGAGATGAGCACCGCAACCCCCAGAGTCTTTCACAACTGGACTTAACTGTCAGGGGTCATTTACCTTTACCTTTACCTTTTTAAATAGGATACAAACCATAAAAGTGTTGCAGGAACCATAACATTGAAATCGGGGAGGAAAAAAATCAAGTGTGGATAAGCCCTGAGTTAAATGGGCTTTAGTCCCGGGAAGGTCTGTAAAGGATTGCAGTCTTCAGGTGCAATTCTATACAGTGGTACTCAGTTTACAAACTTAATCCATTCCGGAGATCCGTTCTTACACCAAAGCATTCTTAAACTGAGGTGCATGCTTTCCCTAATGAGGCCTCCCAATGCTGGTGCTTGGCTTCTGTTTGTCTTCCGGGGCAAAATTTGCTAACCGGAACACCTACTTCTGGTTTTGCAGAGTTTGTTGTCCGAAGCATTCATTAACAGGACTGTTTGTAGACCTGTACAGTGATACCTCTGGTTACGAACTCAATTCATTCTGGAGGTCCATTCTTAACCTGAAAACGTTCTTAACCTGAGGTACCACTTTAGCGAATGGGGCCTCCCGCTGCTGCAGCGACCCAAAGTATTTGTAACCCGAGGTGTTTGTAACCCGAGGTACCACTGTATTTGAGTTATACCAGTTGAGGAGATACACCAGCAAGATGACCAAAATGGAGCAGAGTCATGGGGGAGATGGGGTTGGCATAGGGAGGAGACACTTACATTATATCCAGTTCTCACCCAAACCATGGTCACTCTCCCACCCATGATGTACCATTGCACGGGTCCCGTTGGCTTTAGCGGCAGTGGGAGAAGGTGGATTTTCCCTTAGTATAGTAGTAGCATTTCCCCCCCACCTCTCATGTAATTGGTGTATAGGTTTGCTTTTAATAGGACTATCTTTTGATAACTGAACTGACTATGAGAGTTCTAATCATGATGTATAGAGAAGAAACTTCTCATTTAGGATTTTGCATGGTATACGATACTCAAATAAAGCACAGCTATTGAAAAACTGTAACATGTTGTGTGTGCTATCTGCATTTGCCTTCACGTTCCTTCATAGACTAAGCAGTAGCATGTAAAAGGCATGCCTGCCATTTTAAAGGCTTGAGGAGATGCTTAGATTTTTGCAAACATGCATGTTCTTCTTCCAGCGCACAATTGAAAGTTATGTGGACAAACGCATGGGAACAACTTATGGTCCTCCGGCAGGAAAGAAAATGACAGTCTTCATTGATGATGTGAATATGCCTGTAATCAACGAATGGGGAGACCAGGTCAGCTTAAATAAATAGGATATTTCTTTTACACAATTCAAAGCTGAATCAGTACAGTAGTCCGTATGAAGATGAGCATATTTTACCAATATTTTTTATTTATAATGGAAAATGTTCCGGTGTTGCTTCAAAGCAATTCCTCTTAAGTTGACAGAGAACATTGCCTGATTTTATATGGAACGGCAAAAATCCTAGGTTAGTTTTAGTTATCCTACAAAGACCTAAAGGGGAAGGGATAATAGTGTTCTGACACAATCAAATATGCTCATGCTACGATTTCATTCTTATGTAAATACACCATAGTACTGCATGATACAATATAGGAATAAAAATATATGGGATGAGTCAATTTATTAAAGGAGCTCTGCAAATCTGAAAAACTTAGAAGTTCACTTACAGTGTAACCCTAACCAAGTCCACTCAGAAGTAGGTCCTATTGAATTCTTGAATTCAAAGGGTCAGTGGGAACAGGATTGCAGCCTGTTTATTTAATGCCAAATTTTTGACTGATTGGTTGCCTGAATTTATATCCCACCCATCTTCCCAAAGGAGCCCAACTTAGGAGCAAAAACAAAAAACTAAACATTATAAAATGCCTCCCATTTTCCCCACAGGTCACCAATGAGATAGTTAGGCAACTGATGGAGCACAATGGTTTTTATAACCTGGAGAAGCCTGGAGAGTTCACCAACATTGTGGACATCCAGTTCTTGGCTGCCATGATTCATCCGGGTGGCGGACGCAATGACATCCCTCAGAGGCTGAAGAGGCAATTCTCTGTTTTTAATTGCACTCTGCCTTCTAATTCGTCCATCGACAAGATCTTTGGTAATGTGGAGAGCTTTTAAACTCTGTTGTTCGTACGGTATACGCTACTTAAGATTTCTTTACACTTGATGAAGAGTTTAAGAGACTGCCAACCTTGAGAATTTGCTACCCTTGTTTATATGAGCAGGGAACCCCAGAATATTCTTCCTTCCTTTGTTGTTGTTGTTGTTGTTTAGTCGTTTAGTCGTGTCCGACTCTTCGTGACCCCATGGACCAGAGCACGCCAGGCACTCCTGTCTTCCACTGCCTCCCACAGTTTGGTCAGACTCATGCTGGTAGCTTCGAGAACACTGTCCAACCATCTTGTCCTCTGTCATCCCCTTCTCCTTGTGCCCTCCATCTTTCCCAGCATCATTTCTTCCTTAGGCTTTGTATTTACCTGTAGCAGGTGTGGCCTTGAGTCTCCTGGAGGCATTTGCTTTGCAGGTTTTTGTGTGTGCAATACACCCACTCTCTAGTTTTGCCGTTCTGTCGCCTGAATTGTACCAGTTGATGGTAGCATGAGGCTCTGAGATGCATGGTTTCTCTCTCTCTCTCCAAACTATCATGTTTGGCTTCTCCAGGTGTGATTGGAGTAGGACATTACTGCAGCCAGAGAGGCTTTATGGAGGAAGTGAGAGCTACAGTCTCCAAGCTGGTGCCACTGACCCGCAAGCTGTGGCAAATGACCAAGATCAAGATGCTGCCGACCCCTGCCAAATTTCATTATGTGTTCAATCTCCGAGACCTTTCCAGGATTTGGCAAGGGATGCTGAATACCACCTCAGAAGTAATCAATGAATCAAATGTAAGTAGTGCATGTGGTGCCTTCGCATCATGATTTATTTGAGATGCTTCAGGTTTTTGCACTTTGGGGATACTTTGATGGTAAACACAGTACAGTAGGAACCAGAGAAGCAGCCCTGTTCAGTAAACTGAACACTGGTTTACATTCACAAATGATAAAATACAGTGGTACCTCGGGTTACATACACTTCAGGTTACGTACGCTTCAGGTTACAGACTCCGCTAACCCAGAAATAGTACCTCGGGTTAAGAACTTTACCTCAGGATGAGAACAGGAATCGTGCACCGGCGGCAGCGGGAGGCCCCATTATCTAAAGTGGTACCTCAGGTTTAGAACAGTTTCAGGTGAAGAACGAACCTCCGGAATGAATTAAGTACGTAACCAGAGGTACCACTGTAAAAGGAAGAAGACCCTGCTGAGTTCCAAAGGTTTACTCTTGGAAGGTTGGGTTTTTCCCCTGCAGTACAACTGATTATGGTTTCCATGATTTTTGGAAGGCCAGGGCTGCAGCTGGAAGGAATGTTTTAGTAGCCTGGTGGCCATGCTCCCCCCTTCCCAACCCATGTTCAGTAAGGGCAATGTTTCCTGCCTCCAAGTCTTTCCTACATCACCAATTAAACTGCAGTCACGTACTTGGGAAGAAGAAGACAACCACCAAGCAGTATTGGTACCCAAAACGTTAGATTAAATAAAGAAGCAGCTTAAAATAGGAGGTAAAGAAGACAAATAAGGTTGTGTGTGTGTTTGCGTGTGTGTGAGAATTTCCCCCTTCTGATCCTAGTCAAAGATGACATCCTATCCCTGGCCTTTGACACTTCCTATGTGTTTTTTTGACACACCGTATTTCTCCAACTGATAACTGTTTTGACTGATTGTAATACACTGTTGTATCTTCCCACAGCTGTAACCTATCCTGGGAGCTTATGATGAAGGGTGAGAAAGTCTGCTCAAATTCCTTTTTTCTTAAGCACAGGTGCTAAGAAAAGTTTTTCTATGTAAGTCCATTCACCAAGGAACGGATCACTGTTGCGTTAAACCCTTGGTGGCCAATTAGCAAATTAACACGGGTTGATCATCAGGGAATGCCCTTAGGTGAACATTATGCACCTGCAAATCAGGTCTTACTCAGTTGTTACCAATTTGTGATGTTTTTATTGTAATGATCTGCATGTTTTAGTAGACCATATCCATGTGTGTGTGTGTGTGTGTGTGTGTGTGTGTGTGTGTGTGAGAGAGAGAGATTGTTTTTTAAAGAGAGCTCTGGATGCTGAAAAAATCCAAAACCTAATCGGAAGCAAAAAGGAACATTCAGTTTTTCTTTTCTCCTTTTTTATCTCTGGACAGGTGCTCATAAAACTGTGGAAGCATGAATGTAAGCGTGTTATTGCTGACCGCTTCACAACTCCCGAGGATGTTACTTGGTTTGATCTGGCGCTGGCAAAACTTGTTGAAGGGGAACTTGGCAGTGATAAAAAGACCCTGGTGGATCCTGGCACGGATGCATACTTTGTGGATTTCTTAAGAGATGCCCCTGAAGCTACAGGTAAAAATCTAAACTGAAAACCATCTGTCTGACATAAGGAAAATGAAGGGGTCATAGACAGGGGATGTCTACAAGATGTCCAGTTTGGAAAGACATGGTATCTTGAGAGCAAACGGGGAAATAGTAAAATCATAATATTTACAATGTATAACATTGCCTTGATAACTAGGCACTGTGTTGTGATTCTAAGGATGCTTTCGTTGTTTTCTCATTCTTGGCACTGCCAGCTCAGAGTGAGCACAAAAGTGAAGCACTGGGCTGCTAGAGTCAACTAATGTGTTGGTGCAAACAACACACTAGCCTGTCTTGTCACACTACAGAAAGTAGCTTTTGCTACTTAGGTGTAGGTACCAGAGTATAAAGAAGCATGCATAGGCTAGACCTCTATCCAATATAGATGTTAACAAGGATGGGGGAGAGATTTGGTTGTTTGAATTTTAATGGCAATCTGCCGAATTCACGTTTTCCCAAATAATACGAGACACAACCATCTGTCAAATGTATACCTCTGAATGTTGCAATGGAGTTCTCCAATTCAACACAGGAATGAGTCCATCATCATAAGCATCAGGCAAAATTACATACAAAAATGTGCATATTAGGAGAAAGGATGGCTTCAAAACCAATGTGGAAACAACAACAACAACAAATGTGGAAATTATTATTGACTATGTTGTCCCAGCCACAGTGTGCGGCTTCTAACAAAATATTTAAACACAATAAAACATCAGCAATTAAAAACTTCCCTGAACACGGCTGCCTTCAGATGTCTTCTAAAAGTCAAATAGTTGCTTATCTATTTGACATCCGATGGGAGGGCGTTCCACAGGGAGGGCACCACTACCAAGAAGGCCCTCTGCTTGTTTCCTTGTAACCTCACTTCTTGCAACGAGGGAAGTGCCAGAAGGCTCTCGGTGCTGGATCTCAGTGTCCGGGCTGAACGATGGGGGTGGAGACGCTCCTTCAGGTATACTGGGTGCGGCCGTTTAGGGCTTCAAAGGTCAGCATCAACACTTTGAATGTGGAGAATTGAACTCAAGACTGGGGGGGGGGGATGAGAAACTGAAAGAATCTGAAACTGACACATTTCATCCACCCCTCATTGTTCTTCACAAAAATGCTTTCTATGGAAAAAGGATGTGATTTTCGTTCTTTTTCCTCAAAAGAAACATATTTTATTTCAAACTAGGTGTGGAGAAGGAAAAATCTGTAAAAGGTAAGCTGCAGGTGCCTGAGTCAGCTGGAATTTAGAAATTTGTCTAGAATTTCTTTTTTTAAGGGCTTGAGTTCTGTATCCAGCTGTGCATGTTTAGTTTCATAGAAGTCGGTGCACCTTAAGCATGTCTAATATGTTCAGAGATGGTGGCCTTGAGTTATCACTATCACTATTTGCTTTGAAACAACTGTAGCTTAAACAGGGAATAACTTAAGCACATAGCATGTTTGGGCTTACACAACCTTCATCTTGACGGCTGATAAGGGCAGAGCTGTATTTAAGGATTGCTATCCTGTTCAGCAGATGTAAATACTTCAGCTTTGTAATTGAGCTTTCTCCATATAGGGAAAGGTAACAGCTTCAAAAATTTGCCTCAATAAGTAATAACATTTAAGAAGAAGAAAAACTACACAAACCCTTATAAACTGTGAAGTATTCATAGGATGGCATTTTTATAGGACCTTTCCTATGGTGGAGGAATAAAACCAGAAATTCTGTAATCTGCATAATTTCACACTACAGTGGAACCTTGTTTCTCAAACTTAATCCATTCCGGGAGTCCATTTGACTCCTGAATCCATTTGAAAACCAAGGTGGGGCTTCTGATTGGCTGTAGGAGCTGTGTTGGATGCTCAGCTTCAAAAAAACGTTCAAAAACACTTACTTCCTGGTTTTCAGCATTCGGGAGCCAAAACGTACAAGCGCCAAGGCGATTGAGAACCAAGGTACGACTACCAACATTTTTAGAAGCTGTTTTAAATAATGGCATGAAATCCTTGATTCAGCTTTTGAGATGAATTTATTGTGTACAATTAGCAGCAGGTAGAGCCCTGCATTTGCATGTTTCAATAGCTACTAACTGTGGGATTTTACTTCCGTTGACTGTTAATGGGAAAATGCAGCACCTGCTTTCATATACATGAGTTTATGCTAAAAGTAGTGAGCTTTGGCATGCAAACAACGCACAGCATGTAGAGAAATGTTTCTTGCAGAGCGGTACTCTATGGAATTTGTATGTTACGCTTGGGGAGAGAGGCTTCCTTCTTCCTCCTTTTGCAGCATCCAGGTTGCTCAACGTTGCTTTAAGTGCTCAGTAGCTCCTTACATGAAGCAGCCAAAGTTGTTGGCACTGAAAGAATTAGGAGCAGATGAAGTGGGAAGGGAATTAGCCACTTCCTCCTTGGGGAAGTGAAGTGCAGGAACGTGGCTTGAATACCAGCAAAACAATAGCTCACTTTTAAATCTTCAAAAATGGTTCAGTCTCGTTTGTTTAAAATGTCTTTTGCAGGAGTGGCAAAACTTCACACTTCACAAAAGCGATTTTTTATTTTTGTTTTAGATCAGACGTTGTTGCTCTCGCCTTAAAGACTCTACTGATTCTTCTCCACCTGCAGCAAGTTGCCCACAGCAATCTATTGCTGCCCTGGGCTCCTTTAATAATAAAAATCTTATTCCTAGCCCTCCCCTCACTGCTTCAGTAACCAAGGTAGCCTGTAGCTTATTCCTTCACTCGACCAACATGTCTTTTATTTCCCAGCACCCATGTCTCAGAAATTCCAAAACTGTGTGCTGGGATGCACCATTATTCTGTAAAAGAACTGGGAGCACCTTCACACATATAGCCAATCTGAAACGGGATAGAATAATCTGGAATGGCAGTGTCTGAGCTAGCAAAAACAACACATGACCAGTTTGGGGGCATCAAGCCACAGAAACCACGTCTGTGACTTGCAATGAAAACCATGTTTGTATTACCAAATATATGAGAAGACGTACTCTATCACATGCGAAAAGCCTCTCTGTAATTGTGTCTGCTGTCAGAAAACTACCCCATCCAGTATCTTTTTAGCTTTTTGACTTGCTTGTATATAAAATGCAATCATCTCTTGAAATGAACGAATAAAAAACTTTCTGAAAGAGCACATTTTAAGCTTTATCCTGATACAAAACAAGCTGAATTTACATACAATTAAACATTTACTGTGACATTTTTCAAAAGAATTTTTTGTTTAAAAAGATAAAAACCAATGCTTAAGCGCTAATATTTTTCCTTGGGGGGATTTTAAATACCACATGTCTAAATTAAACTTTTACTGTACACTTTTCTGCATATTTTAGTGTATAAAGCTAATCCTAATTCCTGCCCCAAAGGGGGGAAAATACATCTATATGCATATTATTCTGTTGGATGGTTGCATAAATTAATAATAAATAATATCACAAGCACGATGCCCTGAGTTTATATCAATGTTTATAGAAGTAATTAGAATAACTAAACTATTTGAGCCAATTTTAGTGAGAAAAATGCATTTTACACAAATGTTTACCAGCAGCTATAAAAAGTTGAACTAAGCTATTCAAATATTGCAATTAATTACAAATACAAAGTTTATTATTATTATTATTCCTGAAATGACATAAAGCACATGTTCCTTTTGAGTTGAATAAATTGTTGCAAGCACAGAAATAAGTGCACATGTTTCTGCGATACAGTAAAGCATAACAGCCATGATTCAGACAAATTGAAGTATTTTGCACCCCTATTGACTTCAATGAGAAAGTTAAGTATTTAACAGTGCAACTGTATACATGCCTTCTCAAAAGTAAGTCCCACTGAGTTCATTGTGGTTTACTCCCAGGAAAGTGGGTACAGAATTGTGGCCTACATCTCTCTTTAATTAAAGATCCTGAATTGGACATTTCATCCCAAATCAAATCTAGTTTATTTGCTTTATCAGTCACTTTAAATGTTCATTGAAACAGTCTTTACAATCACTACTGTTATTATTTCTATTACTGTTACTTTTGTTTCCACCACTATTCATAAACAGGTGGTTCTGTTTGGATTAGTAGTCTCTTTCTCAATTCCTCATGGGCAAGAGAAGACATTACAATTAGAACACCCAAGAGCAGAGCAGTACGTTTTAAAAAAATATTACCCTTTGTCCTTCATATGAACTTGTCACATATATTTTTTGATCACAGGAGAGGAGCCGGATGAAACAGAAGTTGACATGCCTAAAATCTATGAACCCATTGCCTCGTTTGAGCACCTGAAGGAACGTTTGAACATGTTCTTACAAATATACAACGAGAGTGTCCGTGGGACAGGAATGGACTTGGTGTTTTTTGAAGATGCGATGATTCATTTAGTGAAGGTACCAATGGCCGTGACGATCCATTTCACTTCAGACATATTCTTAATCCTGAAAACGTTAAGCGAACTAGGCTAGTCTCACATCTACAAACTCCGAAGTTGCTTCAAACAGAAAGAATAAAAGATTATAGACTCTTTTACATTAAGCCCTTAAAAGGTAAAGGGACCCCTGACCATTAGGTCCAGTCGTGACCGACTTTGGGGTTGCGGCGCTCATCTCGCCTTATTAGCCGAGGGAGCCGACGTACAGTTTACAGGTCATGTGGCCAGCATGACTAAGCCGCTTCTGGCGAACCAGAGCAGCGCACAGAAACGCCGTTTACCTTCCCGCCGGAGCGGTACCTATTTATCTACTTGCACTTTGACATGCTTTTGAACTGCTAGGTTGGCAGGAGCAGGGACCGAGCAACGGGAGCTCACCCCGTCACGGGGATTCGAACCGCCGACCTTCTGACTGGCAAGCCCTAGGCTCTGTGGTTTAACCCACAGCGCCACCCACGTCCCTTAGATTAAGCCCTTAGAGTTCCATATTTAAATGGTGTAGGTCATACTCCACGGCTTCCAGATGTTTTTGACTTTTTTTACTACAGGTCCCATTTCCCCCTAGCCAGTGTGGCCAATGGTCAAGGTTGATGGAAGTTGTAGCCCAAAACATTTGGAGGACACCACGTTGGGGGAAGTCTGAAGAGCCGGCAGTGAGAGGGTGGGTGGTAGAAACTTATTGGAGGCAGAGCTGTATGATATCTAAGCTAGTCTGCTGCCCTTAGGTATGGAAGACACTGTCCCATTGCCAGTGTTAATTTGAAATTCAGCTGCCAGTCCATTCATGAAATGGAAGGGGAGCCGTCTTGTCCTTTGCCTCGGGCGGCAAAATGTATTGGACAGCTCTGGAGATTAGGTTTATGGGTCAAGGCAAGGCCTCTGGGATCTGCAATTGCAGGGTAATAATAATAATAATAATAATAATAATAATAATAATAATAAATTTATTATTTATACCCCGCCCATCTGGCTGGGTTTCTCCAGCCACTCTGGGCGGCTTCCAACAGAATATTAAAATACAATAATCTATTAAACATTAAAAGCTTCCCTAAACAGGGCTACCTTCAGATGTCTTCTAAAACCATCACAGAAGCCTGACTAGTATCTTGTGATTAGAACTATGTACCTCACCATCAATCTTGTGGTGTATTGCAGATCTCTCGAGTCATTCGCACTCCTCGTGGAAATGCTCTGCTTGTCGGAGTTGGAGGGTCTGGAAAGCAGAGCTTGACTAAGCTGGCATCATTCATAGCTGGCTACGATATGTTCCAGATCACATTAACAAGGTAGGCTCTCGAACAAAATCGTGGTTTGAACATTTAGAATGAAAGAGCATGCATTTGGCTCATACGGAACTTGTTCTCCCTGGCATAGGTCTTGATCAGATCTTCCTTTTTAAAAAAAGAAAAGAAAAAAGTTTGATGCGAAGAAAGATGCCATGCCTGTTCAGGATATCAACTAAAGTTTTAACTTGTAAAAATCAAAACAAGGATACACAACCAATTACTAGTAGGGAAGAAAACTCTTTGTGTGCTAGTTCTCATGTTTAAAACATCTTTCTGGAAGAACAAGAACTCTGAGAAGAAAATAATAATAATAATAATAATAATAATAATAATAATAATAATAATAATAATTTATTATTTATACCCTGCCCATCTGGCTGGGTTTCCCCAGCCACTCTGGGTGGCTTCCAACAAAACACTAAAATACAATAACCTATTAAACATTAAAAGCTTCCCTAAACAGGGCTGCCTTCAGATGTCTTCTAAAAGTTTGGTAGTTATTTTTCTCTCTGACATCTGGTGGGAGGGCGTTCCACAGGGTGGGTGCCACTACCGAGAAGCCCCTCTGCCTGGTTCCCTGTAACTTGGCTTCTCGCAGTGTGGGAACCGCCAGAAGGCCCTCAGCGCTGGACCTCAGTGTCCGGGCAGAACAATGGGGGTGGAGACGCTCCTTCAGGTATACTGGGCTGAGGCCGTTTAGGGCTTTAAAGGTCAGCACAACATTTTGAATTGTGGTTGGAAACGTACTGGGCTCATGTTCATCAATCGGAAAAATGACAGGTGCCCCAACCCCTTTTCTCGGAAAGTCCTACCCCCCCCCACACACATTGAGAGAGAGGGAGAGAGAGAGAGAGAGAGAGAGAGAGAGAGAGAGATTTTATACCACTTTTTTCTAACTTAAAGGTTTGTGATGTTTCTTAATGAATCTAAAGGTTTACCGAGGTTTGCATGCATGAGGCCTGCTCGTATGACAAAGGTTTCCAGCGAAGCAAATTCCTTCTTTCCCCCTCAACTGTCCGCAGCAGACAGCAAGATGACTAACCTAGTTTTTGACAGGTGATGATGTGGAACAGAAAATCCAGTTGACTCACAAGTCGTGCGCATTTAACTTGTGAAATCACAGCTTTACACACTTGGCCTGTTCTGCACACTTGGGATTCTGCACATTCTTACCAAGGAAGAGATTCAACTGAGCTGAATGGCACGTACCGTACTTCTGAGTGAAGAGGCATAGGATTGTATTGTGTAGCTCAAAAAACAACAGCCAATAAAAGAAGAATAAACTTGGCCAAAAAAAGAGCCATGTTTGCTGGGATGCTCCTCTCCTTGCATGGATTTTTCCATTGGCACAGCCAGGGAGCTTCACTTACCAATGCCCTTGTTTTTTCTCTTTCCAAAGGTCTTATAACACATCCAACCTAATGGAAGATTTGAAGCATCTGTATAGGACTGCTGGACAGCAAGGAAAAGGCATCAGCTTCATCTTTACAGATAATGAGATAAAAGATGAGGCTTTCTTGGAGTACATGAACAATGTCCTGTCTTCCGGAGAGGTACAATGTTGTTGTTGTTGTTTAGTTGTTTAGTCATGTCCGACTCTTCGTGACCCGATGGACCGGAGCATGCCAGGCACTCCTGTCTTCCACTGCCTCCCGCAGTTTACTCAAACTCATTCTGGTAGCTTCAAGAACACTATCCAACCATCTCATCCTCTGTCGTCTCCTTCTCCTTGTGCCCTCCATCTTTCCCAACATCAGGGTCTTTTCCAGGGAGTCTTCTCTTCTCATGAGGTGGCCAAAGAATTGGAGCCTCAGCTTCAGGGTCTGTCCTTTCAGTGAGCACTCAGGGCTGATTTCCTTCAGAATGGATAGGCTTCATCTTCTTGCAGTCCACGGGACTCTTAAGAGTCTCCTCCAGCACCATAATTCAAAAACATCAATTCTTCGGTGATCAGCCTTCTTTATGGTCCAGCTCTCACTTTCATACATCACTACTGGGAAAACCATGGCTTTAAGTATACGGACCTTTATTGGCAAGGTGATGTCTCTGCTTTTTAAGATGCTGTCTAGGTTCGTCATTGCTTTTCTCCCAAGAAGCAGGCGTCTTCTAATTTCGTGGCTGTTGTCACCATCTGCAGCGACCATGGAGCCCAAGAAAGTAAAATCTCTCACTGCCTCCATTCCTTCCCCTTCTGTTTGCCAGGAGGTGATGGGACCAGTGGCCATGATCTTAGTTTTTTTGATGTTGAGCTTCAAACCATATTTTGCGCTCTCCTCTTTCACCCTTATTAAAAGGTTCTTTAATTCCTCCTCACTTTCTGCCATCAAGGTTGTGTCGTCTGCATATTTGAGGTTGTTGATATTTCTTCCAGCAATCTTAATTCCAGCTAGAGAGTACGATATTCTTCCCCAAATCCACACACCCCTGCTGCTTTTTCGTTCGTTGCTCCTTCCTTCTGCCCTTCCTCTTGACCAAACAGCCAAGAGAGGGACTTGCAGAGGGAATGCTTCCGAATGATAGTGGGATTAGATGCTTTGCTTAAAGTTAGGGCAAGATGCTTTAATGGCAGATTAACCCATTAAGAAGCATTTGTATGTACACATACGAGGAAATCATCTCCGCTGAGCACAATGGAACCTACTTCTGAGTAAAAGTGCAAAGCTGTAAAGCTTTAGGCAGTTAATTAGGGGGATGCAGTTTTAATCAGTGGGAGCAAATCCTAATTGGTGGGACACACACATTTGTTTGTTGAGGATATTTTGGTTCTTAGAATCCTAGAACTGTAGAGTTGGAAAGGGACTCTGAGAATCATCTAGTCCAAGCCTCTGAAATGCAGGAATGTGCAGCTGTCATGTATAGGGACCTGCAACCTTGACATTATCAGCACCATGATCTCACCAGCTGATCTGTTAGTGTGTTGAAATAACAGCAAGTGAAAAATAAAATTAAAGGTGGCATTCTAACCATTAGTACTCTGTCTCCAGTATCTCAAAAAGACTCCTCTGTTGATTTTTTTTTGGCAATACAGTCATAATGGGATACTTCCGGGTTTCGCCGCTCGCACATGTGCAGATGGTCAAAATGACGCCACGTGCATGCGCAGAAGCAGTGAATTGCGACCCGCACACACGCAGACATGCAGATGCGGGTTGCATTCTGCTCAGGATGCTAACGGGGCTCCGGAACGGATCCTGTTCGCATCCAGAGGTACTACTGTATATGAATTAATTGCTGATAAGTTAAAAATCAGATGCATAATCAACTGAAAGTTCCATAATCTTCTAGTAGTTGGCTGTAATTGAAATACATCAGTATTAAAAATATATATTTTCACCCTAAGGTTTCCAACTTGTTTGCCCGTGATGAAATAGATGAAATCATTGGTGATCTCATACCTGTTATGAAGAAGGAGCACCCACGCCGGCCTCCGACCAACGAGAACTTGTATGATTATTTCATGACTCGCGTGCGTCAGAACCTGCACGTAGTTCTTTGCTTTTCACCAGTGGGTGAAAAATTCCGGAACCGAGCTCTGAAGTTCCCTGCGCTGATTTCTGGTTGCACTATAGACTGGTTCAGCCGCTGGCCGAAAGACGCTCTGGTTGCAGGTGAGACTTTTTTTTTTTATTTTTTTAAGTAATTTTTTTATTGAGTTTCTTTTATGCACATAAAAAAAATAAACAAAACATTCAAAAAGTTGCAACACTTAAGTGCTAGGAAAAAAAAAAAAAAAAGGAAAAGAAAGAGAAAAACCGGAGATCAGACAGGAAAAAAAAAAAAATAGAAAAACTACAACGTGAAAACATAAAACTGTCGACTTCCTTCCCTACTGATTTCGGGTTGTTACTTTCAGTAGTGACCTTTTTACCGCTGGTATTTGTTTATGAATTGCACATTGGGAGTTTTACAACAGACCTGCTGTATTTGGTAAGTTTTTAAAGTTACCTTCAAAATAAACCATAAATTTACTCCAATCTTCTTTTAGCTTTGTATTATTGTGATTTTTGATTTTTTGTGTCAATCTTGCTAATTCAATAAAATCATGTAGTTTTAATTGCCAGTCCCTCACCGTTGGAGGACTTGTGCTTTTCCAATTTTGAGCGATTAGCATTCTGGCCGCTGCTGTTGAATATTGGAATAGAATTTTATCTTTTTCTTGAATCTCTTTTCCGACCATCCCTAATAGGAAGGCCTCCGGGTTCTTTGGAAATGTATATCTAAGTATTTTTTTTAACTCATTATATATCTGATCCCAAAATTTTTTGATTTCCTCACATGTCCACCACATGTGTATGAAGTTACCCTCTTTGGTCCTACATTTCCAACAAGCTTTATCTGCAGTCTTATACATTCTATTCAATTTTTCTGGTGTGAGGTACCATCTAAATATCATTTTTTCTAGGTTTTCCCTGATTGCAGCGCTTGCCGTGAATTTTAATCCCTCATTCCATAATTTGGTCCATTTTTCGTATTCTATGTCATGTCCCACATCTTTTTCCCATTTAATCATGACTTGTTTGATTTTTTCATCTTTGGTTTCCCATTCCAGTAGTATGTTGTACATCTTGGATAGTATCTTCGATTTACTTTCAACTACTTCAATCTGAAATTTGGACTTCTTATCATTCATTCCCAATTTTTTATCTTCTGTCCATATCGCATTAACTTGATGATACTGTATCCAACCCGTCAACCTCTCCCTTAGTTCTTCATATGGTCTTAGTTTCCAGCCATCTTGGCATCTCACTAGTAGGTCTTCATATGTCAGTTTTTGTACTTCCATGTTTGTCTTTTTGATTGACAACAGATCTGTTGGGGACAGCCACCAGGGTGTTCTTCTCTCCAGCAATTTCTTATTTTTTCCCCAAACTTCAAACAAAGGTCCTCTTATAATATGGCTCGAAAACCCTCTGTGTACTTTTTCTTTATTTGACCAGAGGTAGGCATGCCAACTAAATCTATTATCGGCTCCTTCCAGATCCAATAAGTCCACATCTTCTAAAGTTATCCAATCTTTGACCCAGCAAAGACAAGCCGCTTCATAATATAGTTTTAGGTCAGGTATTGCCAATCCTCCTCTCTCCTTACGATCTGTTAGCAATTTGAATCTAATCCTTGGCCTTTTTCCCTGCCATATGAATCTTGAAAGTATCTTCTGCCAATCCTTAAATATTTTAGACCCTCTGATAACAGGTATATTTTGAAATAAAAACAGCATCCTAGGGAGAATGTTCATTTTTATTGCTTCCATCCTGCCCAGCCACGAGAGGTTCACCCTGTTCCAAACATCCAAATCCTTTTTCACTTTGTTCCATGTTGGTGTGTAATTATCTTCGATTAAATTTATATTTTTGGGTGTAAGCCAAATCCCTAAATATTTTATTTTCTTAGCCACCTTGATTCCAAATTGTCTCTCTAATCTTTCCGTCGCTTCATTTCCCATGTTCTTTGTTAACATTTTAGTTTTGGTTTTATTCAACTTGAAGCCCGATAATCTACCGTACTCCTCCATAATCTCCAACGCTTCGCCCACGCTTTCCTGCGGCTCCTCTACGGATAGCATCAAATCATCAGCGTAAGCTTTTAATTTAAACTCTTTAGATCCTATTTTGATCCCTTTTATCTCTGTTTTAACCCTGATTTTGTTCGCCAGAACTTCCAAGACCAAAATAAATAAGAGCGGGGAGAGGGGGCATCCTTGCCTTGTTCCTTTCTCTATTTTGAATTTATTCGTGATATTGTTGTTTATTATCAATTTGGCATGCTGGTTAGAATATATTGCCTGTATACCTTTTAAGAATTCACCTTCAATCCCTTCCTTTTCCATCGATTTTAGTAAAAACCGCCAAGAAACATTATCGAACGCTTTTTCTGCGTCTATGAAAATCAGGGACGCCGGAATATTATTATTAATCTCCAGATATTCAATTAAGTTAATGACATACCTCACATTGTCTTTCATGAATCTATTTGGGAGGAAACCCGCTTGGTCTTTATGAATTATCCTTATTAAGCATTTCTTCAATCTGTTCGCCATAATGTCCGCGTATATTTTGTAGTCGTTATTTAATAGCGATATTGGCCTGTAATTTTTCATGTTCGATTTGTCTGTATCTGGTTTAGGAATTAGTGTTATAAAGGCTTCTCTCCACGTCTCAGGAATTTTCCCTCCTCTTAAGATATTGTTCATGGTGTCGCAGAGTACTTGTGCTAAATGGCTTCCCAACACTTTATAATATTTGGCCGATAACCCATCCGGGCCTGGTGCCTTCCCTAATTTCAATTTTTTTATCGCATTTTCAATCTCCTCTAAGCTTATAGGTCTGTTTAATTGGGTTCTTTCTTCTTCTGTGACCGTTTTTCCTATATAATTCTCTAAATATTTTTCTATTTGAACTGGGTCTTCTTCTCCTTTTTTATATAATTCCTCATAAAATTTAAGGAAATTTTTTTGTATTTTTTTTGGGTCGGTTATTGATTCTTCTTCTACAGTTATTTTATTTATCACATTCTGCTTCTGTCTTTTCCTCAGTTGCCAGGCTAGGAATTTTCCTGTTTTGTTCGCTGATTCGAAGTATCTCTGCTTCATTATCTTGATTTTCCATTCTACTTCTTGGTTCGTTAGTATTGAGTATTGTCTTTGTAATATTTTTATTGATTGTAAACTTTGTTCATCTTTCGGATGTTCTATTAATTTCTTTTCGTGCTCCCTCAGCTGTTTAAGTATTTCATCTGTTTTTTGCTGCCTTATTTTTTTCTTGTGGTTGTTTTGCTGGATAAAAAAACCTCTTAAGACCGCCTTGCTGGCGTCCCAGACTGTTTCTATGTTTATCCCTGTGTTAAGATTCAAGTCCCAATACTCTTTTAACGTGGTTTTGGCTTTTTCGATCACCTCGTCGTTATCCAGCAGGAAGTCATTCAATCTCCATCTAAAACCTCCGTTTGATTTTCCTTTTAGTTCCAAAGTTATTGAGTTATGGTCGGAGAGGGTTTTCGGTTGGATTTCACATTTTATCACTCTTAGGGTAATTTCTCTTGAGGTCCAAATTTGGTCTAATCTTCCCCAGCTTTTATGTACTTCTGAGAAGAAAGTAAATTGTTTTTCTGTTGGATGCTTGTGTCTCCACACATCCGTTAAGTCCATGTTCTCCTTTAGGTCTTGGAATGATTCCGGTAACTTTCCTTGTTTTCGTTTTCTCTTTTCTGTTTGTCTGTCCAGTTCTAATGTGGGCACTGCATTAAAGTCTCCCAATAATATCAGCTTATTGTTTCCTAATTCTACTAACACTTGTTCCAATTTTTTGTAGAACTCAGACCTATTTGAATTTGGAGCGTAAATGTTTACCACATCAATCTTTTCTCCCTGAAAGCTTATTTGCACTCCCAAAATTCTCCCTTCTTCGTCCTTGTAGGACAATTTAGGTTCCCATTTTTCATCGACGTATGTTACCACTCCCCTTTTTTTCTCTCTCCCAGAGTTTATAAATTCTGTTCCCAAGTTCTTGTTTACCAGTACATGCTTATGCTTTTTAGCTACATGAGTTTCTTGTAAACAGATTACATCCAATTTTTTTTTCTTCAACACATTTACAATTTTATTCCTTTTTGTCTTTTCATTCAATCCATTTACATTCCACGTTAAAATTTTAAGATTCATTATTGCTTTTATCTAATTAAGAAGTCAGTAATTTGTCTGTTTAGGTTTTGAGTTTTGACTAATTTAGATTCGGGTGTTTTGATTCTCTGTTTCCTCCTGTTCCTCCCCTTCCTCCTCTTCCTTCGACTCCTCTTCCTCCTCCTCCCCCCCACCCTCCTCTTCTTCACCCCCTCCCTCCGCCCCTCCTCCCACTTCTCCCCTCCCCTCCCTCTCCCCACCTCTCTCCCCATATTTCACCAACATCCCCCCTAATTCTTTTTCATATCTGCGAAGGAATTTACTGACTTCCTGAATCTCTGTTATCTTGAATCTTTTCCCTTTGTAAAAAAAAGAGATCCCTTCAGGGAACTCCCATCTGTGTTGTATACCGTTCTTTCTCAAAGTATTGACTATCTGTTTGTAGCCCTCTCTCTTGCGAAGAAGCCTAATTGGTATTTCCTTAAAGATGATAATTGGTTTTCCATCAATCATTAATTTCCTTTGATAGCTTTCTCTCAGAATTATGTTTCTCATCTCTATCGATCTGAAGATCACTAAACAGTCTCCTGGGGTCCTTTTCTGTTTGTTTTGTTTCGGTCTTATTTTTATTCTGAAAGCATTTTCTATGGTTTGTGCAACTTCTTCTTCTTTCAATGCTAGCCACCTCGCCAATTCTTTTGTCATTTTTTCTTTTATATTTTCCTCCCTTACTTCTCCTATTCCTCTAAATTTCAAATTTAACTGCTTTTGCTTCATTTCCATCATGGCTAAATTGTCTAACACCTGATCCTGGCTTTTATTTAATTCTTCGAAATTCTCCTTAATTTTTTCTACATCTCTTCGTTGGTCTTTCGTTTCTTTCTGGGTTTTTCTATTTGAGTCCTCTAGGGACTTTGTTCGGACCGCTAGATCTTTAATTTTATTTGATAATTCCCCCACCACACCCTCTATTTTTCTATTAAAGGAATCCTGCATCTCTCCTAGCTTTTTTTCCATGTGGGTTTCATTTTGCCTAAATTCTTCTTTTATTTTCAACCATAAGGCATCTAGGTCCCTTATTTCCTCTTGCCTTGACACTTTCCTCTCTATAGGTGTTCCCACCGGCTTTTTCCCGTCTCTTCCCGCCATCCACCCGGTCTGTTTCCCCTCTCCTCCCCAGTCCTAGAAGATTACCAGCCTTGTATCTCTTTCTGCTGATCCCAGAAGGGCGTACAATCTAAAAGGTGGTTCAGTTGGTTCGCTCCTTTGACAGGTTGGAGCACTGAAGTTCACTGAATAGAAAAAGGAAGGGGGAGGGGGGATTACGCAGATAATTAAGGGGATGGGTAGGGGGGGCTGACGAAGGGAAAGAGATAAGGGGCAGGTAAAGGATGAAGAAGGTCCAAAAACAATGTGGTTTGTAATTCTTTCTTCTGAGTTGGTTTCAGCCACTTGTTTGGCCTAATCCAAAGTTCTGGTTCTGGCAGCCGCCCGGTGTTCAAATTTAGTTCAGGTAATGGTTTTGCAAGTTCAAATTAATGACTCCGTGGGGACCACCAAAGCAACAGTTCAGGGGTGGGAAACAGAGAAGGCGGGGCGGGGGGGGGCACACGTGGAAGAAAAGAAAGAAGGGGAAAGGAAAAAGGAGGAAAGAAAAAAAAAAAAAAAAAAAACCAAAAGAAGAAGAAAACTGAGCAAAGGTTGCAGGTGAGACTTAATGATTTGCCGATTTGCCGTAGATCAGATGCAATGGGTCAGAGGATGAGTAAACTCCCAATGTTGTAGTCCAACTCCCGTCAGCCCCAGAAAGCATGGCCAATGGTCAGGGATGATAGGAGCTATAGTCCAAAATGTCCAGAGGGCTGCAGGTTTGCCATCTCTGCAATAGATGATAGGTAATGACTTCAGCGGGACGCGGGTGGCACTGTGGGTTAAACCACAGAGCCTAGGACTTGCCGATCAGAAGGTCGGCGGTTCGAATCCCCGCGATGGGGTGAGCTCCCGTTGCTTGGTCCCTGCTCCTGCCAACCTAGCAGTTCAAAAGCACCTCAAAGTGCAAGTAGATAAATAGGTACCACTCCGACAGGAAGGTAAATGACTTTTCCGTGTGCTGCTCTGATTCGCCAGAAGCGGCCTAGTCATGCTGGCCACATGACCCGGAAGCTGTACGCCGGCTCCCTTGGCCTGTAAAGCGAGATGAGCGCCGCAACCCCAGAGCCGGCTATGACTGGACCTAATGGTCAGGGGTCCCTTTACCTTTACCTAATGACTTCAGCAGTTGAAGGATTGTGCCTGTAGCAAATTGAACTCACTTTGGATCTGGTTCTCCTCCTGGAAATGAGGTTGGAACCTCCTTGGTGGCATAATTTTTGAAAAATCCTGCCAAAATTTGATAGGATACCAAGGAACTTCTCTCACTGCATATAAAAAGTTGATTATGTCAGCATTTGTCCTCAAACCCATCTGAACAATATATTTAAAAGTTGATATTTTTACATAGCTCACTAGGTTCTGGAAATGTTTGGGATGATTCAATGTGTCCTTAAAATACCTTTTCTAAGAATCCTCTAAGTAATCCTGCATAAACTGCTGCCTTTAATATTTTATTTAAGTATCCCAGTAGGTTTCTTGGCACAATTGAAAGTGTGATTTAAAGCCCTAAATCAGGGGTAGGCAAACTAAGGCCCGGGGGCCGGATGCAGCCCAATTGCCTTCTCAGTCCGGCCTGCAGACAGTCTGGGAATCAGCGTGTTTTTACATGAGTAGAATGTGTCCTTCTATTTAAAATGCATCTCTGGGTTATTTGTGGGGCATAGGAATTCGTTCATCCCCCCCCCCAAAAAAAATATAGTCTGGCCCACCACATGGTCTGAGGGACGGTGGACTGGCCCAGGGCTGAAAACAGTTGCTGACCCCTGCCCTAAATGGCCTCAGCCCAGTAAACCTGAAGGAGTGTCTCCACCCCCATCATTCAGCCCAGACACTTAGGTCCAGCTCCGAGGGCCTTCTGGCAGTTCCCTCACTGTGAGAAGCAAGGTTACAGGGAACCAGGCAGAGGGCATCTCAGTAGTGGCGCCCGCCCTGTGGAGCTCCCTCCCATCAGACGTCAAGGAAATAATGACTTTTAGTCAGATGACTTTTAGAAGACATCTGAAGTCAGCCCTGTTTAAGGAAGCTTTTAATATTTGATGAATTGTAGTATTTTAATATTTTGCTGGAAGCTGCCCCTAGTGGCTGGGGAAACCCAGCCAAATGGGTGGGGTATGTATGTATGTATGTATGTATAAATAAATAAATATTATTATTTATTAAAATGTGAGAGGGCAGTCTGCATATTAGTGAATGAGAGAGCATTTATAAAACCTATTGCACATTTTAGTTTCTTTCTTAAAAGAAGTGCCTTGATGTGAGAAATGCAAATGCCAGAAATAACGAAGCCCACTTACCTGTTCTCTCAGCACAGGGATTCCTAATCCCATCAAGACAAGAATACCAGCATAACTACCCAATAATTACAAAAAGAGGATTACCCGGCAGTGAAAAGAGATAAGCGCTAAGATGATTTCACTTCTGGGAGGATAACCAGAGAGGCCTGTGACATGCACATTTTAAAAAGCCAGAAATAAGAACTTATAAAATTGAAAATCAGCCACAAGCAAGCATTGCCCAAACAAGTGCAGCAATTAAAAATTGTGATTTCTGTGGGCACACTGTTCAGTTATTTGGAGTGGCATGGTTGTCATTGGGTTAAAATTATTGATGTTGCAAAATTTCACGTATATCGTATCTGTGAATTACTGCTGGTGGGAAATCAGAAACGCATTGTAGTGCCTGAGCAAAAGTATGCCTTGTGAGGAAACAGAGGCTTGCATGTTGGGCCCAGCTCTCATGAGGCTGGGAATGACAGTTGACAAGGAAAGGAGAGATCCAAGAGAGTAGGGATGCAAGGGATCAATCTAGGATAACTTTCAGGATTAACCAGGTTGGAGGAAGAGGAGGAGTTGGCTTGGTTATCCATGTCTTCTTCACAGTTCATTTCTGGAGCGAGCTCAATGGTGGCTGAAGTGAAATTAAGGGGGAAGCCCCTGAGGTAATTTCTCTGTAGCATTAAACCTATAAATCAGGGGTAAGAGAGCCAGTGTGGTATAGTGGTTAAGAGCAGTGGACTTATAATCTGGGGAGCCAGGTTCGCGTCTCCGCTCCTCCACATGCAGCTGCCGGGTGACCTTGGGCCACTCACACTTCTCTGAAGTCTCTCAGCCCCACTCACCTCACAGGGTGTTTGTTGTGGGGGAGGAAGGGAAAGGAGATTGTTAGCTGCTTTGAGACTCCTTAGGGTAGTGATAAAGCGGGATATCAAATCCAAACTCCTCCTCCTCTTCTTTTTCTTCTTCTTCATCATCATCTTCTTCATCTACACTTGGTCCTTTGAACTTTCTTCAGGCCACTCCCCACTGTTTCCTCACTCTGAGTGTTTTTTGGGTGCCTGGAATGTTTTCTTGAACTCTGATAATGCTTCTTGCTTATCAAGATGTGGGATTCAGAGGGGAATGAGAGGGCCTTTACAAGCTGGCCTACAGTCCAAAGGTAACGTTAACCTTTGTTGCTCCACTCACTTTTGCCCTTGCGGGCATCTGACCCTAAATGTCTGCCCGGAAGTGAATGTGGCTCAAGTCGTTCCACATCTATGAGGTTTCTTCTGTACATAAATGAAGGAAACTCTTTTCCTTTCCCCTTCCAGTGTCTGAACATTTCTTGTCCTCCTACGAAGTTGACTGCACCGACGAGATCAAAAGTGAGATGGTGCAGTGCATGGGCTCCTTCCAGGATGGAGTTGCCGAGAAGTGTGTTGACTACTTCCAGAGATACCGCCGGTCTACACATGTGACCCCCAAATCTTATCTGTCTTTTATTCAGGGGTATAAAGCGATATACAAGGAGAAACATGCTGAAGTGCAAACGTTGGCCAACAGGTGAAGAGTTTGCTTCGATATTTCCCCCTTCATTTACTCTTCTCTAAATATTTTTACACGTTAGCCAGTATTCTCAGTGTGATTTCTCGTTGGACTACTCTGAATTCTCACATTCGGGGCCAAACCAGAGAGTCAGGTGAAATGTACCTAAGAGTGTACACGGTTTGACTGACTGTGCATTGCTCTAGGTGTCTTCGAGATGAAATATTGTAAATGTCAATAATAGTTTGTTACGTTCGGCCACAGTTGCTATATGTTGCAGTGTTAATGTGTGTTATCGGCGATGGGGCTGAATTGGTGAGTAATGCCGTACATTGCATGTCAAGGTCACCAAGCCACCCCTCAAATAACTCACAACTCACACATAATTTTTGTTTAAGGTTTTTTGGCATAATTTTGGCCACAACTTTATTAAAATACATAGCTCTGAGTGGTTGCTTAGGCATTGGTTAAGACTATCTGTCACCCCCGCCTGACATCCGAACTCCGTCGAATGCCAGTAAGGGAAAACAATATTGGAGAGCAAAGGAGCTGAGTCATAGGCCCTCAGCGCTCACCCGTATGCTTCCTGGGCCTTGTCGGCCCTACCCCCTCTCCAGGGATTTGGACGAAATCGTGGCAAGCCCCTGGATTCCTTTAACGGAATTCCCGTCCGCAGCAGCATTGGAGGGGCAGGCACAGCCAATCCTTACCCCTCCTCCAACCAATTGATAACCAATGCCTAACCGCCAACCTTACGAGTTGTGCCGATTTGCTACGCAGTAGGCAAAAACCAAATGGCCCAGCCAATCGGCCAGATGGACAAAATTCCTACCAGGCCCCTGCCCCAACAGCAGACGACCCCATGACAGGCATATTAGCAAGGTCAAGCAAAATCTCCAAACTGAGGGCGGGTGATCCGGCTCATGCAGGGAAAGAGAAAGCACCAAGCTGCGTTCTGAGAATTTAAACCATTCGGTCCCTCCCACCAAATTTGCAACAAGTAAATTCCCCCAGCAACACAGCCAACCAATTAAATGCCAGGGTGATATTTTATCACCCTACCTAGCAACAGAGGGGTGTCTCAGCGGACCCCACCGCAACCCGTGCTCTCATTTAAGGAGAACACGCTTTGTCAAAGAAAGGTGGTTTGTGTCTCTGCCTTCCACCCCTTGGTGAGCTGCTAACAGATGCATTAGTTGAAAATATATATATATATCATAAATACTTTGTTTTCAAGAACTGTGAAATTTGATTGAGACTTCTGATCAGTTCACCTAAGCCAGGTTTGAAAGATCCTGGTACTTGCGCCTTTTGGGGACTTCGATCCTGCTGGAATTTTTGTGTTTGTTTTTATTTGATGTACGTTAAAATACAGGATGAATACTGGACTGGAGAAGCTGAAAGAGGCCTCTGAATCAGTAGCTGCTCTGAGTAAAGAGCTAGAAGCCAAAGAGAAAGAGCTGCAGGTTGCCAATGAAAAAGCCGATATGGTAAGGCCAGCTTTGATTTTCATGCTTTAGTGGAAAGAAAGGCCCCTACAAAGAGGAGTCATGGGGATCTTGTTGCTTGTTTATTGAAAAATGGGGGGGGGACCCTTAAAGAAAATTGAATAATTTGCCCAGGAAACATTTCTATTGTAATAGAACTCTCCTGTGTGGGTGTCTGAGGGCCCTGCTCCTTCCTGCCACTCACCATCTGGCCCGGGGCGGGGCCTGAAGGACTCACAGGGACTGCTGCGTCTGCTGCCCAGGAGGACTCTCCTGTGTGAGTGTTTGAGGGCCCTGCTCCTCCCTGCCACTCACCATCTGGCCCGGGGCGGGGCCTGAAGGACTCACAGGGACTGCTGCGTCTGCTGCCCAGGAGGACTCTCCTGTGTGGGTGTCTGAGGGCCCTGCTCCTTCCTGCCACTCACCATCTGGCCCGGGGCGGGGCCTGAAGGACTCACAGGGACTGCTGCGCTCTGCTGCCCAGGAGGAGGGCCCTGCTCCTCCCTGCCACTCACCATCTGGCCCGGGGCGGGGCCTGAGGCCTCATAAGGACTGCTGCGTCTGCTGCCCAGGAGGACTCTCCTGTGTGGGTGTCTGAGGGCCCTGCTCCTTCCTGCCACTCACCATCTGGCCCGGGGCGGGGCCTGAAGGACTCACAGGGACTGCTGCGCTCTGCTGCCCAGGAGGACTCTCCTGTGTGGGTGTCTGAGGGCCCTGCTCCTTCCTGCCACTCACCATCTGGCCCGGGGCGGGGCCTGAAGGACTCACAGGGACTGCTGCGTCTGCTGCCCAGGAGGACTCTCCTGTGTGAGTGTTTGAGGGCCCTGCTCCTCCCTGCCACTCACCATCTGGCCCGGGGCGGGGCCTGAGGCCTCATAAGGACTGCTGCGTCTGCTGCCCAGGAGGACTCTCCTGTGTGGGTGTCTGAGGGCCCTGCTCCTTCCTGCCACTCACCATCTGGCCCGGGGCGGGGCCTGAAGGACTCACAGGGACTGCTGCGCTCTGCTGCCCAGGAGGACTCTCCTGTGTGGGTGTCTGAGGGCCCTGCTCCTTCCTGCCACTCACCATCTGGCCCGGGGCGGGGCCTGAAGGACTCACAGGGACTGCTGCGTCTGCTGCCCAGGAGGACTCTCCTGTGTGAGTGTTTGAGGGCCCTGCTCCTCCCTGCCACTCACCATCTGGCCCGGGGCGGGGCCTGAGGCCTCATAAGGACTGCTGCGTCTGCTGCCCAGGAGGACTCTCCTGTGTGGGTGTCTGAGGGCCCTGCTCCTTCCTGCCACTCACCATCTGGCCCGGGGCGGGGCCTGAAGGACTCACAGGGACTGCTGCGCTCTGCTGCCCAGGAGGACTCTCCTGTGTGGGTGTCTGAGGGCCCTGCTCCTTCCTGCCACTCACCATCTGGCCCGGGGCGGGGCCTGAAGGACTCACAGGGACTGCTGCGTCTGCTGCCCAGGAGGACTCTCCTGTGTGAGTGTTTGAGGGCCCTGCTCCTCCCTGCCACTCACCATCTGGCCCGGGGCGGGGCCTGAAGGACTCACAGGGACTGCTGCGCTCTGCTGCCCAGGAGGACTCTCCTGTGTGGGTGTCTGAGGGCCCTGCTCCTTCCTGCCACTCACCATCTGGCCCGGGGCGGGGCCTGAAGGACTCACAGGGACTGCTGCGCTCTGCTGCCCAGGAGGACTCTCCTGTCTTAAGAGGCCTCATGAGGCACCGGGACACCACTGCTGCGGCTTCACTGTGGGGGTTGAGGAAGGCCGCTCCCTCCTGTAGGCACACTCCTCTCAGGCCTAGGGGGCGGGGCCCACACTCGCCACCGCTACTGTTTTAAGGACACTGGTGTTGCCGTGGCAAATGTTTAAAATGTTTTTATATATTTTAAAATGTTTTATAGGGGGTTTTACTTTTTACTTTGTTGTACCACCATGAACGGTGGTTTTTATTGATGTATTTCTATTTTGTTCTGTTTTATTTTGGTTTGGGGTTGGCTATTGAGTGGGGTGGGGATTTGTTGTGTTGGTACAATTGTTTTGATTTGACTCGTTTCTATTCTGTAAATGGAGGTTGGTTTGAGGCCTGGGATTGCTACCGTAGTGGGGCGAGGGAGGTATGGCGGTGGGGGCAGATGTCATAGGCGAAGGGGATCGAGATATGGATATGCTCGTACCCCTTCCAATCTGCGCCCCATCCCGAGGGACGAAGGTAGGGTGAGCAAGGATTACTCACCTCCGTCACTGGTGTTGTGCAATGCCAGGTCTATAGGCAAAAAAACCGCCACCCTGCGAGACTTCTTCACCTCGCAGGGGGTTGACCTGGCTTGTGTGACGGAGACCTGGGTGCGCGAAGGGGAAACTGTTACCTTACAAGAGATGGCGCCCCCGGGTTTCTCCGTCCTCCACCAGTCGCGGACTGTGGGCCGGGGGGGAGGGGTGGCATTATTAATCCGAGAAGACTGTTCTTTCAGGGCTCTACCATCGCCATCGATCCCCGGCATTGAATGTGTTGGCCTAGTGTGGGGCTCCGAGGAGAGCTTGGCTGTCTGGCTGGTGTACCGGCCACCTAGCGCACCAGCAGCCACCCTGTCAGGCCTGCTGGAGGCGGTGGCCGGCTGGGCCTTGGAGTTCCCCAACCTATTGGTACTGGGGGACTTTAACATCCATGCTGATGCCACTCCCTCCTCACAGGCTCTGGACCTGGTGTCTTCCATGGCGACACTAGGGCTCTCCCAGTTTGTTTCGGGCCCCACACATCAAGCAGGCCACACGCTGGATTTGATCTTTGGCGCCGGTATAGATGTGATCATGTCTCCCTCGATGAAGGTGCCATGGTCTGATCACTATGCACTGAAAGCCAGGATTGATTTTCCACCCCCACCCTGCTTAGGTGGCGAGCCAATTTGGGCTCGCCCGCGGAGGCTGATGGACCCTGATAGATTCCGTCAGGCCTTGCGGGACCTTGCTCCCCCTGGCGACTCATTGACTGAGCTTGTTGAGGGCTGGAATATCCAGCTCCTGGCAGCCATCGATGAGATCGCACCTAGGCGCCCTCTGCGACCCCGCAGAAACCGGGCTCCCTGGTTTACCGAGGAGCTTCGGAAAATGAAGCGGGACCTCAGACGGCTAGAGCGAGTATGGCGGGGTGCCCGTGACGGAGCTTCAAGAACATCTTATAGGGTTTTTATGAAAACCTACGAGATGGCAGTGAAGGCCGCTAAGAAGTCCTACTTCTCGGCCTCCATTGCATCCGCTAGCTCTCGCCCGGCGCAATTATTTAGTATAATTAGGTCTTTAACGTCCCTCGAAGGACAGCCAAATTTAAATAACAATTCGGCACACAGCTGCGAGGCATTTGCGAGCTCTTTTGCGGAGAAGGTCCTGTTGCTCCGCCATGACCTCCCTGCCAATTTGGATACAATGAAGGAACTGGAGGCCCCTCGACTGTCCTCGGGTCCAGTATTGGACCACTTTGACCGGATATCCCCAGCTGATGTGGACAGACTCCTCCAAGCTGGAAAGCCCACCACTTGTCCTCTTGACCCGTGCCCGTCTTGGCTGATTAGAGCGTGTCCAGACGAGGTGCGGGCCCCCCTGGGTGATATCATCAATTTGTCCCTTGGCACTGGGATATTCCCAGGGGAACTGAAGGAGGCAGTGGTGCGTCCGCTCTTAAAGAAAACATCATTAGATCCTTTAGATCTATCCAATTACCGCCCGGTTTCGAATCTTCCATTCCTGGGTAAGGTGATTGAGAGAGCGGTTGCTGAACAGCTTGGTAGGTTTCTGGATGAAACATCTGCTCTCGACCCATTCCAGTCCGGCTTCCGCGCTGGTCATGGGACCGAGACGGCTCTGGTCGCCCTAACAGATGATCTCCGCAGGCAGCTGGATCGAGGCGGGTCGGGGCTGCTGATTCTTCTAGACCTGTCAGCAGCCTTTGACATGGTCGATCACGAACTCCTGGACCGCCGCCTTGCCGACGTGGGGATCCAGGGCACAGTCCTTCAATGGCTGCGCTCGTTTCTCTCCGGTCGGGGACAGAGGGTGGCGCTTGGGGGGGAATTGTCATCGCGCCACTCCTTGGTGTGTGGAGTGCCTCAGGGTGCAATTCTCTCCCCGATGCTTTTTAACATCTTTATGCGCCCCCTCGCCCAGCTTGTCCGGAGTTTTGGGCTGGGTTGCCATCAGTATGCCGATGACACCCAACTCTATCTGTTGATGGACGGCCATCCTGACTCGGCCCCAGATACACTGACCAGATGTCTGGAAGCTGTGGCTGGATGGTTACGTGGGAGCCGGTTGAAGTTAAATCCTTCGAAGACAGAGGTCCTCTGGCTGGGACGGAGCGATATGGGATTGAGGGGGCAACTCCCGTCTCTTGCGGGGGTGCAATTAGTGCCAGCATCATCCGTGAAGAGTTTGGGTGTAATCTTCGATACCTCCCTCTCTATGGAGGCGCAGATTACAGCTATAACAAAGGCGGCATTTTTTCATCTCCGCCAGGCTAAGCAGTTGGCTCCTTATCTCTCTCGCCCTGACCTAGCCACTGTGATCCATGCGACGGTCACCTCCAGACTGGATTATTGTAACTCGCTCTACGTGGGGCTGCCCTTGAGACTGACCCAGAAACTCCAGCGGGTGCAGAATGCCGCAGCGAGACTCCTTACGGGGTCTTCGCTGCGAGATCATATCCATCCGGTGCTGTACCAGCTGCACTGGCTCCCGGTGGAGTACAGGATCAGGTTTAAGGTGCTGGTTTTAACCTTTAAAGCCCTATACGGCCTAGGACCCTCGTACCTACGGGACCGCCTCTCCTGGTATGTCCCACAGAGAAATTTACGGTCTGCAAATAAAAACACCCTAAAGATCCCAGGCCTCAGAGAGGTTAGGCTGGCCTCAACTAGAGCCAGGGCCTTCTCGGCCGCGGCTCCAATCTGGTGGAACGCTCTGTCACAAGAGACTAGAGCCCTGCAGGACCTGGCATCCTTCCGCAGGGCCTGCAAGACAGAGCTGTTCCACCAGGCCTTTTGTCAGGGCGCAGCCTGACCCCCTCCTCTGGCAATCTGCACAAAAATTTGCTTGATGGTTGCCATTAATTTGATTTTAATTTGATTTAATTAATGTTATAATGAATGTTTTAGAATGTTGAACTATTTTTATTGTTGTTAGCCGCCCTGAGCCCGGCTTCGGCTGGGGAGGGCGGGATATAAATAAAATTTATTATTATTATTATTATTAATAGCAAAGATCTCTTACGTTTGCTTTCTTTCTGTTGGCGTTTGGTTTCCTCAATAGGTGTTAAAAGAAGTCACTGTAAAAGCGCAGGCTGCTGAAAAGGTGAAGGGGGAAGTACAGAAAGTGAAAGACAAAGCCCAGGCTATTGTCGACAGCATTTCGGCAGACAAGGGTATCGCTGAGGAAAAACTCGAGGCCGCCAAGCCAGCCTTAGAAGAGGCCGAGGCTGCTTTGCAGGTTAGTGCAGGACAAGTGGAAAGTGTTCGCTATTTGTGATAAAATGGATGCCTTACACAAGACTTGAAGATAAATCTTCACTTGTCAGGAAAAGATCTGTCGGTGAGGATTCAATGACAGATGGTTCAGATGTCAAACTGCACCTCCTAATTCTGTGCTGTTTTCAATACCCCAGACTATCAAGCCTGCAGACATTGCCACTGTCCGCACTTTGGGTCGACCGCCTCATCTTATCATGCGCATCATGGATTGTGTGTTGCTGCTGTTCCAGAGGAGGGTAAACGCTGTCAAAATTGACCAGGAGAAAAACTGCACCTTTCCCTCCTGGCAGGAGTCTTTGAAGCTGATGACAGCAGGGAACTTCTTACAGAACCTGCAGGTGTGTCAAAAGCCTTGATGTGATCAGAAACAGAAACAGTGCATGTGGGCCTGATGCATCAGAACAAAACATATTCAGTGAATTTTTGAAGCCGAAACACTGTATATCTTCCTTTTCTTCTTTGGTGATCACTCGTAGCAGAGTAAGATTGTCTTCCATAAACACGGTTTTAACAATGAGTCCGTAAGTGACTGTGGAGGCCAATTCTGGATCCACACATCCTTCCACAGTGGGGTCATTGGTTTCTGGGTGGGAGTTGATCACGGTGAGGGTTTGCCAGGCGTGCCTTCCTCTTAGCACGTTTCTCCCTTGCGTCCTGAGTTTGAGTGTCTTCAAAGCCCATAACACCTTTGGTAAAGGCTGTTCTCCAACTGGAGCGCTCACAGGCCAGTGTTTCCCAGTTGTCAGTGTTTATACTACATTTTTTTTAGATTTGCCTTGAGACAACTGGAAGACAAATCTAGCCTCCCAAAGAATTTCCCATCTGTCCCTCAGCAGAATACCTTCTCCCAAACCTATTTAAAGCATTTTTACCTGCTTCTCAGGTCTAAAGAAGAGCCACACATCTGTAAATCACCTGATGTTGCATGATGTTGGGTAACAACTTCAAAGGAGCATGCTGTCAGCTGATTGGTGCTTACATTGAGCCTGGCTATATAAATTGGTAGATGCTGTTCGAAAACAAACTGAACCGACAAATGGGCACCTACAAATGGACAATTTCAAAGGGGCTCAGTGTCACCGCCAATCAGCTGATTTGTGCTGTCAGCTAGCTCTGCTTGGCAAGGAACTATCAGAAGACACTTTCAGCTCTTGATTGTTTCCAACCATAGAGATCCCTCAGCACTGAGGTGTATGTGTGTTAGCGACATGGAATTTTATGCATATATGTGCCCACTTTAGCATGCCACTGTCTCATGTGAAAGGACTGTTGCATTCCCAGTAAATGCCCAGAGGATTTTTGCCCCCAATTAATTCCTCCAGAAGTACTGTTAAAAACTAGGGGGCTGATTAAGATTCATGAAAACAAACAATCCCCAGTTCCAGGACTGGCCACGGTTTATTAAATTGGAATTCCCCTGAAGACCGTATATGTGGAAAATTAAATAGCCCAGGTTTTATTAATGCAGACAGCAATGTTACCGAAATAGTAGCTTGCGTTGACATAAAACAAGGTGTAAAATTCAGATTACAAAGGTGTAAAATTCAAGAACATAAGATGCAATGTAGAACAGGAGTGATTGTATTGCAAGTGCAATAAAAGGAAACAGCCTTAGGATGATTCAGGAGGCCAATTAGACACTTGGCCGAAATGGAAAACTGTGTTTACAAGAACAGCATGGACTTGCTAGGGAAGAAAGGAGATACGAAGGCATCACACAGGGTAATTCAATGGAGGTTTGGCAGGAGAAAAACAGGACCTAGGACTGATTTAGAAGTAGCAACACTCTTGTGTGTAGGTATTTATAGGATTATTCAAATCACCGTCTACATCACACTAAAAGAAGTGATGAACTTAGTGATTGCTAAATTAGGATTTCTCCTCCCAGCAATTACAAAAGCATGACCTTAAGGAGGATATGTTATTGACGGTACGTAGAATTTAAATAAAAAGTACACAGGGGGAGGGACGCAGATGGCACTGTGGGTTAAACCACAGAGCCTAGGACTTGCCAATCAGAAGGTCGGTGGTTCGAATCCCCATGACGGGGTGAGCTCCCGTTGCTCAGTCCCTGCTCCTGCCAACCTAGCAGTTCGAAAGCACGTCAAAGTGCTGGTAGATAAATAGGTACCGCTCCGGCGGGAAGGTAAACGGCGTTTCCGTGTGCTGCTCTGGTTCGCCAGAAGCAGCTTAGTCATGCTGGCCACATGTCCTGGAAGCTGTACACCAGCTCCCTCGGCCAATAAAGCGAGATGAGCGCCGCAACCCCAAAGTCGGCCACGACTGGACCCAATGGTCAGGGGTCCCTTTACCTTTTACACAGAGCCTATTTAGCAAAACAGTTTCACAAGATGATGATATGATGAATGAGGCATATTTGGCACAGCTTTTAAAATAGCCTTTAGTGACCCTTGAGATACTGTTCTAAAGTCAATAGGGAGTCACCTAAGGTTTGCATCTCTGTTACTGTTTGCCTTTCTTAGTGTGAGCACGCTTCAAGATTAATTTAGGATGGTGAAAGTACACTTCATTTTGGGCGAGTCAGTGGAGCTAAACTATCTTTTCCATGATATCTCTAGCAATTTCCAAAAGATACAATAAACGAAGAAGTAGTGGAGCTCTTGAGCCCTTACTTTGAAATGTCAGACTACAATATTGAGACAGCTAGGAGGGTTTGTGGAAACGTGGCTGGCATTTGCTCATGGACCAAAGCGATGGCTGCTTTCTTTGCAATCAACAAGGAAGTTCTGCCTTTAAAGGTAAGCACAAATAAACAGGGCAAAGCTGAAACTGGAGTGAAACCAAATCACCTGATGCATATGGTCTTGGGACATGAAGTGCAAGAAGCTGATTATTTGTCCTGATCTTCTGAGAGTCTTCCTTCCTTCCTTCCTTCCTTCCTTCCTTCCTTCCTTCCTTCCTTCCTTCCTTCCTTCCTTCCTTCTTTCCTTTTAGGCTAGATGTACACGAGTCCTAGGGTTGCAGAATGAACTGTGCCACTCCCTACCCCCAATTTATATACCGTATTTTTCACTCTATAGGACGCACTTTCCTCTCTCCAAAAATTAAGGGGAAATGTGTGTGCATCTTAAAGAGCGAATGCAGGCTGCATGGCTAAGCCCAAAGCCAGAACAGGGAGGCGAAGCACTGCGCAGCACTCTGTCTCGCTGTTCTATCTTGGGGTTAGCTGCAGAAGCTACAAAGGCTGTCCCCGAAGCCAGAACAGGGAGATGGAGTGCTCCGTCTTGCTATTCTAGCATGGGGATGGCTGCACAAAGCCTCCGCAGGGCAGCGGGGTGCCTTCACCCTGCTGCCCTGTGGAGGCTACAAGCGCTGTCCCTGAAGCCTGAAGCCTGAAGCCTGAAGCCTGAAGCCTGAAGCCTTTGGAGTGCAGTGGGAACTCGTTCTGCGTTCCAAAGGCTTTGGGTCAGCGAAAGGAACCCGAAGCCTTTGGAGTGCAGCGCGAGGTCCCGCTGCGCTCCAAAGGCTTCAGGGATCTTTGAGGCTGGTGGTGGGGGAAAGCAGCGCTTCCCACCACCAGCCCCAAAGAGCAGGTTGAAAGGAACCCAAAGGCTCCGGAGCCCAGCGGGAATTCCCGCCATGTTCCAGAGGCTTCGGGTTGCCTTCACTGAAGCCTGGAGAGTGAGAGGGGTCAGTGCGCAGTGACCCCTCTCACTCTCCAGGCTTCCAAGGTAGCCGTCTGAAGCCTCCAGAGCACAGCGGTAACTCCCGCTGCGCTCCGGAGGCTTTAGGTGAATGCACCTTGTTTTAGAGGGGGAGAACAAGAATTTCCCCCCCCTCTTCTCCCCCTTCTATGGTCCTATAGAGCGAAAAATACGGTACCTCTTAATCACAGTCGTCTCTACAGAGGAGACCTGATGCAAGGAGGTTAAAACAAGTTTAAAGCATAAAATCAAAATTCACTTTAAAAGCCTGCTGGAATACAGTGGTGCCTCACAAGACGAAAAGAATCCGTTCTGTGATTCTCTTCGTCTAGCGGTTTTTTCGTCTTGCGAAGCAAGCCCATTGACGGTTTAGCGGATTAGCGCTATTAGCGGCTTTTAGCGGCTTATCTGCTGATCGGATCAGCTGATAAGCGGCTTAGCGGCTTAGAAAAAGGGGGGGGGAGGAAAAAAACCAGCAGGAACTCGCAAGACATTTTCGTCTTGCGAAGCAAGCCCATAGGAAATTCGTTTTGCGAAGCACCTCCAAAACGGAAAACTCTTTCGTCTAGCGAGTTTTCCGTCTTGCGAGGCATTCGTCTTGCGGGGCACCACTGTAACAAAAAGTCATCAGTAAGCACCGGATGTTCAAGGGGCGGCGGGGGGGGGGGGAGAGGGGCTGTCTGACCTCAACTGGAAGGGAGTTCAGCAGGATTGGGCCAACAGTAATGAGCACACACAGCTCCTTGTGGATATGAGCTGTGCATCTGTACCATGCGGGTACGACCACCAAACAGTGACTCTCCTCAAGACCTCAGGGATTAATTAGAGATATAAAGGACTGGGCAGTTCCTGACATATCCAGGACCAAATTATTATGTTTCTACAAATTACTAATACTATGCTGAACATGGGCTGGTAATGCAAGTTTCTGAGCACCAGAGCATTTTCTACCAGTTGGAGCCTCTGGATGAGGCTCAAGGGTGCTCTTGGTCTTTGGGAAGGGTTGCACATTTTTAAATGTTCCTCTACATATATACTTTTTAAAGCAAACCCTCTTTGCAAAAAGTAGAAACAAGCACAGCAGAGAGAATGTTTGGATCAGGCATCCCCAAACTCGGCCCCCCAGCTGTTTTGGGACTACAATTCCCATCACCCCTGACCACTGGTCCTGTTAGCTAGGCATGATGGGAGTTGTAGTCCCAAAACAGCTGGGGGGCTGAGTTTGAGGAAGCCTGGTTTGGATGGAGCCTTCCTGATGTGCTGATTCGTAAGGAGTTGTTTGTTGCATTTATTCCAAAGGGGAGAATGAAAAATCTGCCTCCTGCAGTCCCTTATATGTGTAGGTCTGCTTACAGTCTCTTTTCAAAGCAGCGTGGCCTTTCAGTATCATTAATACTGTAATCTGTAATACTGCATCAAATTTATTACCACTCCATTAAACATTCATTTATCAATGGCTACACTTACCACATGCAGTCAGTTTTATGCTTTTTTAAAAAAGAGCTTTGCCTGTTTTTCATATACAGTGGTGCCTCGCAAGACGAAAAGAATCCGTTCTGTGATTCTCTTCGTCTAGCGGTTTTTTCGTCTTGCGAAGCAAGCCCATTGACGGATTAGCGGATTAGCGCTATTAGCGCTATTAGCGGCTTTTAGCGGCTTATCGGCTTATCGGATCAGCTGATAAGCGGCTTAGCGGCTTAGAAAAAGGGGGGGAAGGGAAACCCCCCCGCAGGAACTCGCAAGACATTTTCGTCTTGCGAAGCAAGCCCATAGGAGATTCGTTTTGCGAAGCACCTCCAAAACGGAAAACTCTTTCGTCTAGCGAGTTTTCCGTCTTGCGAGGCATTTGTTTTGCGGGGCACCACTGTGTGTGTGTGTGTGTGTGTGTGTGTGTGTATATATATATATATATATATATGGTAAGGGATACAATCCTGCTTAGCAATTTATGACAGTTGTTTTCTGTGAACGGGTGTATTCTAGGCTAACCTGGCAGTACAAGAGAACCGTCTGGCCACCGCCATGTTGGATCTCCAAAAAGCTCAAGCCGAGTTGGACGCCAAACAAACTGAGCTAGATATTGTGCAGGCTGAGTATGAGAAGGCAATGAGAGAGAAACAGGTACGTCACTCTGCCCGGGAGGCGTTTCACAGAGACAAGCATTTATTTTTATTATATTTTTCAAGTTTATACATTTCACTAATTTTATACATTTCGCTAATTTTACAATCATTTTGACATTTCAGAACTTGACTTCCTTCCCCCTCTTTCTGCGGTTCCAGGCATACCATCTTGTTTTTATAGATTTTATCTGAGGCACTCCTGAGAGCATATTTGACTGAAGAGTGCAAAAAAAAAAATGCTCTAAATAAATAAATCTAGGCACCCAGGCCTATCCTTGTGTGCAGTCCGGATTCAAAGTACTGTGGCTAGAAACTCTGAAATTTATTTTTTTGCTAGAACTCCAATGGCAATTAAATTCTGCATCCCAAGTATCTGTAGGAAGTAAATCCCGATGCAGAGAGAGCCAGTGTGGTGTAATGGTTAGAGTGTTGGACTATGACCTGGGGAGAGCAGGGTTCAAATCCCCCCTCAGCTGTGAAGCTTGATGGGGCATTCGCCATCTCTTAGCCTAAACTGCTTCACAGGGTTGTTGTGAGAATGAAATGGGGAGGGGGAAAACCCTGTACCCCACCTTGAGATCCATGGAAGATCAAGGTGATATATAAATGTAATAAATAATATAGTGTGAACTATAGGCTGCTTATAAAAATGGAAAGTGAATCATCTACAAAATACCATGCGCCATAAAAGTGTTGCAGTTGGAATTTGGGTCAAGCTGTTTTCTCTACTTAGGCATGCTAATATATTTGCTTTGGGCAGACATTGCTCGAGGATGCAGAACGCTGCAGGCACAAAATGCAGACGGCCTCTAGTCTTATTAGCGGGCTAGCCGGAGAGAAGGAGAGATGGACTGATCAAAGTAAAGAATTTGCTGCGCAAACGAAGAGGCTCGTGGGTAAGGCGGATGCACTGCCATTTCTTTTCTTCTTCTTTTTGAAATATTTTTTATTCATTATGGAGAGCCAGTGTGGTGTAGTGGTTAAGAGCGGTAGTCTCATAATCTGGTGAACCGGGTTCGCGTCTCCGCTCCTCCACATGCAGCTGCTGGGTGACCTTGGGCTAGTCACACTTCTCTGAAGTCTCTCAGCCCCACTCACCTCCCAGAGTGTTTGTTGTGGGGGAGGAAGGGAAAGGAGATTGTTAGCCGCTTTGAGACTCCTTAGGGTAGTGGTAAAGCGGGATATCAAATCCAAAACTCTTCATTTTTGCCATTAACAAATACCTTCACAAATAAATCATAATCCTATACACATAAATGTAAAAAGGTAAAGGACCCCTGGATGGTTAAGTCCTGTCAAAGGCGACTATGGGGTGTGGTGCTCATCTTGCTTTCAGGTTGAGGGAACCAGCGTTTGTCAACAGACAGCTTTCCGAGTCATGTGGCCAACATGACTAAACCACTTCTGGCACAACAGGACACCGTAACGGAAACCAGAGTGCATGGAAATGTTGCTTACCTTCCCACAGCAGCGGTACCTATTTATCTACTTGCACTTCCATGCTTTTGAACTGCTAGGTTGGCAGGAGCTGTGACAGAGCAATGGAAACTTGCCCCGCCATGGGGATTCGAACAGCCGACCTTCTGATTGGCAAGCCCAAGAGGCTCAGTGGTTTAGACAACAGCACCACCTGCATCCCTATATGCACATACACACACATATATGTCCCTATATACACAAAGGAATCTCTGAATTCCTGGGCTTCCCTCCACCCTTCCATGGTTTCCATCGTTATTCTTTTCCAACTGCATCTTATAATGTTCTCCAAATTTCCTTAATACTTAATTCTCACCATAGTTCTAGCTGCATTGCAAGTGTTTTTTTAGGATCCTGCCACTGTTTTTAATTGTTTGTTTGTTGTTGTTTAGTCGTTTAGTCGTGTCCAACTCTTTGTGACCCCATGGACCAGAGCACACCAGGCACTCCTGTCTTCCACTGCCTCCTGCAGTTTGGTCAAACTCATGCTGGTAGCTTCATGAACACTATCCAACCATCTCAGTGTTCTTTTAAGTCACTTACAAATTTTCCCCATTCTTTAAATTTGTTCTCTTCTTGAACTCTGATCTTCCCAGTCCTTTTTGCTATTTCGGTGTAGTCCATCATCTTTAGCAACCAATCTTCTCTTGTAGGTACTTTATCTTTCTTCCATCTTTGGGCAAGGAGCATCCGCGCAACTGTCGCAACTGTCACAGAGTACATAAACAGTCTCTTCTGCTCCTTTGGTATTTCTGGACCTAGAATTCCTAATAAAAAAAGGCTTCTGGTTTTTGGACAAAAGTAGTTTCAAACATTCCCCCCACCCCAACTCATTATAAATCATTTCCCAGTATGCTTTTGTCATCTTGCACGTCCACCACATGCGGTGAATGCACTGACATTTCAGCCCTCTGTAAAATTGTCAGTCGCAATGGCTATGTTTCATCAACTGCGGACTGCAAGAACTTGTGTTATTGTCTAGCTGGGGACATTTTCAATGCCTTGGTTAAAAACAATTGAGAGCTTTGTGATAACCTTGAATAGATGAGAGCTCTGGTTGCCTAAAGCTACCTTTATGTTCAAGTTTGCTTGAGTCTATGAAAGATCACATCACAATACATTTCGTAGCCCTCTTAAGTGTCACAGGACTCAGTAATAAAAGCAACAAACAGGCTAATGCAGCCAGTTTTCTGAATGCACTGTTTTATTTTAATTTTTGAAGGCATACTTCTTTTGGATAAGCTGTGACTGGCAGCAATGGGAGAGCAACAGTTCATCAGTGTTGACCCACTCCCATAGGTGGCAGTTAGGGATGGAAAGACCTGCCAATTTTGGTTCTCCGTTTCTCATTTTTCCAATATTAAATTCAGTTCTTCCAAATATTTCCAAATATTAAATTCAGATATTCACAGCAATTTGCTGGGGGTGGGTGGGGGCTCATGAAAATTCATCAGCATTTTGGTGTGAATTTCTCCTAATAAGCACATTTTTGTGCCCCGTTTGGATGAATGTTCCCATTACTGGACTCTGCTTCCTTGGAGGTTTTTAAGTAGAGGCTGGATGGCCATCTGTTATGCAGGCTTCAGTTCAGATTCCTGCATTGCAGAGGGTTGGACTAGATGACCCTTAGGTCCTTTCCAACTCTACAATGATTCTGTGATTTTTGCAAGCAGATTTTCCTAATATAATGCATTTTTATATGTTATTTTCACCTATGTATTTAATTTTTATACACACTTCCCCCATTCATATGTATTTTTGTCACCATTGTTTGGTTGGGAAATTGCATTGCAAAATTCAGATATGTGTGAATTTTGAAAGATGCCTGTATTTCGGTTCTCATACTGCTTCAAAAAGTGCAACTTTGAGAGACTGCAACGAGCGCACACCGACCTCCCACACTAGTATTTCAGAGGGTCCTTCAACCTTTCAGAGCAGCTTTCCAGGGGGATCTGCAAAAACTAGCTCCCCTCTTTTTCCCGCTCATGAAAATTCTGGATCCAACATTCTAAGACATTAGGTCTTGTTTCTGTATTCCGAGAGCATGTTTGCAATGAGAATATAACATCTGTACTGGCCATAATGCTTATTCTCATTACAAATGCCTCTTATGTGCTTTCTGTTCTGCATGAACAGTGATCAGATATTCACATAAATTGAGTGAGAGAGGCCCATTAAATCTTAGGTTTTTTTGCTTCTCGCTTCTTAGAGATATTTGTGTTTGTATTCACTGCAAGCACATGCAATTTGCTCAACTGTGCTTTGATATTGCTCCTTCAGCATTTATCAAATGTGATCTCTTTCTCTGTGTATATTAATTTAGGGGATGTGCTGCTTGCAACAGCCTTTCTGTCCTATTCCGGTCCTTTTAACCAAGAGTTCCGAAATCTGTTGTTAACCGGTTGGCAAAAAGAAATGAAAACCAGAAAAATCCCATTTGGAAACAATCTGAACCTCACAGAGATGTTGATAGATGCCCCCACGGTCAGCGAATGGAACCTTCAAGGGTTGCCAAATGACGACCTGTCTATACAAAACGGCATCATAGTCACAAAAGCAGCTCGTTATCCTTTGCTGATTGACCCGCAGACTCAAGGCAAGATCTGGATTAAAAACAAGGAAACCAGGAATGAACTTCAGGTAAACCAGATTCCATTTTGCTTATATTCCTGCTCATTTGTAAAGGCATTCTAGTCAGCAGTGATGAAAATGCGACCCGTAGCATACACCACATATTCCAAAATAACATTTTAATAAAGAACGTATGGGTACTAAAAACGAATTTGGGTGCATTTTGTAAATAATCAGTATTGGGATAGAAGACTAACTCCCTTTCTGTATATAACTTAGATACAGCATGAAGCAGAGTGCCTCACATAATAATAATAATAATAATAATAATAATAATAATAATAATAATTGTACCACACCCATCTGACTGGGTTGCCCCAGGCACTCTGGGTCGCTTCCAGCATATACAAAAACATAGCATCAAACATTAAAAATTTCCCTGTCTTCAGCTGTCTTCTAAAGGTTGTATAGTTGTTTATTTTCTTGACATCTGATGGGAGGGCATTCCACAGGGGGGACGTGACTACAGAGAAGGCCCTCTGCCTAGTTCCCTGTAACTTGGCTTCTCACAGTGAGGGAACCGCCAGAAGGCCCTTGGAGCTGGACCTCAGTGTCCGGGCTGAATGACGGTGGTGGAGTTGCTCCTTCAGGTGTATGGGTCTGAAGCTGTTTAGGGCTTTGAAGGACAGCACCAACACTTTGATTTGGGCTTGGGGTGGCATTGGCTCCCTTCTTCAGACCACCATGCATGGTCCCGCTCAGCACGAAACAATAGCTCACACAGTCAAGGGAAGCATAGGACAGAGGAGAGAGTTGGTTTTCCCCCTGGTGAACAAGCAGCTTAATAGATGATCAGAATGCTTTTCTTTTCAGATCACCTCTCTGAATCACAAGTATTTTAGAAACCACTTGGAGGATAGCCTGTCTCTTGGAAGGCCGCTGTTAATTGAAGATGTTGGCGAAGAACTGGATCCAGCTTTGGACAATGTACTGGAAAGAAACTTCATCAAAACAGGCTCTACATACAAGGTGAGGGAAGTAAAAATGTTCTTGAAACGTACTGTCTGCTGCATTAACAAAGGTGTAATTGCTTACATGGCAACTGTTTGAAATACCAAGTGTTGCTTTACTAAAGTAAAACAGTTGCGTGTTGAGACCCCGTAGCCACCCCCTTGTTGGGAAATAACTCACACAAGTACACAGATATTATGTTATTGGGCAAATTTAGGGCACAACTTTATTGAATTACAGAACATGAGCAGTATTGGCTTAGGCATTGATTGGACCCGACTATATCTGACTCCTGCTCGCTGCGCAGGAAGTCCAGCATGCGTAAGCCACCGGTAGGGGGAGCCCTGTCAATGCGAACCAACTCAAGCTCCTCCTGGTGTTCCCGTCGGGGTCGTGTCAAGGCCCTAGCCCCCAACCCGGCTTCGGACAAGATCAACACCCCCGGATTCCTTTAACGGAAAACCCTTAAGCATGGAGGGGCAGGTGATGGCCACACCTCCCCCCCCACAAGGTCAAACAATGCCTAACTGCAACCCTAACAAAGTTCTGATGATTGCTACGAGGTAGGCAAAAACCAAGTGGCCAGTGCCAATTTGCCAAGTGGAAAAATTCCTACCAGGCCCCTCGGACAACCAAGGCGACCAACTGACGTCCATAGCAAGGTCATTGCCTAACCTGCAAAATAGGGAGAGAGGGTGGGTGATTGAAGAAGTGAGCCAAAGAGGAAGTTCTCTGGCTCACTCCTTGGTTTAAACTGGCCCGGCCACCCCCCCGGCCAGTGGATTGGCTGGCCGGGTTCTGACGTGGTCGGGATCCCCCAGGCAATGGGGGACAAAGTCCCCTGCCCCTGGTGGGGAGTGGGTGGCCACGTGGTCCACTGCAACTCCTCCCCACTGGGAAGTGGAGCGGATTAACAGAAGCTAGGTGTTGTATCCTAAATAACAATCCAATGCTTGAAAGAGTACTACAATAAAGCTTTTTTTTGAGCTTCTAATTCTCTTCTACTCCCATCATCGCTTTTGTTAATTAGGTAAAAGTTGGGGATAAAGAAATGGATGTAATGAATGGCTTCAGACTTTATATTACCACCAAACTCCCGAATCCAGCATATACCCCCGAGATTAGTGCTCGTACCTCCATTATCGATTTTACTGTCACTATGAAGGGTCTAGAAGACCAGCTTCTAGGGAGAGTCATTCTAACAGAAAAACAGGTAAGTGAGAAAGAATCTCTGACAATTCTGGAACTATCATTTGTACTGAGTTGTGTTGCTGTTTACTGTGGTAATTCCCCCCCCCCCCATTTTCTAACATTGGAATGATGGGCTTCACAGCTTCCTGAGATGCAGTTGGGAACCAGACAAAGCAACCCATTGTTACCCATTGTTGTCTTTTTAACTGTATATATTGCTTGTATTATGTTGCTATGGCGTTGGCTAATGCGAATAAAGTTTATCTATCTAAAACAACACTCCAGTAAAATAAGCGAGATACTTGAAGCAGAATCAATATGGTTCAGCAATGTTTTCTCTCTCATACATCTCCTCTGCTTTCCCACCTACTATTTCTGTTTTTTTAATATATATTTTTAAAAAACCTTTTTACATTGCCTATGGACGTATGAATCTGCGTGAGTCATGCCCATTGTCCATTTTGACCGACAGGTGGCACGTCAGGGCCGTTTCCCCATCCCTCCAACCTGAGGTTCTTTAACTGATGATGCTCTTGGAGTTCATAGTCTACGTGCAGCTTGACAAGTGAGCAATTAGTGTTTTGACTACAGGCTAGGGAGACAAGAGCACGGGAGAAATTTGCCTGGAGATAAGAAGGCCTAGTAGCAGCTCGGTAATTGTCCGAGGTCTCTTATATAGTCAGCATGGCCTATGGCATTGTTTGGCTAGTTAGGAGTAACCTGGAGTGGTTGGAGAGCGATAAAGTTCGTGTCTGTATATAGTAACTTGTATATAGCTTGTGAGTTTACTGTCATATATAATAAACTACAAAACCAGTCGTCAGCTTTGTTCCTGACTGAGCAGTCTCGATCGTTGCCAAGGAAAAACTGCGCTACTCTACTAAGTTGTGCATCATAGAAGAAGTTCAGAGGTGAAGAAACTGGTCCTAGTTGCATGCGAAAGGACTTCAGAAAGTGCCCACAGGCTTCGGAGTTTTAACAGATGCCATGGGACTTTATTGGGGACATTCTGTGTGTAAGACATATTCAAAGCATACTATCTACAGCTGAGTGATCATTCCTTGCCCTAAAGGCTGCCTTGACCCTGGGATTGCACCTGATAAGGTTTGAAGAAGAATGGCCACCACAAGCATTTCCCTTTTGCATATTTCAAAATCTCATCCATCTTTCTTTATTAACCTTGAGAGGTTAAAGCCACACCAACTCTTCATCCCTAAACCTGTTTAACCACTACAGGACACAGTTTTTCCACAAACTTCAGAGTGGGACATTGGTAGCCTCATCCTAGAACTAGGTTTCCCAAGAAGCAGTGAGTAATGATGACCATGTTGGTATTTTACAAGCTTTTCAGTATCACAATGTACCGTATTTTTTGCCCTATAGGTCGCACCGTCCCATAAGGCGCACCTAGTTTTTTTTGGGGGGGAAATAAAGGGGAAAAAATTATTTCCCCCCCAGGCGTGGGGCTGGGGCGGGGGAAGCCCGAGCTTCCCCCAACCCCAGCCCCCAAACAGACAGCTCTCTAAAAGCTGTGGGAGCCCAGCGCTGGCTCCCGCTGCTTGCTGAGAGGTCCGCGAAGCCTGGACACGCTGAGCTCAGCGAGGGCAGGCTTCAGCATGCAGGCAACTCTCCGCAAGCAGCGGGAGCCCAGCGCTGGGCTCCCGCTGCTTGCTGAGAGGTGTGCGAAGCCTGGAGAACGAGGGGTCGGTGCGCACCTACCGCTCTCGCTCTCCAGGCTTCAGCGAAAGCTTGCATTCGCCCCATAGGACGCACACACATTTCCCCTTCATTTTTGGAGGGGAAAAAGTGCGTCCTATAGGGTGAAAAATACGGTATAAGGAAAAGAATGGTCTTCTTTCTGGCTGTGTACCAGACACTCTGTTGGCTCTGACATAACAGCCAAACCATGGTTTAGCTGTTGGGCTTGAGCCCTCCCATGTGACTTCCTGGTTCAGGCAACCATTGTACCTGAGTTGACAAACCATGGTTTGTGCTTGCCCCACAAACCATAGTGACATAAGATAGCATGCATTGACCTCCCCATGCCCCCCATTAATGGTTTTAACTGTTGTTGACTTGTGGCAATCAACTCATTAAAAAATTGCTTCAATGAGGCTTTGCTGAAGAGCGTATCAGTTTTGGAAATTTGTGTAATGTGCTACATCTGTGCTTCCAGTTTTAATACTTTCCTTAAGTGTCTCGATTAGCAGGTTATGTTACGCAGTGGCGTGTAACATGTCTACATTAAAATGAGATTGTCTTGCACAATGATGTTTGGAGTATAGTACTAGAATGGCTATATATATAGCCAATGGCTATATATATAGCCAAGCCAGAGCACAACTAAATGCAGCACAGCCATCTTCTCAGAAAAACTCTTCACAAGCTCAAGAGGTCAAGACACGAAAGCTTTAGCAACTAATCTACACTTAATGACCCACCCAGTGATATTCAGAATATCACTCATGAAATCACCCAAGATATCCCTCAAGTAATTAAAGAACAAAAGAAGAAAAGGCACACTAATCTAGGAACTTCCTCTCTGCCCAGAACGTTGGAGGCTATACACCACACCCCTCAACAGTATTTATAGGAACTCAAACACCAGACTCTGCTCTGTTCCAGTAACAAGAAGCCGAAAGCACCAGCCTGAAGATGACGAGTGAGACCTAGTCGAAACGTCGCACAGACACCCCGACTCTTACACGGGAAGACACCCGAAGACACCAAAACCTGCATTCCTGTACCCGTGAAAATCTACGAAAGCATATATATATATATATATATATATATATATATATATATATATATATATATAATGTTGCATGTGAAAATTACTGCTGTTGTCCATAAAAAAAAGAAAAGAAAACCTTGTAGGCATGAGATCACGTGCTAGAATGTTGCAATTACACCTGTTTGTATTCTGGGGACGTCTTCCCTCTGCAACCTTTTCATCTTGAAATGGAAACTAATTAAAACAAATGAAATGAGCAAATGTTCCCTCATTTCTTTCTGGATTACCTTTTCATCCTTTGCTTCAAAAGTATTTGCATTTTTAATGTTCAGATTTCCTATCACGGCTTGTCCAAAGAAAACTCATAATTCTCATAAATTACTTTCACAATCCCCAATTACATTTCCTTTTGTTTCTGCAGATTGTACATGCCATAGGTCTGTCTTCCATGCAGGAAGATTTTTTAGCTCGTTATGGTCAAGTCACATCCTGCAGAATGAAGCCCACTTTTGAATTAGATGCAAATTAACTTTTTGATGGCACTAGCAATGGGAAATTAATCATTCTTGTCTGTGCAACAGTTGGATCTATTGTAGTGTTTTATCCAAGCATAAATATTATGTAGCATAACAGGTTGCTTGTAAGATCAGTCATTGCAGTGTGGCTGGGAAAACTCCGGAATTTTTTCCATGGTGTTGTGACATGACAGCTGCCACACCATCTAGTTTGGCTACCTAGTGAAGTGTTTGCCATGGATTCCATAGTGTTCAAGATTTGCTAGAACTAGGAATGCCAGGAGATTTAATTCCATCTGGAGTTCAGGATGGATTCTCCGATTCCACTTGCAAGTGGCTCCATTTCTGGGAGTGAAATTGGACCCATCAATTTCCAGCGGGCTTTGTTTCAGAAACACTATGTGAAGTGATGAAGGAATGGGTTTCCCAAATCTAAAACCTGACTGTGCAGTCAGTTTGAAACGGGCCCCCAAATCCCCATTTTCCCTTCTCTAAGGGTCCATTAGCTAAAATCTATTAACTTGAGCACTTGAGCCAATGTATAACAGGAACCCAGCTGTATAAACAAAGCTCTCTCCTTTATCAGTCTGTGACGCTTAATGGATGGCCTTGTCAGTTCCGAAGTGGAGACGGGATGGCAGAGCTGGGGCTTATCTTATCTTGTAGGTTGTAAATATCCTGACACACTGACACACAGACCTTGCAAGACACCCCCCACGCTCGGGGATGGCGCCAGGAGTGCTCTTAAAGTTGGTGACCTTCTTACTCCAAGATAAGGAATACAGGAACAGGAACATCCTTTTATGGTCAAGAGTATAGGAACAGGAACATCTGTTTATGGTCATGGATGTCAACTTACATGTATAAGCTGAGGTGGCTGGATTCCTGGGGAGGGGGCAGGGGGACCAGAAAGGGTATATAAGCTGTGTGTAACCGCTCTTTAAGTGCTCTTGCTGTGAACTGACCACGCAAGTGCCTTTCTGCTGCTCCGGAGAGCAGAAATAAAGAACTCTTTCTCTGAAGTAACCTTGGTGTCTTTTGACTCTTTCCCCCCTCTCCGGGAGCAACGCTCACCCAACCAATCGGTAAAGTCTAATAAGGCTACAGTGAGATCTGGTTTGGTCTGAGGCTTTGAAATGGTCTTTGCCACATTGATGGGCTGGACCTCTCCATCCTTGCAAGGATGAGTTCTTCAGGCCACTTGGGTTTTCTTCAGAGTCTGGGTTTCATGCATGTTCCTAGTGGAAATAAAAAATCAGGTATCAAGGCATACCTGTAGAAAGGGGAAGGGGAAAGCTGTTCTCATCTAGACATTATTATAGACTACAGCTCCTATAACCCCTGTCCATTTGCCATGCTGGCTGGGGCTAATGGGAAGTGGAGTCCAAAAATCATATATGGAAGCCACATTTGGGGTCTCGGTTACATTGCCTGTTATACCCATTACTGCACTGCCTATACTTTTGACTTTGTGTATTGTATACATTAATGAGCCTGCTTCTGACAAAGCATTTCGCTGATGTGTGGCTTCATGGTGAACTTTAACAGGAGCTGGAGAAAGAGAGAACGGATCTGATGGAAGATGTGACTGCTAACAAAAGAAAGATGAAAGAACTGGAAGATAACTTGCTGTACCGGCTGACAAGCACACAAGGCTCTCTGGTGGAAGATGAGAGCCTCATCATTGTACTTAGCAACACAAAGAAGACGGCTGAGGAGGTGACACAGAAATTGCAAATTTCCGCAGAGACTGAAGTACAGATTAATTCAGCCCGAGAGGAATACAGACCTGGTGAGCGGAATGCCCTCTAGTGATGGTGACCCAACTATCTTAAGTCAGTGATCAGAATCATGATTGGAGCTGGGAGATGACAGTATGGAAACATGGGAAAAACCAAGATTATATAGCTAATACAGAGATGTGTTAGTTTTGGAAATAGTGTCTGGCAGGTCTATAGTTTTGGGAATTGATGTTTTCCTGGTCCCGCTTCACTTTGCCCATACCACCAATCCATTGCTGCATCCTTCCATCCTCATCAGTACATTCTTTCACCATTTAATGGGGCACTTGAAAATGTGTCTTCTATTTTTCTCCTCTTCACTCCCAACCGATTTGTTTTAATTTATCTGTATGTACTTACTGCAGGGGTGCGGAGCCTGCAGCTTGTGAGTTAGTTGTGGCCTGGCATGGGACCCAGTTTGGCCCATAAGGCTGTTTTCCCCAAACCACGCCCACCTGCCCCACACCTGATGACATCAGTGGATCGGTTGCATGACAGAGGTCCCTGTGGGGAACTTGGTCGCACAGCTGAACCCTGCAGGGAGCGTGGTTGAAGTCAACACCCATCAGCTAAGGGGCAGGGAGTTCATCCTTAATGGAACAGCTGCATGACCAAGTTCCTCACATGGAATTCAATCATGCAGCCGATCCCAGAAGAAAGCAGGGTTGAAGTCCTAGGCATAGGGCTGTCAAAGCCCCTTCTGCTGCTGTTCCCAAGTGCCTGTCAACCAGCTGGTGTTGGGCACTTGGAAAGTGCTGTGCAAAAACACTTTGGCAGTGGCCTGCACCACCCACCTGTCTGCAGAAGTAGAGATCTTCTTCTTCTTTGGCGATCACTTGTAGCCGAGTAAGGTTGTCTCTTAACTGTGAGTCTGTAAGTGACTGTGGGGGCAATTCTGGATTCACATATCCTTCCACAGTGGAGACATAGGTTTCCAGGTGGGAGTTGATCACGGTGAGGGTTTGCCAAGCGTGCCTTCCTCTTAACACGTTTCTCCTTTTGTCCTGAGTTCGAGCATCTTCAAAACCCAAGACATCTTTGGTAAAGGCTGTTCTCCAATTGGAGCACTCGCAGGCCAGTGTTTCCCAGTTGTCATTGTTTATACTGCATTTTTAAAGATTTGCCGTGAGAGAGTCTTTAAACCTCTTTTGTTGACCACCAGCATTACGCTTTCCATTTTTAAGTTTGGAATAGAGTAGTTGCTTTGGAAGACGATAATCAGGCATCCACACAACACAACCAATCCAACAAAGTTGATGTTGAAGAATCATTGCTTCGTCACTGGTGATCTTAGCTTTTTCCAATACACTGGCATTAGACCGCATGTCTTTCTAAGTGATGTGTAAAAATTTTCAGAGACACCATTGATGAAATATTTCGAGGAGTTGGAGATGGTGTTTATAAGTGGTCCATGTCTCACAAGGCTGGCTGCCAGGCCAAAAATGTTCTACGCCTTTGTTACATCTACATATTACGTATAGTCTTATGTATGAAGTCCATTATAAGATTTATCCAATGGTGTATTTTATTTTATGTTGTTTCACTTTATTTTATTTATGAGATTTTTTTTTTTTTTACTTACCCATCACCATATGGTCCCAGGCAGATTGCCATAATATAATATACAGTTATAAAAGTAAGAAAAGCAGTTAGTTATAAACACAACAAGGAAGTCTGTTCAGAACAGTATAGATTCAGCAAAGCGTTATTACTGTGTTGATGTTGCATCTCTCGTGCTCTTTGTTAAGAAGCCACTGGGGGGAGAGCTGTATCTGTGATAGATGCTCCTGGCTTAATCCACACTGGAAAAAATGTATAGAAACTGGATTATTTTGCTGAATGCCCATTGGAGATTCGGAAAATGATCTGAACTGTAAATTGATTCTGGAATGGATCAGGCTGCCAATCTCATTGCTGATTGCCAGAGTCTAAGATATTTCTGCAAGGGTTCTGGCCCTGCCTCTACCTTCACCATTTCTCCAACCTGCTGGGGTGGGCTCTTCAGATGTGCTGCAACCTGAAACAGGTTCCCAAACCCCATAGTGGCCTGATTAAAAATAGATATGGAAGTGCACACTTTGAAAATCCAGTGGCTGAACTCCCAGAATCCTGGAGTTCATGCTATCATTGCGATGCATCGCTTTCCCGCGACTTCCTGAATTGGTGTATTAGTGCAATTTCACCCATGGAACAGAAAAGCCGAAATCTGGAGCACACTGCAGTTTTAAAATATGTGGATGTGTGGCTTGCTGCAAAGCATTAAGACAGAAAGAAAGAGGTCTGGACTTTTTTCTATTTGCAGTATATAGGCAGTGGGGTTTATTGTTGAAAACAATGTTCTATTAGGCCTCATTCAGGCTTCCTTTTGTGACCCATATCCAAGTGTTCTTTTTTTTGTCCCAGTGCTTTGCCTGGGAAAACCCATGTTTTACCTCTGAATTGGAGCAAACAGCAGTAAAATATGGGTTTTTCCTGGGGAAAGTGCTGGGACAAAAAATAAAATAAAATTCATCAACAGAGCTCTAAAGCCTAGACTAGTACCTGGAAAATGTGGTGCAAATGAGCCCTCTGTTAACCACGAACAACTTGTTATTATTTGTCCATCAGAAGACCATCAGCTTTTGTTTTGCTTCCTGTATTTTGATCATATCCAACTTTTCTTTTCTTCAGTTGCAACAAGAGGCAGCATTCTCTATTTCCTGATAACCGAGATGAGTATGGTTAATGTCATGTATCAGACTTCACTCCGACAGTTCTTGGGCCTGTTTGACCTTTCCCTTGCTAGGTAACTATGACAAGTGAGATCTTTCCCTTTCTGAGGATTGGTATTGTTATAAGAAAAACTGCTCCCTTTCCCTTATGGGGTATTCCGGAGCCTGTATAGAGTGGGTTTCCTATCGGTAGCAGAAAACAGGCCAGCCAGAGTATATTGAGAAGCAAAGCGGCTAGTAAGCATGATCTTTATTAAAGGAACTGTTGCAACAGGGTCCCTACTCACCACATGCAGAGGGAGACGAACCCTGAACAGTGGTGTGTAAGCCCTTATATAGACATTTGAAATGGCCCACCCTGTAGCCCAAGGTAAAGGTAAAGGGACCCCTGACCATTAGATCCAGTCGTGACTGACTCTGGGCTTGCGGCGCTCATCTCGCTTTATTGGCCGAGGGAGCCGGCGTACAGCTTCTGGGTCATGTGGCCAGCATGATGAAGCCGCTTCTGGCGAACCAGAGCAGCGCACAGAAATGCTGTTTACCTTCCCGCCAGAGCAGTACCTATTTATCTACTTGCACTTTGAGGTGCTTTTGAACTGCTAGGTTGGCAGGAGCAGGGACCGAGCAACGGGAGCTCACCCCGTCATGGGGATTCGAACTGCCAACCTTCTGATCAGCAAGTCCTAGGCTCTGTGGTTTAACCCACAGCACCACCCATGTCCCGGTAGCCCCCCAGAAACATCATACATACCTCACAGGGGCCTCACAGAAATCCTGGCTGCCAGGATACCTAATAATGGTCGCTGATTGCAATACCTGGGCAGCCTGGCCATTCTTTTGTGATGGTTAATACTTCAGTTCCTAAATCCAGGTCACAGGCTCACCCTATTCAGGCACAAATATGCCCATAAGACAGGATTTGCAAGCAAAAAGACAATGGGAAGGCTTTCCCCCATTTGCCTCCCTTACTGCAGAGGAATATTTGAGGTCATTGCAAGAGTCAAAATGGCTTTAGGATTGCTCTCCCATACTATTTCAGATGCACGGTTCATATATTTAGATATGTGTGCATTTATGAATATTTATTCTGTATTTGAGACCTTACAATTCTCATAACAGTATATAATCAGATGGCCAGACTGTTTGATGCAAGGAAGCCAGCATCGTTTGGAGTGTTCCTTCATTCACTTTGCTCCACTGTTTTCGTTTGTCAAACAGGTTTGGCATGTCGTGGACATTGCACAAAAACTTAGCAAATCCATTTGACCAGAAATGACAGCAGGATAGGGAAAACAGTGCACAAACTGTGATAGATAACAGCACTATCATTTGTCTTAACTGTCTGAAAATCTAGAGTCTTTGGTTTCGCTTGATGACTATTTCCCCTGTGTTCGTGTTTGCCATTGAATGAGCAAAGTAACCTAATGCTGTCATTATAGTACAATCCTTTTTGTATTGATTTCCACACAATTTCTCAGTTTAAGTAAATTCCTGATTGCATCTGCTAAGCTCCTCCGCTCTATCCCTCTCAAGGGCTGGAGTCTTCTCCCAATGTTTGTCTCCAAACTATCAGGAGCTTGGGAGAGATAGTGAGCAATGCAATGAAAGGAAACAGAAATCCTACCCGGAAAACAAAAATCCTCTTAAGCTGTGTACTGACATTGGAAGCTTAAAGCTGCGTTCAAGGGCTTGAGCTTCCGTTGTTTAAGACGGGGAAATCACTTCAGAGGCAACTGAATAATATGTCGTCCACAGAGATTAGGGGACCCTGGTTAACCAGAAGCAATTTGTCTCTAAAGGGCAAAATAACTGCTTGCCCTTCGCTTATTTGCCCATATGATCAGCAGGCAGACACACAGTAATGTGTGCGATGGGCCTGCTGCTGGCCCTTGAGTTTACCTTGAGGCATGTGTTTCCAACTGCTTTGGAAGGAACCAGTGGGTCAGTAACAGTCAGGGTCGCAGTGGGGTGACCTTGTTAGATAGAACTCTATCTTCACAAGCTTCTCACCTGTGCCAGGTTTTCTTAAAAAAAATAATCAGGCAGAACAGATAAGGATAAAGATAATAGAGTTCAGTATTTGAAGTCGAAATATTGTGCCCTTCCATCTATTGATAAAGTAGTTTAGCTCCCTTACTAGGTCCAAAGGTAAAAGGTAAAAGGTAAAGGACCCCTGGATAGTTAAGTCCAGTCAAAGGCGACTACAGTGGTACCTCAGGTTACATACGCTTCAGGTTACAGACTCCACTAACCCAGAAATAGTGCTTCAGGTTTAGAACTTTGCTTCAGGATGAGAACAGAAATCGTGCTCCGGCGGCACGGCAGCAGCAGGAGGCCCATTAGCTAAAGTGGTGCTTCAGGTTAAGAACAGTTTCAGGTTAAGAATGGACCTCCAGAACGAAATAAGTACTTAATCTAAGGTACCACAGTATGGGGTTGTGGCGCTCATCTCACTTTCAGGCCGAGGGAGCCGGCGATTGTCCACAGACAGCTTTCCAGGTCATGTGGCCAGCATGACGAAACCGCTTCTGGCGCAACAGGACACCGTGACAGAAACCAGAGCGCATGGAAATGACGTTTATCTTCCTGCCTCAGCACTAGCTATTTATCTACTTGCACTGGTGTGCTTTCGAACTGCTAGGATGGCAGGAATTGGGACAGAGCAACGGGAGCTCACCCCGTCACAGGGATTTGAACCGCTGACCTTCTGATTGGCAAGCCCAAGAGGCTCAGTGGTTTAGACCACAGAGCCACCCGCATGGTCATAGTAGGTAGTAAGCTTAGCTCCCTTACTGGGTCTAGTGTAGTAAGAGCTCTGTTGGATCATGGTGACTGAGCAGCTTATATGTCAATTTGGCCACTGTGACTCCCTGTTTCTGCACAAGTTCGGGCTTATGAAGTGCAGCTTTGAAAATGCTTTCTTTTCAGAAGAGAAAGCTTTCTAAAACCTCACCAGTGGCACTAGATTACGCTTTCATTCTCTCCTTTCCCCACTTTCTTTTGAACAGGTCTGTCAAGAGCCCCATTACGAGCAAGAGAATAGCAAATATCATTGAGCATATGACCTATGAAGTATATAAGTACGCTGCACGAGGGCTTTACGAGGAGCACAAGTTCCTGTTCACATTGCTCCTCACCTTGAAGATTGACTTACAGCGGGGCAAAGTGAAGCATGAGGAGTTCTTGACCCTGATTAAAGGTCAGAGCTACTGCATAAAATGTGCAACTTACTGTGTTTCAACCCGGTGCAAATGTTCAAATTCTGCATGCAACGTGGCAGGCAACCCTCCAGATTTCGTTAGACTACAACTCCCATTAGCCTCAGCCTGTGCTAGGAATAGATGTCATGGGAGTTGTAGTCTGGGAACATCTGGAGGACTACAGGGCCCCCATCTCTGCAGTACGGGATGTGGAGAATGCCAGTATGCCGGTGTGGGCCTCTACGCAAAGTCCAACCCATGAGGTACAGGTGGGGCAATTGTGCCATGGGAAGTGGGCAGCGCAGTCACAGCCCATCCACCATGAATAGAATTTTAAATACCTGACTTTATATATTTAGCAGCTCTTTTCAACTGGTTTTTGCTGTAATGTCTTTTTTCAGGTGGTGCTTCTTTGGATCTGAAAGCTTGTCCACCTAAACCGGCTAGGTGGATCCTGGATATGACTTGGCTGAACTTGGTGGAGCTCAGTAAACTGAGACAATTTTCAGACGTTCTTGATCAAGTAGGTGATTGACAGGAGGCAAGGATTAAGCAGTGTGACACGTTTCGTTCTCCTGAAGGATTCTGTAGATATTTCAATGTCACATGCCTTTTACGCTTCAGAGGAACTGCTGATGTGAACCTAGATAAGTGAAGTCCAAGCCGGCCTCAAAATGTATTTTCCATTTGACTGGCAGGTGTTAAGACAATCGTGTTGGAAGGCCTAAATCTCCATGCTGAACAGATGTTTCGGAAGCAGATTTTCTGTTTCTGGTGGGCCATTTTCAAAAGAAGGGACCACTACTGAAAAGATCCTCTTGCAAATAGAGACTAGTCTCATCTTCCACGATGGTGGCAACCATAAAAACATTTACAGATCCTGAAGCCCAGGGATGAATATATGGAAGAAGACATTCCTTCAGATATCCCAGGCCCTGGCTGTAAAGTCCAAGGTTACACAGCTCCTTAAATTTAGCTCAAAAACTAACTGGTACCCAATGAAGCTCTTGAAACATTGATATGCAATATGCTCATGAGGCTTGCCTAAGACAAAAGCCATACTTTCACACTTGGGACCAAGTGAAGTTTCTGAGGTGTCTTCAAGAGTGGTAATGCACAAAGCGCATTACAGTGGTCAAGCTGAGATGCTGCCATTAGCATGGACATTATCTAGAAAGGGACACCCCTAGTCCTCCATTAAGATATCTGAAACTAAAAAAAATGTATCATGCTATCTGTGCTATTTAATAAACATATTCCCCTATTTGTGTTTAATAGATCTCACGAACAGAAAAACAGTGGAAAATCTGGTTTGATAAGGAGAAACCAGAAGAAGAACTTGTTCCCAGTGGTTATGACCAAGCTCTGGACTGTTTCAGACGTCTCCTCCTCATAAGGTCTTGGTGTCCTGATAGAACAATAGCTCAGGTAGGCCAAAAGCTTTGACTAGGATGGGAATAGAATGCCGACAGGTGGGGGCTCAAAGCAGTTCTAAAGTGAGCATTATAAGCGGAGAGATCCTTACATGTCAAAGCTCCTGCAGTCCAACACAGTAGGAATCTTTCCCATTCTCAACAGCACAACCTCTCTTACCTGCTGATGCTCCCAAAATGCCCGCCCACCAATACCCTGTGTTACCAGGAAGACATGAAGATGGGAACCTGTGTTTCTTGAGATATATAGTTGTATCCACAGGTTGATGTCTCGTAAGAACTGAAAACTTGGTATGAAAATCGTTGTGGGAAAACCGGTGCACCTCTCCTTTTCTTTTCCACTAGGCTAGGAAGTACATTATGGATACCATGGGGGAGAAATATGCAGAAGGGGTCATCTTAGATTTGGAGAAGACTTGGGAAGAATCCGATCCTCGCACTCCTCTCATCTGCTTCCTTTCCATGGGCTCCGATCCCACTGATTTCATCATTGCTCTGGGGAAAAGGCTGAAGACTGAGACACGCTATGTGTCCATGGGACAGGGGCAGGAGGTTCATGCCCGCAAACTTCTGCAGCAAACTATGGCACACGTGAGACAAATTCTCTACTTTCTTTTAGTGCAGATCAATCTTTGAATTTTCCCAGGACTTTATTGGTCATCAACATGGGTTAGGCTAGGCATAATTGGCAGCTGATTCATGCAGAATTGGTTCCTACATTTCTTCCTATAAGGCCTAAGTAGGATTATTTGCAATCGGGAGCACACAAAGCCCAGAGCTATGGTTACAGAGACCTTGAGCCACCAACAGAAACAGCTTCACACCACCTTCTCCTGGTAATGTCTAGTAAACTTGAGACATGATGCTGTGTGAGATTCCTCAGAATTAAGTCCCATTGTGTTCGAGCGGCTTACTTCCTAGTTAGAATGGTAGCCTACAATGGGAGGCATGACGTTACCATGTTGTGTGCTTCCCTGCTCTCATAGCCACTTATGAAGTGGGGCAAGGAAGTGACAAATGCACATTACAAGTGGGAGAATGGTAAATAGTGTGGGTTTGTTGCTTTCATTCATGTGCTCACAGTAATGCAGGGGTAGGGAACCTTTTTCCAACCAAATTTCAAGAATAACTTTCTGAAGGTTACCTGTTTGACAGTGGAACAGACTCCCTCAGAGAGTGGTGAACTCTCCTTCTTTGGACTTTTTAAAGTAGATGTTGAATGGCCAGTTTGGCACTCATGCACTTGCTATAATGTCTAGATTGAGTAGGTTGCTGATGCCCTGAATGGGCTGGGCATAATCTCATCACGTGACAGGATCATACCCAATCCATTCAGGTCATCAGCAACCTATCAAATCTGCTCTTCAAGTAAGACCAATTGTTCCTTTCAGTCTAAGGCTAAATATATTCACATGAGTTACCCTCACCAGTGACAATGGAATTGCCAGCTTTGGTAGGAGAGAGGAATTTCAACAGGAAAAACCAAGACCAGGCATAGGCAAACTCAGTCCTCTGACTGTTTTGGGACTACAGTTCCCATCATCCCTGACCACTGGTCCTGTTAGCTAGGGATGATGGGAGTTGTAGTACCAAAACAGCCAGAGGGCCGAGTTTGAGGAAGCCTGACCAAGACTATAAACTCTGTTGCTATTTGTACTGTTGTTTGTAGAGACATACATTTGTGTGCTGCCTATGTTAGGTCGAATAGTCAGCTGGTTGTTCATCATTCCTCGCCCCCCAAATAAAGCTAATTGCCTCTAATTGAACAGTATATTATTTCAAGAACAGAATCTACAGGGTGAGAGTTTGAACATCCACCCTGATTGGGGAGAAAGAGGTTTGAGGCTGAGCTTGGGTGGGCTTGGTCTACATCTGTATGAGGATGGAGAGCAAGAAAAGGATGCACATTGGTATTGAAAAGAATTAGGACAGCACTGCAAGCATATGAACTGTAGCACAGTGGTACCTCAAGTTACAGGCACTTCAGGTTACAGACACTTCAGGTTACAGACGCTTCAGGTTACAGACTCCGCTAATCCAGAAATAGTACCTTGGGTTAAGAGCTTTGCTTCAGGATGAGAACAGAAATCACACAGCAGCGGTATGGTGGCAGCACAAGGTCCCATTAGCTAAAATGGTGCTTCTGGTTAAGAACAGTTTCAGGTTAAGAACGGACCTCCGGAACGAATTACGTTCTTAACACGAGGCACCACTGTATCACCAGCAGAAAACAATCGCGAAATTGGTTTGGATTGTGTTGACTTCCAAAATGAATATCAAATCAAGTTTCTTCAATGATTTCCATTTCCTAGGGTGGATGGGCGCTTTTGCAAAATTGTCACCTGGGTCTTGACTTTATGGATGAGTTGATGGACACGATTGTTGAAACAGAAAATGTTCACGAGGCCTTCCGTCTGTGGATGACTACGGAGGTCCACAAGCATTTCCCCATCACCCTTCTACAGATGTCTATAAAATTCACCAATGAGCCTCCCCAAGGACTCAAAGCTGGCCTGAAGAGAACCTATGGAGGTAAGGGACTTGCTTTTCCCTCTCCCCTTCAATTATGCCCAAGTATCTCTGGCATTCCAACCCCCCAGTAGATTTTAATAGGGGCATCATGAGTGATCAGTTCCTACAAGGAATTATACCCTGTGCATATATTTAAATATTTAGTCTGGGTCCTTAAAAAACACAGTGGTGTATATTATTTTTGTACAAGTGGTTGTCATATGGAAGTATGTGAAGAAATGGAACAGGACTAACAAATGTAGCTCTAGAAAACGAAATGTGAGTACTTTGCTATAATATGGTCTTCCTATAAGGCACTATAAAAACTATCCAAAGCTCCTAATTTATCTCAGTAATGCTGAGCAAATTATCACCCATCTGCTACTATGAAAGGTGTACCTATTTAACATTTTTGTAAGCTTACCAAATGCCATTTTTGCATCAAATTGCCACTCAACTTCCACAATACAACCTTCTCCTTTATGTGCGTGCCAGCTAAGATCCATGCATTTGACAAAGTGGGTTTGAGTTCATTATTCCATAATAAATGCGTTCATCTTTAAGGTGGGACATGACTCTTCATGGTATGTTGCTGCATGAGACTAACATGGCCACTCCTCTGGTGATATGGATATTATGTAGAAGTGTCTTTGTAACAGGTGTGAGTCAGGATCTGTTGGATATCAGCAACATGGTTCAGTGGAAACCAATGCTGTATGCTGTAGCCTTCCTACACTCCACGGTCCAGGAAAGGAGGAAATTTGGACCTCTGGGATGGAACATTCCTTACGAGTTCAACCAAGCTGATTTCAATGCCACAGTACAGTTTGTTCAGAACCATTTGGATGACATGGACATCAAAAAGGTACTTGGCTCCGCAGTTTAGCAACTTAGGTGGTATTTGAAATACAGTGGTACCTCGGGTTACATACGCTTCAGGTTACATACGCTTCAGGTTACAGACTCCGCTAACCCAGAAATAGTACCTCAGGTTAAGAACTTTGCTTCAGGATGAGAACAGAAATCATGCTCCGGCAGCACAGCGGCAGTGGGAGGCCCCATTAGCTAAAGTGGTGCTCAGGTTAAGAACAGTTTCAGGTTAAGAACGGACCTCCGGAACAAATTAAGTACTTAACCCGAGGTACCACTGTAGTGTGGACAATCAAAGTGTTGTTTCAGCAAATGGATTCTTCCTTCTACGTCCATGTATAAGTTGATCAGTGGTGACCTATGGCATGTGGGCCTAACTAGGACTGTCACACCTTTGGGGGCCAATCACAGCCACATTTATATCTGCCTCGTGTCATATGACATTGGGTGCATGTGGCTGCAAAGGAAGAATTGGGAGAGAATGCGCACCCAGTTCTTTCCTTGTGGTCAAAATCTAGCACCTTTTGAATTTGGTGCATTTACCATCACCTTTAAAACTTAGATTAAAGGCCCATTAACTTTGATGTGCAGAGTGGAGACTTCAACACTCTCTGCACTCTTACCGTCTGTGCTGCTGCCTAACTTATTTATTATTATTTATTGAATTTATATACCGCCCTATACCGGGAGGTCTCGGAGCAGTTCACAGAATAAAAGTAAAATATAAAAGCACAAAATACATAATCAAAATAAAAACAACAACCCAATACCCCCCCAAAAAAACACATTTTAAAAGTACTTAAGAACCTCACAACATTTAAAGTAAGACAATTAACAAGAAATATCTGCAGCAATATTTTTTGGCAACCAAATTGGCCGGGTGCCTTCCTGATACAGAGACAAAAATAGCTTTGAAATAAGAGTGGGAGGGGGGAAAATAGCCTTGGTTGTTGAGCAGATGTAATACTAGAGTTTCATCTCCCGCAAAATGATGGAGATCAGATTATGTAGGGTGAAGAAGCAGGTGTTGAGGGGTCGGGAGATGGATTGGGGAAGTGATCTGACTGCAATGGTTCGAGTTTGACTCTCAGAAGTCTCGGAATTTTCAATATCAGCATATTTATATCCATCAATATATAGATACACACACACATTTTTAGTGTCCTGCTGCATGAAACCATGCCGCACCCTTTTTTCTTTTTCTTTCAGGGTGTGTCTTGGAATACTGTTCGTTACATGATAGGGGAGATTCAGTATGGTGGCCGAGTTACGGATGACTACGACAAAAGGCTGCTCAACACGTTTGCTAAAGTGTGGTTCAGCGAAAACATGTTTGGCCAGGACTTCTCCTTCTACAAAGGTTACAGCATACCCAAGTGTACTGCGCTGGACCAGTATCTTCAGTATATACAGGTTTGTATAGTTAGCAGCGACTTCTCAAAAGGAAAACCTAAGAGAGGCTCTGTCAGAATTTGCCATTCCAAAGCTTTCCCTCCTTTGTGAGGCCACTCTATTGCTTTACTTGCTTTTTAATTTAGTTTCCCGAAGGAAAATTCTGTAGGTGGGAAAGCTGAGGACATACACAAGGGTGTCTCAAATATAAAGGACTCTATGCCTAGATGTAGAGATGGGTGGAATTTGTTATTAGTGGGCAGATCAGGAAGTCACCAATTTGAATCTTGCCTGTGTCATGATTCACTATGTGGGATGCGGGTGGCGCTGTGGTCTAAACCACTGAGCCTCTTGGGCTTGCCGATCAGAAGGTCGGTGGTTCGAATCCCCATGATGGGGTGAGCTGTGTCCTAGCTTTTGCTAACCTAGCAGTTCGAAAGCACACCAGTGCAAGTAGATAAATAGGTACCGCTACGGCGGGGAGGTAAATGGCAATTCTGTGCGCTCTGGTTTCCGTCACGGTGTCCCGTTGCACCATAAGCGGTTTAGTCATGCTGGCCACATGACCCGGAAAGCTGTCTGTGGACAAACGCCAGCTCCCTCAGCCTGAAAGTGAGATGAGCGCCGCAACCCCATAGTTGTCTTTGACTAAGGTTACCAGACGTCCCCGTTTCCCGGGGATAGTCTCTGGATTTACAAATCAGTCCCCTTACAAAATCCATTGAAGTTGAAAAGTGTCCCCGGATTCATTGAAAAAAAATCTGGTAACCAAAGATGACTGGACTTAACCATCCAGGGGTTCTTTACTATGTGGTCTTAGGCAAGCTACTCTCTCAACCTCACCCCCCCTTCTGTAGTAGGGGTGAGGAGGGGATAAACTGACATACTTTGTAGGATTGCTATAAGGATTACAAATAAATAGTGCGAGTAGGGCCTTTTGAATGTTTGAAAGTGTTATACAGATGTTAAGTACTATTAAGTACTATTCCCATTCCAAGAGGGCGGCGCGTTCATACGCTGCGGCTCTGAGCTCCCAATACCTCACCTACTCACACACAAAACTGGTAAACATCAGGCTCACAAGAAAAAGAGAGATAACTAGAGAGTTTCAAAGGTCCCACTGTATACCAAACTTACCTGGAGGTAAGACCTCCAGGATCTCTATGGATTGTTGATGTAGGGGGAGGTGCTGAAAGAAGCAAAAGAGAAAAGAGCGAAAGCAAAAATGTGGTTGCAGAGCTGGTCGGCTTCGAAAAAGACCCACGAGACCAGCACTGCCATGCGTCTTCCTGACCAACACCAGATCTCTCGTCCACAAAATTGACGAACTACAATTGCTGATGGCAGCAAACAAGTTTCTTTGTGAGAGCTGTGTGGTAATTATTACAGAAACTTGGCTACATTCAGCAGTACCGGATGCGGCAGTTGAGCTGATAAATCGAATAATTTATCGCTCTGATAGAAACAGTGATTCTGGTAAAGCTAGGGGCGGAGGAGTCTGTATTTACATACACAATGGTTGGTGCGTTAACAGCAAAGTAGCTTACAAGTATTGCTTCCCAGATCTAGAATTGATGGCAGTTACATGTCAGCCATTTTATTTGCCTAGAGAAGTAACTGTCATAATTATTATAGCTGTTTATATTCCATCCGATGCTAATGTCAGTGCGGCACGTTCTAAGCTATATGATGTCATCTCCAGGCAACAGCAAATCCACCTAGAGGGTGCCCTTGTTGAGGCAGGGGACTTCAATCAAGCCTGCCTAAAGACAGTTTTTCCTAAGTTTGAACAGTTTGTGAAATTTCCCACTAGAGGACAGAATATTCTAGATCTCGCGTATTCCAATTTGAAACAGGCATACAGGGCAATCCCCTTCCCCCACTTAGGCCCATCCGACCATTCTTCAGTTTTTCTATGTCCGAAGTACATCCCTCTCAGGAGAAGAATTCAGTCAGTTATAAAAAACAGTTAGAATTTGGCCAGAGGGTTTCTTAGTCAGCTCCAGGATTGTTTTGAGAGCACTGATTGGAGCGAGTTTGAACATCAAGATCTGCATAGATACACAGATGCTATACTCTCCTATATTAAAGTGTGCATCGATAATGTAACATCGCAGAGATGCATTAGACTCTATGGGAACTGTAAACCATGGATGACTGCTGAAGTAAGAGGACTCCTGAAAATCTGGGATTCTGCCTTTAAGACAGGGAATATAGACCTATACAGAGAGGCAAGAATAAATCTCAAAAAAGGCATTAAGGCAGCAAAACAACAGTATAAGCTTAAGGTGGAAAATTATTTAGCTGATGACATCATGAAACAAGTGTGGCAACGACTGCAGCACCTAACCAACTACAAGGGCAATACAAGGGACATGGTTAAGACTGATGTCTCATTGGCAGAGGAACTGAACATCTTCTTTGCTCAGGGTGCGGTTGGTTGGGTTTTATCTTCTAGGGATAATTACCCTATCAAACTTTCACCTCTTCCCCATACCATTCTGACCCAAGAGTCCTGGCCCAGAGATGACTTGTTATTGAGGAGATCTTACCCCTCTATGGGGGAGGCTAGTATGGGGTCTGGGATTCCCACTATTGAAGGGCTAGGGAAGAATGGCGGTGGGGCTAAATATCACTATCGGCGAAGGGTTTTGAGATGCAGTGATGCTCGAACCCCTTCAAATCTACGCCCCGTCCCAAGGGACTGTTGGAAAACTAGCCCCCTCGGGAGAGGCTGGCCCCTCTCCCCGGCTCCCGGGGCTTGTTTGCCGGTGATCTACCCTGGCTGGTTTCCCCGCAGTCCAGGAAGATCTTGATAGGCGACATCTCCCTGCGTGTAAGATGCAGACCCCCTTCTTCCTGCATACCAGCAGAAGAAAGAAGAAAGTCAGAAAGTCTGTTTCATCTACGGTTTATTTCTGACTGTAAAACTGAACAAAACATGTCCTTTCACTCAGACTTCTCTCCGAGCAACTGCGAAAGACTTCCTTCACAAAAATAACAGGAAGGTCTCATATTACACAAAGAACAAATCCCTGTGAATTCCCTGTAGCTTCCGGTCTCAGGGTCAGCTCCACCATGTGATGTAAACATCGAGCTGCTTGTTTGCAGCTGCGTAGGACTCATATCCTAACAGGGACAAGGGTAGGGCGAGCAGGGATTACCCACCTCCGTCATTGGTGTTGTGCAATGCCAGGTCCATAAGCAATAAAATTGCCACCATGCGTGACTTTTTTGTCACGCATGGGATTGACCTGGCTTGCGTGACAGAGACCTGGATACGGGAAGGCGAAGTAATCTCCCTACATGAGATAACACCTCCAGGTTTCTCTGTCCTCCATCAATCGCGGACTGTGGGTTGGGGGGGGGAGGTGTAGCGTTGTTAATCCGGGAGGATTGTTTTTTCAGGGCTCTGCCACCACCGGCGATCTCCGGCATTGAATGTGTTGGTCTCGTGTGGGGCACCAAGGAGAACTTGGCTGTCTGGCTGGTGTATTGACCACCTAGTGCACCGGCAGCCACCCTGTCAGACCTGCTGGAGGTGGCAGAAGGCTGGGCCTTGGAGTTTCCAAACCTTTTGGTTTTGGGAGACTTCAACGTTCATGCCGATTCCGCCCCCTCCTCACAGGCCCTGGAACTGGTGACTTCCATGGCAACACTGGGGCTCTCCCAGTTTGTTATGGGCCTGATCCATTAAGCAGGCCACACGCTAGATATGATCTTTGGTGCTGGCATAGATGTGATCATGCTTCCCCCTGTGGAAGTGCCATGGTCTGATCACTACGCTCTGAAAGCCAAGATTGACTTCCTGCTCCTCCCCTGCTCGGGTGGCGAGCCTATTTGGGCTCACCCACGAAGACTGATGGATCCTGATAAATTCCGTCTGGCCTTGAGAGACCCTGCTCCTCCTGGCGACTCATTAGATGACCTTGTCGAGGACTGGAATAACCAGCTCTTGGCGGCCATCGATGAGATTGCGCCTAAGCGCCCATTGCGACTCTGTCAAAACCGGGCCCCTTGGTTTAACGAGGAGCTCTGGAAAATGAAGCGGGATCTCAGATGGCTAGAGCAAGTATGGCAACAGACTCGTGACGGAGCTTCAAGAACATCTTATAGGGCGCTTATGAAAGCCTATGAGATGGCTATGAAAGCTACTAAGAAATCTCACTCCGCAGCTTCCATTGCAACAGCTAGCTCTCACCCGGCACAACTTTTTAGAATAATTAGGTCAATAACGTCCTTAGGAGGACAACCAAATTTAAGCACAAATTCGACCCACAGCTGTGAGGCATTTGCGAGCTTTTTTGAAGAGAAAGTCCTGTTGCTCCGCCGTGACCTCCCTGCCAATTTAGATACAGTGACAGAACTGGAGGCCCCTCGACTGTCTTCGGGTCCAGTGTTAGAATATTTCGATCGGATACTCCCTGCTGATGTGGATAGACTTCTCCAAGCTGGTAGGCCCACCACCTGCCTCCTCGATCCGTGCCCGTCTTGGCTGATTAGGGCGTGCCCAGATATTGCGCGGACCCCCTGGTTGAAATTATCAATTTGTCCCTTGACACAGGGATATTCTCAGGGGAGCTGAAGGAAGCAATGGTGTGTCCGCTCTTAAAGAAAACTTCACTAGATCCTTTAGGTCTAGCCAATTACTGCCCAGTTTCAAATCTCCCATAGCTGGGTAAAGTAATTGAGAGAGCAGTTGCTGAACAGCTTGGTAGGGTTCTGGAGGAAACATTGGCTTCAGATCCATTTCAGTCCGGATTCCGTCCTGGTTTTGGGACCGAGATGGCTCTGGTCGCCCTAACAGATGATCTCCGCAGACAACTGGATCGAGGCGGGTCAGGACTGCTGATTCTCTTAGATTTGTCAGCAGCCTTTGACATGGTCGATCATGATCTTTTGGACCTGGCCTTTGGCTCAGAATCAGTTTGATTCCCTCCCCCTTTTTCTTTTTCCTTTCTCCTCCTATGATGAGATTGCTCCCTAATTGTTTTAATATTGTATCTTAATATTTTAAATTGTATTTTAATCAACTTGTTTTTATTATTGGTTGTTAGCCGTCCTGAGCCTGGTCTTGGCTGGGGAGTGCGGGGTATAAATAAATTATTATTATTATTATTATTATTATTATTATTATTATTATTATTATTATTATTCTCCTGCTTCACTCAGGGGTTTCTTGAAAGTGTTTATGGAAGGCATTATTAGCCAAACTGCTGCACTCTTACAAACCATGTAAGAGACCAATTCAAAAGTTCATATATTTAGTGGATACTTCAGTGCTATTTTTCTAGAAAAAGAGATGCCAGAGCTCACCATGAACGCCTCCCTTGTTCTCTTAAAATGGCAATGGCGCCCACCTGAGAGGTGCTGGAACTGAGGTCTGGCAAGTTCTGGTTGAAAAAAAAGCCCTGGATATGTGCATAGCAGTGCCATGGCTTTTAAACTGCATCTATTTGAATTATTCTTTTGTACTCCAATATACTATTTCCCTGACCTTTGCAAAATGTAATGTAAAGGCTTTTATCAGTAAGATATAAAGATGGTGATACCTACCCTATTTTTCACCACATAAGACGCAGCAGCAGACCATAAGACGCACCTAGTTTTTAGAGGAGGAAAACAAGAAAAGAAATATTCTGAATCCCAGATTGCTGCGCAACGATCCCTCTTTCTGTTCTGGCTTCTGGGATAGCTGTGCAGCCTGCATTCGCTCCATAAGATGCACACACATTTCCCCTTACTTTTTAGGACGGAAAAAGTACGTCTTATAGAGCGAAAAATGCGGTAATTGTTTTATTTGTTTTTTCTTCAAAGATGACATTCCTCTTCTATTTGAAAGCAAAGGGGGGGGGGGTAAATCTGGTTCATATTGAAAACCTATTCTACACACACACACACACACACACACACACACACATCTTTGTAAAGCTTGCATTTCTTGATCTTCTGGACTTTACCTTTATATTTACCCACCTAGGGTTTGCCTGCTTACGATACGCCAGAAGTCTTTGGGCTGCACCCCAATGCTGACATTACTTACCAGAGCAAACTTGCAAAAGATGTGTTGGACACCATCCTCAGCATCCAACCCAAAGACAGCTCCAGCGGAGGAGGTGAGACCAGAGAGGCTGTGGTTTCTCGATTGGCTGATGATATGGTGGAGAAACTTCCTCCCGACTATATTCCATTTGAGGTAGGTGCCTAAAAACAGCTGGGTTTGCTTTCTCTGCAGACTTGCCCAGTTGAAAGAAAGCCTTTCTATTCTGGGTTTGGGTTATTTTACATTAAAAAAATCCAGCTGCTGATATGGTCTAAGAGAAAATTATATATCGATGGTATCTAACACCGAGTAAATTGGCAAAAATGTATAAATCTAAACCAAATACGTGTTGGTAATGTAAAGGGAAAGAAGGTTCTTTTTATCATATGTGGTGGTCTTGTAGTAAGGTTGAAGCTTACTGGGAAATGATACATAATGAAATGAAAAGGATGTTCAAAATAACCTTTGTAAAAAAACAGCCAGAAGCTTTTCTTTGGGGAGTTATAGTGACAGAACTACCTAAACTGTATAGAAACTTATTCATGTATGCTACTACAGTGGCAAGAATGTTACTTGCTCAAAAATGGAAAGAAGCAGAAGTCCCATCAAAGGAAGAACGGATAGAAAACTTATGGAATATGCAGAAATGGCTTACTGGAAGAATAAGAAATCAAGATAACACACACACACACACACACACACACATGTGAATGGAAATGGTATACAGTATTGAATATTTACAGATAAATGGTAAACAGATAAGAACATTGGCAGGATTATTGTAATAACCTGCAGCTTCATAAGAGTATATATTTAAAGAAGATGAATAAATGAGCAATTTAAGTTAATTGGATATGCAGAAGATATTAAAAATAAATTGAAGGACCCGCAGAAAGAGAGGGAAGGAAGTCAAGTTTGAAATGTCAAAATGACTATAAAAACAGTGAAATGTATAAACTTGAAAAGTATAGATATGTTTTTTTAAAAATAAAATAAATCCAGCTGCTGAGGAATGAGTTGTAGCTGCAAAATGTGTCAGGTTCAAAGAGGGGGTGAAAATGTGGTTCATGCACCCAGCCTAAAGTACTATCCTGCTTGCCTCCTCCTGCCTCCCCTTCTACTCAATTAAAACTTATCTAAGTTAGTACAGAAGCTGTTTACAACTCTTGGCAGCTTGCTGTATTCTGTGTTCTCATGTCAGGTAAAGGAAAGGCTGCAGCAAATGGGCCCATTCCAGCCTATGAACATCTTCCTGCGACAGGAGATCGATAGAATGCAGAGGATTATTGCTCTGGTGCGGAACACTCTGACAGACCTCAAACTTGCCATTGATGGGACCATCATCATGAGCGAGAACCTCAGAGATGCTTTGGATTGTATGTACGATGCAAGGATTCCTGAACGCTGGAGGAAGGTTGGTGGTACTATTTCCTTCACTGGGGGAAAAAAATGTGTTAGATCATCAATATTCTGCACTAAATATGCTGTATTTAGTCATCATGTGCTCCAGAGCATCTAAACATGCACATACTTCTGAAATGGACTCTTTATGACTGAAAGCTACTCATTTTGCCCTACCTGAATGGCATGGTTGTACAGTGGTATCTCGGGTTACAGATGCTTCAGGTTACAGACTCCACTAACCCAGAAATAGTAGCTCGGGTTAAGAACTTTGCTTCAGGATGAGAGCAGAAATTGTGCGGCAGCAGTGTGGCAGCAATGGGAGGCCCCATTAGCTAAAGTGGTACCTCAGGTTAAGAACAGTTTCAGGTAAGAACGGACTTCCAGAACGAATTAAGTTCTTAACTCGAGGTACCACTGCATCTTATGCAGTGTTGGATTTACGTATTAGCTAAACAAGCTATAGCTTAGGGCCCCACTCTCTTGGGGGCTCCTAAAAATATTAAAGAAAAAAAAAACTGGATGTACATTTCCAAAATATAAGATAATAAAATAAAATAAAACCTACATATAGCAACAGTGTTTTGTGTTGTGCAGGCTCCTATGGTGTAAGCAATGGGCCCTGTCTGCTAGCCTGCTCCCTAAAATATCACTTCTTCTTAATTGTATTTCAGTACAACAATTAATTTGATAAAATACATATTTTGTTATGTGCAAATGGCTTTAGATACCTATTAGGTCCATAAATTGCCATATAGCACACATTCAACACAAAAAACAGCGGCAATTTGTTGTTGACAAAGGGCAGCTCGACATATAAAGGGCCCCATTACCTTCAGTAGCTATGGGCCTCATCAAACCTAAATCTGTCCCTGATCTTATGCCACTCTGGTAACGTTTGAATCCTAGATCACATGGGAGGGATGGTAAAATGTGATTTCCCCCTCCCCCGCATTGTTCCTGTCAGATCAATTCAAGTGTCTGGAGAGTCTACAGCAGGAAGGTAAAACCTGAAGTTGCTAGACTATATCTTCCAGTTGGCCAAGTTGACTGGAGCTAATGGCGTTCAACAATATCTGAAGAGTTACATGTTCCCAATCCCTGGTCTACAACGATTATTTAAAATGCACTTAACACATGGACAGCACAATCTTATAAATCCACTTAGGCCTAATTCTCAAAGAAGTGGTAAATCTTTTTCTGGACTGTACCGCTTTAGACTACAGGTGAGATCTCACATGATTTAATGTTCCTCCATACAGGGAGAAGGATCCAAACCTAGTTACGCAAAACAAATGAAATATCGTAAAAATCCCTGAAACGAGAAGTAATCTACTAGAAATATTATTTTATAGAATTAAACAAAAATCAAAAAGTTTAAGGAAAAAATTAGAAAAACCTAGAATTGAACAAAGCCTTAACGGGATGCCGGCTACAAACCTCGTTTCACTGAACTATTCCGTTTCCTCAGAAGGAAATAGAGAAATCATAAACCTTAAATGATTTTAAACAAACTCAAGAACAGGGTTGAAACGCTCCCCTGAGTTTACAAAAAAAGTTTGAAAACCTAAATGGCAAGTTTTAGACACAGCCCTATTTAAAGAAAGCCAAGCAGTAGTAATAAGGAGTTGAGGATTCAGCTGTGAAAACTCTAGTATTGCCTTTCCGAAAAGGTTTAAAAAACCCTACATAGCACAAATTTAAAGAAAGGAATACAAGATAAGCTGTTTTAGATTTTAAACAAACTCAAGAACAGGTCTGAAACGCTCCTTTGGTCTAGATGTGACTGCTGATGTTAAAGACATTTCAAGTTTGAAGTGGTACATCCCTGACACAACTTTCTGCTCTTGATGATCTGGTCTGCAAAGTTGTGTTGCAAAAGGAATGGGGGACCTGTGGGCCTCCAGTTATTGAGGGACTACAACTCCCATTGTCCCTTAACATAAGTCGTATGAGGTAGGACTGATGCAAGCTGTAATCAGACAATATTTGGAGGGTCACAGGTTCCTTATCCCCGTGTTTGTTAGAGGATTGGTTAGAACTAGGTCTTGGAATCTAAATTATAGGATCATCTTTTGGGACATGGCTGTGACCTTTACATAATCAAAACATTACTTTGTCTCTCTTTCTAGGCATCTTGGGCTTCCAGCACTCTTGGATTTTGGTTTACTGAACTTCTTGAACGGAATCGGCAGTTTCACTGTTGGATTTTTGAAGGGCGACCAAACTGCTTTTGGATGACAGGGTTTTTCAACCCGCAAGGATTTTTAACTGCAATGAGACAGGTTATAGAAAGCCTTTAAAATACCTTTTGTGTGTGTGCATTTTTCATGTTCATGTTTTTCTTACCATCTGAAATGGATAGTAACAGAAATAATATCTGTTCATATGGAAAGAATTGCTTTTGCCTCCTGAAAGCATATGGTATCCCCCCCAAGGAATTCTGGGAAGTGTGGTTATACCCCACATTATGGATGGATCTGTCAATATCAGTTCTCTGTTTCTCATGTGTCCATTCTTTAAATCAGTTCTGCACATTTTGAAGCAAATTGCGATTTGGTTTGTTTTTTTTAAGATCTGTATGAAAATTCTTCATTCTTTAACATACAAATTTCTCACAAACAAATATTTGTATGTACATTTTGACTAATGTACACATTTTTGCAAACAATGTATCCTAATATAATGGCTGCTTACCTCTCTCCACGGTGAGCGGCGGTTGTGGTCCGCCGCATCGCCACCTTTCCCCGTGAAGCCTTGCCAATTTTCCAGCAGTTGTTGCCGCCCCTCCACAATTCAAATTGCCTTATCCGTGGCAGCCTGGGGGGTGGGGTTTGAGGGAGCAGACCTGAGGAACTCAGTTTTCCCTCAGGTCCACTCCCTGGGCATAAAAGTAGGCCGAAGATGCCCACAGCAATGCAGTCGGCAAGGAGAGAAGCATTCCATTCTGTTGTGACTCTTATTCCAGTAACTGTCATTTTTAACGGCATTCTGCTTCTGTCTGTGTGTTTGTGAGAGAAGGAGAAGGGCTGCTGAGAGAGGGTTCTCAGGATACTGCTGAGGACAGTGTTGTGAAACAAGACAGTGAAACAGACAGAGGAAGATCCCTAAATGTTAATAGGGAGAAACCTGTGCAGGATCTCTCTGTAAGGAACAAAGAGAGTGTTGCTGAGGTGAAAGTAAAGAATCTTTCAAAAGAATCTGTAAGACCCGAGTGAGGTAAAACTCTGGTGTAAGTCTTAACACAGTTTTGTTTATAAGTCTTAAGTAAGAAGACTTCAGTCTACAATTCAAGTGAGAATATACCCATGCTGGATTAAGCACGAGATTGCAAATATATTTTTTTCAGTTAGATGTTTATGAAAGTAAAGTCATTTTGAATACAAAGAGCCTGGACATTATTATAGTCTTTACAAAGACACTATCAATCAACTAGAAGAGTTATTTAGCTTCCCAGCTGTAAGCTACTCTGCTACTTTTCATATCATCAAAATTTATTTATATAATATATACATAGCACTTTGTAGATTGCTGGACTACAGCTTCCATCACCTCTAGCCATGCACGTGCTGGCAGTGGCTGATGGGAGAAGCAGCCCAACACCATCTGAAGAACCACAGGGTATTCCCTTCTCGTTCTTTCGAGGTTGCTTCAGCCTGTGATTTCCACAGGGACATGGGGGCTTCTGTTTACGTGATGATTAAGTAATTAAAAGTCTACTTTGTGAAACTGGATTAACTCTTGGTCCCTCCAGGAAATACTCAAATTAGCTCGCTTTTTACTTCAGGGTTCTGTTAACTGCCTTTTCTGGATCAGACTTGACATGCCTTGCTGGCGGGTTGCAGGGCAATGAAACTGATAATCAGGTGTCAGTGTCCCTCTGAGCCTGTCAAGTTTCCCTCAGCTTGTAAGGCAGATAGAAATTTAATGAAATGTTTGAGTGTCTGTAAGGAATGTTGATGTGCAATGTGGGGAAAATGATTTATTAGGAGACGAACACCTTGACTAAGCCTCAGAGGGAAAAGAGAGGCATGTGTGAGCTACGGTAAATGGGACTTCACCTGGCCCTATTGATTGGTCTGAAGTTATGTAATGCCTTTGCCTGTTGAAATCCATGGTCTCCATCTTTCAGCTGCTGCTGTGCTGCTTTTTACAGGAAATTACCCGAGCGAACAAGGGATGGGCACTTGACAGCGTAGTTCTGTGCAATGAGGTCACCAAGTGGATGAAGGATGACATCACAGCTCCTCCCTCTGAGGGCGTCTATGTCTATGGCCTCTATCTAGAAGGAGCAGGATGGGACAAAAGGAACATGAAACTAATAGAATCAAAGCCCAAGGTCCTCTTCGAACTGATGCCCGTGATAAGGATATATGCAGAAAACAACAGTGAGTATTAAGTCGATACTGGTACATCAGAATATGGAAACCTTTAAATTTGTGGCAGTGTCTGCCCATTATCTCATGGCCGACAGATTTCATGGCATGGCTGAGCTGTCAATCAAATGATAGTGAGTTATGATGTCTTCCTCCAAGAACCAGTTTAGATGCTTCCTCTCCTGAATACAGGCAGCTGAAAAGTCTTCTCTGAGGTGCTGTCTTACTAAGAAGTAGTCCTTACTACATATAGTATTGCCAAATGGTGTGTGAACTCTTTGCACCAGTATATCCCAGGCATCAGTAGTGCTGATTTATGCATGCTTTATGGCCTCGCTCACAAAGGAACTAGAAGGGTGAGAGAATGGATTAATAATGCAACCTCTTGCTCACGTTCAAGACCTGACCTGGGTCTGTATACAATGAGCCAAGATCAGAACAGCAGTCAGAAGGGCTTACAGTGGTACCTCGGGTTAAGTACTTAATTCGTTCCGGAGGTCTGTTCTTAACCTGAAACTGTTCTTAACCTGAAGCACAACTTTAGCTAATGGGGCCTCCTGCTGCCGCGCCGCCAGAGCACAATTTCTGTTCTCATCCTGAAGCAAAGTTCTTAACCTGGGTTAGCGGAGTCTGTAACCTGAAGCGTATGTAACCTGAAGCGTATGTAACCTGAGGTACCACTAGGATCAAGCAGAAGAACCCTCTGCAGGGTTCTGTGAGCGTCCCTAAATTGTTGTGGGTTCAGAGCTAGTTATTCCTTCAAGATCGCCTTCCTTCCCGTGAACATAGGTCTGCTACAATAAGAAAGCACATGCACTAAAAATAAAAATGGTAAGTCCCCCCTAGAAACAGGGGAAAGTGTGTGTGTGTGTGTGTGTGTGTAGCCTCTAGGTGCACATAAATGTATCTATCGAGCTCATAATTACATTTGAAATATCTTCTTCAGGGGCACTTGCAAGCACAAGCAACTGGAGTCGTTGGCCTTCATTTTTTTTTTTTTTTTGCAAAAGATTCTGCAAAACCCACATCTTTTGTTCCAGATGGATTAATTATCATAATTGCCACCATCTGGTTCTGTGTTTATAATTAGTAATGCAGAAAAGGAACCCCTCTCCATTCATGAGCCTGGAGCCCGTGCATATAGCCAAACCTCCTGCTGGGTCTTCTATTTCACTCACACGCTAAGGTCACTTGGTTATTTGTTTCATCCTGCCAAGAGGTAAGGATGACTTCACCACATGTTAGGAACAAAATGCAGGGTAATTGGTCATCTTGGTTTGTACAGCAGGGGAAAAGGTTGTTCTTAAACCATTGTTTCAGTACCTTGGCCATGAATTCAAAAGGAGAGTCCACTGTAGAGGAGGAAACTAACGTCATACTCATTGAAACGATAGTCTTGCATGCCACTATCCTATCTATGTATCTATCTGTCTATGGATCTATCTATGCAAATTGTGTGGATTAGAGAACAATACAGTGGTGCCTCGCAAGACGAAATTAATTCGTTCCGCGAGTTTTTTCGTCTAGCGAATTTTTCATCTTGCGAATCACGAATTTCCATAGAAATGCATTGAAAATCAACTAATGCGTTCCTATGGTCAAAAAAAGTCCAAACAAAGCCAAATTTGGTACAACAAGAGTTTATTAAGTGCTCTTTAAAGTCACACATACTGTAAAGAGCATTTCAAAAATTGAAGGAACAATAATTTAAGTTTCTAAACATGACAGAAAAACATTTAAAAATCAACAAAGTGTACAGTACATTTTCTAAGACTCTGGGGAACAACTCGAAGAAGGTTCCTCTTCCACTCTTTGCTTCTTGCTGCAGAACCTGTCCATGGTCTGCTGCTTCATCCGCCTTTTCAGCACCTCCCTGAAAGGCGACATGACCCTCGTATCAAAAGTGTTCACAAGGTCATGTGCCACGTGCTTGTCAGGGTGGTGCCGCTGTGCAAAAGCCTGCACATCCTTCCACTTCAGGCAAATGTCCCTCAGTTCTTTGGAGGACAGCCGTTCCTCAGTTGCTTCCTCCTCTTCCAGCGAGGCCTGCTCCTGCGCAACCTCTGCCTGCAGTTCAACCAGCTCCTGGGTGGTCAGCTCGTGGTCATGCTCCTCCACCAGCTCGCTGACGTCCTCCTCTGTGACCTCCAGGCCCATAGTCCTCCCCAAGGCAACAATGTCCTGCACCACTGTTGACTCTGGTGCATCATAGTCACTTGGTGCCACACAGTCCGGCCACAGGCTGCGCCAAGCGCAATTCAAATTTCTCTGGCTGATCCTGTTCCAGGCCGTGGTGATCATCTTCAAGCAGGTGACAATGTCGAAGTGGTCCTTCCAGAATTCCCGCAGGGTGATGGTGGTGCAATCAGCCACCTCAAAGCATTGCCTGAAAAGCTCCTTGGTGTAGAGTTTTTTGAAATTGGCGATGAGCTGCTGATCCATCGGCTGGAGCAGTGGCGTGGTGTTAGGCGGCAGGAACATGATGCTGATGAAGCTGAACTCCTCCAACAAGTCCTCCTCAAGGCCTTTAGGATGAGCAGGAGCATTGTCCATCAGAAGCAAAGCCTTCAGCGGCAGGTCGTTGTCCAGCAGGTACTGTTTGACAGCAGGGCCAAAAGCATGATTGACCCAGTCCACAAACAGCACACGTGTGACCCAAGCCTTACTGTTGGATCGCCACATGACACTCAGCCGCTCCTTGTTGACCTTGTGTTTCTTGAAGGCCCGTGGGTTCTCCGAGTGGTACACCAGCAGGAGCTTGATCTTCAGGTCGCTGCTTGCGTTGGCACAGAAGAGCAGGGTCAGGCGGTCCTTCATGGGCTTGTGGCCAGGCAACTTGGCCTCCTCCTGTGTGATGAAAGTCCTTTTGGGCATCCTCTTCCAAAACAACCCGGTCTCGTCGCAGTTGAAGACCTGCTGTGGAACGTAGCCCTCCGTCTTCACAACCTCCAGGAACTCCGCTGCAAAGTCTTCAGCCGCAGAAACATCAGAACTCGCAGCCTCTCCATGCCAGAAAAAAACACACAAGCTTCCAGATTCTTGCAAACCCCTCCCCAACTGTTCCCCCAGCCACCCAGCACACAGAAATTCAAATCCAGAATTTTTTTAAAAAAACAGCAGAGTGGCCCAATGGTCACAGAAAATCATAAAAATGCAGAAAAAAACACACAAGCTTCCAGATTCTTGCAAACCCCTCCCCAACACCAAGTCCTTGAATTCCAAAAACCCCAACCCAGAATCCAACCCCCCCCCCAAAAGTTTTAAAAGCTTAACTTACCAAATGGCTGCAAAAGAAGTTTCCGAAAAGCTTCAAAAACCACCAAAGTCTTTAAAAACCTCAAAAAAGGCTACTATGTACACTGCGTTCTATGAGTTGCTCCTTGAAGTCAAGTTGCAACTGTATTAACGGTGTTAAGAAAAAGGAAACAAACTTGCAAGACGTTTTCATCTTGCGAAGCAAGCCCATAGGGAAATTCGTCTTGCGAAGCAACTCAAAAATGGAAAACTCTTTCGTTTAGCGAGTTTTTCGTCTTGCGAGGCATTCGTCTTGCGGGGCACCACTGTAGTGTTGTTGTCTCGTTGCCGAGCAACAGTGTGCAGAGCTCAGTGGAGTGGGAGACCAGCTGACCAGAAGGGTCTCTGAGGTGGCAGAGTCAGCATATACAGCTGCTCTGGTTCACCAGAAGCGGCTTAGTCATGCTGGCCACATGACCCAGAAGCTGTACACCGGCTCCCTCAGCCAATAAAGCAAGATGAGGGCTGCAACCCCAGAGTCGGTCACGACTGGACCTAATGGTCAGGGGTCCCCTTACAGCATTACCAGCATTTACAACTGGGAATAAGATTGGACTATATGTTAGTGTGCCTTACTTTGTTTTTCCTGGAAGCCCTAGATCTTTCAACCAGAGCCAGGTGCTAAAGGCAAATAGTTAGAATAAAAGAAGAGGGTGTTTTTGACCTCATCAGCCTTCCTAAAAAATATTCTACTCCAGGCTTCCCCAAATTTTCTTTGCTTCAGCACATTTGTTTCAGGGGAGACAGCCAGTGGCGTAGTGTGGGGCATGCAGGGGGGGGGGCGGCCGCACTGGGCGCAACATCTGGGGGTTAGGGTTAGGGGGCGCAAATCCACTGGTTAGGGGGCGCAAATCCACGGGTTAGGGGGCACAAATTACTTGCCTTGCCCTGGGTGCTGACAACCCACGCTACGCCACTGGAGACAGCCACCTTCTTTGTTGCTGCCATTTTTAAACAACTGAGAATCAGAAAGTCTTGTCAGTCTCCCAGAGATCTGCCAGCAGATCCTGATCTATGTTCTGCCCACCAGCCCTGGTGTATTTATTTGTAAGTATATTTTCCCTGAATCCTGCATGTCCATTTTCAGGATTAAGACCAAGCGCAGATGGCAGAAGACGTTTGCTTGGTGTGAGCAGAAGAACAGAAAGACCCTTGGTCTCAGTAGGCCAACAGAAGTGCCTCGCGCTCCCTTCTCCTTTTGCCAACTGCAGGGGTGGGCTTGGTTGCCAAGACACTCTGGGCTGGAAGGAAAGGAAAGGGGCCAAGTGACACTTGGTCCAAGAAGGCTGATGCTCCTTTCCCCCTCTGCCAGATGCTGGGTGGCTTTCCTGGCAACCGCTTGAAGTGTATTGGCCAATAAACAGGAAGTAGCTAATAAGCATGGATTTATGCATTGACTTTTGGGAGACCAGATCAGCTTTATAAGCCATAATGACACCCAGGGATAGGAAGTGAAGAGTAAAAAAACCTGTTAATGTGCTAAAAGAAAATCCAAAATATCAGAAAAGAAATGGGAACCATTATGCAGTCTTTCATGGTTTCATTTAAATGATTATTATTAATTTTTTTTAAAAAAAGAAGGAATGTCAATCTGCTTCAAATCAACTTTTCACTCTTGCAAGAATATATACTGGGGAGGCTACAAGTTGTAACCAGGTCGGCTGGAGCTAGTCTTGACAGCTAAATGTACGGAATTTGGATCTGCTTCAGCAAGCAAGTCAAAAGATTGAAAGAGCAACTTTAGAAGTGAAGAGAAGGACCTCTGGGGTTCTTGTAGGAAGGAAGCAGCTGTCAAAATGGATTGTGGGTTGGAGAGATGGACACCCAAAGCCCAGGCTGCTTGGCGTTGTAGAATTCAGCCTGTGCTCCTTGCCTGGAAACAGTCAGTTTGGTTTGAGAAATAAAACCAAACATGAAAGAAATATAAAAGCTGTGAAGGGCACAGTCTTGTGGGCTATTTTCCTACTTTTTCTTTTTAGTGCAGTCAGCTAAGGCTGTTTGCTTAACTGAGATTATTAGAGGTAAGCAAGCCTCTCAGGTATGAGTTGCAGCTATGTGAGGGGCTTGGATATTGCAAGACTCTTGTGGGGTCCCTCTCAGAAGCAGGAAGTGGGGTTTGCCTCCTAAACAATCAAGTTATACCAAGAACTAACTTAGTTGGTCTTTAAGGTGCTACTGGAAGGAATTTTTTAAGTTTCCAAGTGCGGCATTTTATATTTTCCTCATAAGAGTGAATAGCAGTCACTTGGGGGGGGGGGGGTAATATGTGTACCTGGCAACATTGCTGACATATTGATAAATCTGACCATGTCAGGATAAGATTGAGCCCCGGGATCTTATAAATTCTGGTTCCTTCCAGACTCTTCCTATTTTTGAGTGGGGGTCAATTCAATACCGGTAAATTTTGGTTGTGCAGTTGTAGTTGCTTGCACAACAATCCTGCTTCTCCCCAAAATTTGATTTTTTGGAGTAAGGAAGGTCAAGGGGAAACGCATTGGGATGCAGTGACATCTAATCTCCCCACAAACAAATCAGAACAAATGCTCATTAAATAGTCAACATTGTCTAATCCCCTTGCAAACAAATCAGTATGGATGTGCAGTAAAGAGGCCATCTGGAAGCAAAGCAAACCTTTCCCTAAAGAGTTTGGTCACTGTCATTGTTTCTAACTTCCTTAGTGCTCAAAACTGCAGTCAGTGACCAACAACCTGATCCAATGTAGAATTGAACGTGGGTGGCACTGTGGTGTAAACCACTGAGCCTTGGGCTTGCCAATCGGAAGGTTGGCGGTTCGAATCCCCGCAACGGGGTGAGCTCTCATTGTTTGGTCCCTGCTCCTGCCAACCTAGCAGTTTGAAAGCATGGCAAAGTGCAAGTAGATAAATAGGTACCGCTCTGGCGGGAAGGTAAACGGTGTTTCCGTGCGCTGCTCTGGTTCTCCAGAAGTGGCTTAGTCATGCTGGCCACATGACCCGGAAGCTGTACGCCGGCTCCCTCGGCCAGTAAAACAAGATGAGCACTGCAACCCCAGAGTCGTTTGTGACTGGACTTAACTATCAGGGGTCCTTTACCTTGACCTTTTAAGCCCACCGAAATGAGATAACTCTGCATCAGATGAGACTGAATGTTACCTATTGGTTATAGGAAGGCTCTTCAGGACTGCAGAGAGGAGCATTTAACTACAGTTTGGAGTTCTGCTATAGACTTAAATTTAACTATTTGCTAGAAATTCCTTGGTTTGCAGTTTTAAAAGCAGTACTTTTAAAAGAGTTTTGCCGCTGCATGTTTCTGGAGAGGAATTTCATGCCATATTGGAAGAGATCTGCATCAAAACTGCAACACTTTCATTTTACACTTCTGTCTGTAACGTGCCTAGACACCATTTGCTTACAGTAGCTAGATAAAAGAAGGTGTCCATTGTGGCTTCTCAAAAGCAGTGTTGATGCCAACTCTCTTCAGACAATGTACGTGAGGTGAGCTGTGGGAATAAGCGTGCTGGCTCTGACCTTCAATTTGTGGAGGGCTTTAAATATAGGGATGGTGATGTGCTATAGAAGGGGTGTAGGGACATGAGTGGCACTGTGGTCTAAACCACTAAGTCTCTTGGGCTTGCCAATCGGAAGGTCGGCGGTTCGAATCCCCGTGACGGGGTGAGCTCCCGTGGCTCTGTCCCAGCTCCTGCCAACCTAGCAGTTCGAAAGCACACCAGCGCAAGTAGATAAATAGGTACTGCTGTGGCGGGAAGGTAAATGGTGTTTCCGTGCACTCTGGTTTCCGTCACGGTGTTCCGTTGCCCCAAAAGCAGTTTAGTCATGCTGGCCACATGACCCAGAAAGTTGTATGTGGACAAATGTTGGCTAATAAAGTGAGATGAATGCCGCAACCCCAGAGTCGGCCACGACTGGACCTAATGGTCAGGGGTCCCTTTACCTTTATAGAAGGGGTGGAGTTTGCAAATTTTCCTCTGCCCCCCCCGGTATGATTGTATTCCTGTAAGGGGAAAGAACAAGGAATTGATGTTAAATCTTGACACACCCAAGCCCAACGTTCTTGTTGCTGCATTTCGGTGGCAATTTTCTCTTTAAATTGGAAGTTCCAGATAGGACACCGATTTTAATTTCATAGGGGTTTTTTTTCCTATAAGATGTTTGCTCTGTTCATAGCCCTATGACAATGAAGTGTTTTCTTCCTTCATCTCCCTAGCCTCGAGAGATCCACGCTTGTACTCCTGCCCAATCTACAAAAAAACAGTTCGGACAGATCTGAATTATATCGCCGCAGTGGACCTCCGGACTACCCAGCCTCCTGAGCATTGGATATTGCGTGGAGTTGCCCTTCTGTGTGATGTCAAGTAATGTTAAGAGAACACCTGCATGTTCTTAAAGTGTTGCCCCCCACCCACCCAAGGCTTTTAGAACAGCCTTTTTTCTTCACATTCTTCATTTGAACATCCACATCACAAGGAAATAGCTAGGTGACTGGTCACAGGGTTGCTTGTTGATTTTAAAACATCAATTATATCAAGAGTATTGCTCTATTCTTCTACTTTGACTTTCTTTCAGAGGTTAACAGGCTTTATCAAATTTCCCAGAACTAGAAAGCTCGCTGAATACATGCTCTCATTTATCTCTGAGGGACTTTTTGTGTGTGTCACTGAAGTGTGCTTGTAAACATCAAGTTAAGTGACTAAGTATATACGCAGAGCAAGCTATCTGTCACTGTGACCCTCTAGTGTGATAAATAAATGGCAATTTCTATAGAGAGAAAAAAATGGAGTGCCACTTTCCACATAAAATGTACCCCCCCCCAATACGCACAGCAGTTTAAACCGAACTGTTGGCGTTGTCAAGGCTGGTTTGCGATGTTTCTTCAACTAACCCAGGCTTGGGAGTCCTTTCTGGAACACTTGAAATTCAATGGGCTGCAATTCAGATATAGCTGCAGCCCTGTTGAAATCAATCAGGAGTTAAGTTATGCACAAACAGCCTCTGGATTATACCCACTCTCCCTGACATAATTATAGGGAATGGAGTCCTTAAGCAAAGTTCTGGATTGTTGTACCAGAATTACTGAAGGCCCCAAAATGGGGAAGGGGGACGCTACCACCATCGCTTTCTGCGTCATTTTATTTTTTTGTATCTTCACTCTTTATCATTCCTATCCTGTTCTCCTTTTCAAACCTTTCTCACTACTAGTGTAGTTAACATTTCATGTTTGGAATCAGCTGAAGAGAAATGTAAATCATGCCAAGCAATTTGACTCTGTCACACTTCATGTCAAATCCTATTTTTCAGTTGTAACCTACTGCATGAGAGTGTCTAGAATTTGTTTCAAAGCGGCCTGGCTCAGTCTCAGTGAAAGAAAAGTCCAAATCCCCAATGTGTTTTGATTATATTTTAAAACTTCCATGTATGTAAGCAGCCTGCGGATAGCATGAAACCCATTAAAATTAATGTGCAGTGTTTTTGTTCATAGGCATCAAAATTCAAAACTTTTTTTATATGCTTCTTGTCTGTGGTTTTCCCATCTCATTGCAGAATCAAATATTTGATAACCCTGAACTTTTTTAAAAAAATCCAAGTGGCTAGCCCTCAATTTTTCAGTGGTTCAGTATATGAGTTGCATGCATTACTTTCTAGGTTCAACCCCCCAACACTTCCAGTTAGAAATAGCCTTGGACTCCCTTGGGAGATTGGGGACTCTCCTTCCTTGGCGGTTTTTAAGCAGAGGTTGGATGGCCATCTGCCATGGATGCTTTAGCTGAGATCCCTGCATTGCAGGTGGTTGGACTAGATGACCATTGGGGTCCATTCCAGCCCTGTGATTCTGTGACTACAAAATGCCTCTGCCTTAAACCTTTGAGGGTTTAAGACCAGTTGATAGATAATACTGGTCAGACAGACCAGTGGTCTGACTTACCGTACTTTTCGCTCTATAAGACACACCAGACCATAAGACGCACCTAGTTTTTGGAGGAGGAAAACAAGAAAAAAAATATTCTGAATCTCAGAAGCCAGAACAGCAAGAGGGATTGCTGCGCAGCAAAAGCAGTGATCCCTCTAGCTGTTCTGGCTTCTGGGATAGCTGCGCAGCCTGCATTCGCTCCATAAGACGCACACACATTTCCCCTTACTTTTTGGGAGGGAAAAAGTGTGTCTTATAGAGTGAAAAATACGGTAATATATAAGGCACCTTACATATGCAGGGTAAAGCTCTGAAATGCATGGATATTGTTCAAAGGTCCAGAAGCCAAACTGAGACAAGGCACTGCTAATACATGACATTTCACTGCCCTCCAGACTTCATTCTCCCATAGCAACTGTTCAGTGATCTGCTTAATCCAAATACCTATATAAAAAACCCTAGTCTTCCCTCTCTTGCTTTAGCTGTTCCCCTATATGCAAATTCTTCCACAATTTGAACTTTTGAAACGGAATAAATATTGCAAAACACTTTGTGGAAATGTGCCTAATTGATTCAGAGTGAGTTGCTGTGTTATCTTGGCATAGAGTTTCACCTTCCTGAGGGTGAAGGGCGAAGAATTATTGGTTCTTTTGTATTGATTAGTGATCTTTAAAGACATTGACAATGGAGAGCAGCGTAAGTTAGTCACCCTTTTTACATGGATTCACTTGACACAGGACTCTGCTGGCAAAAGAAATTCTGAATCAGGACTGAAATTGAGGCAGATATAGCATAGTGCATTCATCATTGTAAGGGGTGCTGCAGTAGTTAGCAGATCTTTTCGCATCCAGAAAATATTTGCAGGTAGTAGGATGAAAGTGACTTGCATATATCACCGGAGAACATCAAGAGCTGGAGCGACCAAACAGAGGAAACACTGAACACAAATACACAATCACGAATTTGTAGGAATCTAACATTTCCATTTATGATTATGCGCAAAAGAGAAGTCTTTACTTTTACAAAAAATGAACGCTGAAATCTGTTTTCGAACCACTGATTGTAATTGGCGTGTTGATAAGTGATTGACATTGCAGAATGCCATTTGTGCGCTTGTGGAAAGCATTTAAATACAAAGTCAAATTTATTTATATTGGAACACATTTGAAGAAGAATGCAAACAGATTTTTCTTTATTCCAGCAGTATGAGATGTTGCAAATTGCACTGGCAAATCTGCTATGATGGTACCAGACGAGAGCAAGTGCTTTTTAGAAAGTTTCTATTGCCTCTTCGTTATTTAGGTAGGCAGATAAGGAATTGGCAGCTCCTGTTCTAGATAACAAGACAGATGTTCTTGATCTACATCAGGCCTGGAGAGCTTGTGACTCACTAAGCCGAACACAACTAACCAACTATGCAGGGTGGCCCACTAAGGTCTTGGGGGGAAAGCCTGTTTGTGCCTGAGACTGCAAGAAATTGGAGGTATTAAGAACCTAGCAGACCACAGCGCATGTCTGGTGTGTTGATCTGGACTTGGTGGGTCACCTGCTGGGCAAACCTGACATGCGTGGAGCTCTTGGCTGCTTTCAAATTTGTTTTGCCCTCCTGCTTTCTCCCGCTCAGCTCCAAATACAGAGTTTGGAATAGAAAAATCAAAGTGAAGGCTGTGCTTGAGCCTGTCCACATGTGGTCTTTGAGCACATTTCTTGCCTTTACTGCATTTTTTGAGCAGCACAAGGAAATCATGGAGCCCCATTCTGCACTATGCTATTTTCAAAAGCAATATATAGCTCTGATCTTTACCTTCCCTTCACCTGCGAATCACCACAAACATACGTCTAAAGTTCAGGTAGGAAATTCATTCGCCATTGAACTCTGACTGCAAATGACCTATTTTACTCAATAATTGGGGGAAAACCCCCCAAGAATTGTGAGTTTATCTTGCCCTGTATGTTATGCCCTGAATGAGAATGTAATTGCTAAATATAATTGTGAGACTGAGTCCACTTTTCTTTTCAGCAAATTTGCTTTACTATTCTCTTTACTGCTCTTCCCTTTTTCCTCTCTGTCACCTCTTAATCTCTATTCTCACATCCTTTGCCCCATCTCAACATGAAACTTGATTTTTACTCATCTTCTTTTGCCATCTTTTCCTCATTCCATGGTTCGTTGTATTCTGTAGTTATCCCCCCTCCCCTTCAGGAGTTTGAAAATAGCCAAGAACAATGTGTTAAAAAGCCAGGGTTTTGCTAACTTCTTAACCAATTAAACTCTTGGTAAGCCATTGCTGGTGATACAGAATTGATCAGTTGAGTCTGTTTATATGCCTTCTTTTCACAGCCAGAGGTGCCCAAAATCAGCTTACAACAAGCGTTCCAAATGTCAAAATAAAGAGCATGGGTTTGGGAGAAGTCAGTTAACAAAACATATCAATAAATTCAAAAAGGACAAAAGTCAACACACAATATATCCGATACTACAGAAGATATAAACTAGACTTAAATACAAAGCAAAAGAAAAAAGAAAAAAGTGGACCATAAAATTCTAGGTACCAGTGTAGCTGCATCCCAGGGAACAAACACAGGCAACAGGTGGCTAATAATGTTCTAAAAAATATTTGTAGCATGTATTATTTCACAATTCTTAAACAGAAAATATCCCAGGGAACATCAGCAGCCTAGCTTTGTTAAGAGGGGAGCGGACTTCTCACCAGGCTAGATGACATACACCTGGAAAAGTCTTCCTTCCTTTCATTTTATCCCTGGGTAGTTTACAACTTGCACAACAAATCAAGATCATGGTGACCATTACGATATAAAACTCTTTAAAACATCAAATAAAAATTCCTCACAAAGTTATGGTAATGCAGGAGGATATCTATGTGCTCATTAGCAACTATCCTTGTTACACCCACACCTTCCAAAGGCCTGGGCAAAAGGGATGACATAAAGAACATCACACCACAGGGCACATGGAGGTGATTCATTTTTTTAATTAGCCTGGCTAAGTTCAACCATCCTATGCAATTGTTTAAGTACTTTGCTAAGTTTAACTCACTTCTTTCAGGATCAAGCAGCCTCCAATATAGCCATGATTTTGAAAGCTCCAAGGAGAAATATCCAATTTTAATGCAGTAATATAAGATAGCATTACGGGTGATTGTGTATAGTACCAAGGGTTTATAGGAATAATTTCTGCAGGTCTGTAATGGTCTGTAATATTAATTACAATAGGATATAACAGGTTCTTGATACCTCAACGCAAATACTTTTTCCAGAAACTCAAAATCACCTGGAGAGTTTAATACCCCCTTATCCTATCTGCTGTATCAATACAAGGTGGCTTTTGAGGTGCTAAATGTCTATAAACAATACGTTGAGATGATCCTACCTCAGAAACCTACTTTAGGCTTGCGGTGTTTCCCTTTCCCTCAATTCACTTTCACTGGGATTGCAAAGACTCTAGTGGCATTTTAATGAAACCCTTAAAACACAAACATCACCGGCCCTCATTGGATAGGCAGGATGAAATTCCGTTGTTTTAGTAGAATACATGGAGTATGAAATGGTACGTGTTAGGGCAGAAAGTTTTGCATATTGCTTAAACCCATTTTTGGGCCAGATATTACAAAAGTATGGAGGGTTAAAATGCTGGAAATAGGAGCTTTTGAATTAAAACAGGTGTAGGGGTGTCTGTCTGTGTGTGTGTGTGTGTGTGAAAGTGTTCAGAGTGAAATGAAAAACATTTTCATGGCAAAAGATGTTAGTTGGATGTTGTTGGATGCTGTCCATACAAGCAGCAGCAGATTTGAACAGCAGCTGTAGGAACTACATCGCAAATATTCTGCCTTTGTTGTGGGTGGTTTACCTCTTCCCACACTCCAAGAAATGAAGTACAATGGTACCTCGGGTTACATACGCTTCAGGTTACAGACTCTGCTAACCCAGAAATATTACCTCGGGTTAAGATTTTGCTTCAGGATGAGAACAGTAATTGTGCTCCGGCGGCGTGGCAGCAGTGGGAGGCCCCATTAGCTAAAGGGGTGCTTCAGGTTAAGAACAGTTTCAGGTTAAGAACGGACCTCCGGAACGAATTAAGTACTTAACCCGAGGTACCACTGTATTGATATCTCTCTCTCTCTCTCTCTCTCTCTCTCTCTCTGTCTCTCTCTCTCTCTAAAGCAAAAGCTAAAAAGGAAAACTTCATCCACTGCTAGTTTCTGCAGGATTATAAGCTTAAAATAATGCTATAATGCAAAAATATGAAATGTAAATATTGAGGGAAACGTATTAATCAGTGTCTTGTCCCGCAAGGCCTCCTTGCCAATAATAATGTAAAGCTTCTGTTGACTTTTGTGTTTGTGTGTGAATTAAATAACTATTCCTATGTCCAAAAACAGGGAGATGAGTGTAATGAGTGTCCTTCACTACCTCGACAGCCGGCAAAGGAAGGGGCAGAGGAGGGAGAGGGACGAGAGGCGTCTCAGCATTTCTTCCAGTTTTTAACTCTTTGCCGTGTTGGTCCTTGGGATTCCGTGGCATTAGCCGCAGAATCATGGTAAGCAGTCAATGATGTTGGGAAGGGATTGCATCCTCGATGATACGTTTCTCTTGTTTAGAATAGATAGTGCGAAGCCCTTCCATGTCTCTATGCTGTGCGACATGACACTTAGTTCTTTTCTTTGGACTTGCCGTCTTTTGTTGATTTGCTTTTTATGGAGAACCCAGAAGAAGTTGTTGCCAAATTATTGCACTCCAATTTTTTCTGTGTTGTCCTCTCACATTTTTTCCAGACCTCAATGACAGTGCTATAAAATAAAATAAAATAAAATAAAATAAAAAACTGCAGTGCTGATCTGCCCAATGTGGATAGGCTAGGTCAGGGGTCAGCAAACTTTTCCAGCAGGGGCCGGTCCACTGTCCCTCAGACCTTGTGGGGGGCCGGACTATATTTTGGAAAAATAATAATGAACCAAGTCCGATGCCCCACAAATAACCCAGACATGCATATTAAATAAAAGCACACATTCTACTCATGTAGAAACATGCTGATTCCTGGACCGTCCGCAGGCCAGATTGAGAAGGTGATTGGGCTGGATCCAGCCCCCGGGCCTTAGGTTTCCTACCCATGGGCTAGGTGCTACTGTTGGTTTTTTTTAAGGATAGTTGTGTCTTCAGTTGAAAGTTTATTTCTTTCAAGTTCAAAGTGTTCTTCTATTTCCCCTTTAGTATATCTGGAAGACGAGGGATGGAGTGCTCCCCATGGCAATGGGTGGGTAGATAAAATTACTGATTTCCTCCCATTATTTCTCCTTCACCTTAAAAAAAAATATAATAATTTTATTTGTACATGCCCCCCCCCCCATCTGACTGGGTTGTCCCAACCACTCTGGTGCTTATTTTGCTATAAGAAGGGGAAAGTAATGGATGGAAATGAGTACATAATGTTTCATCCCTGTGTGAGCAGAACCTGACAAAGGGAAATACATGACTGAACAGGAAGAAATTAGAGAGCAAGAATTTGTAAGGAAGAAGCCTTTAATTAACATTGGAAAGGGTCCCTTGCTGGAGTTATTTGAGAGAAGAATCTTGGCTATTTTAGATAATGTGTTAAATACTGTGTAGAACCTCTGGGATGTATTTAAATGAATAATTGCACTAGCAGAAAAAAGTGCAACAGATTCTTCTAAAGCAAAGGAAGCCCCCCATTTCCCATGCCCCACTGCACCCTCCTAAAATCAGCTCTGGAAGGTCAGGAGAACCCCAAAAAAGTGCTTGAGGAGAGGAAGAAGAGGGATTGTTCTGCTGGGCAAAAGTATGATCTCCTTCATACAACCACCTATTTTTAATTCCACCTCCAGCTCACTGAAGTAATGTAAATGCCTCTGCAATGCTAAAGGACAGTGTTGTGGAAGCAACAATCTTTTCCTTGCTGTTCAAAATCTGAAATAATTAAGATTCATCAGGATAATTGGACCACAACGAGACAGTTGTGGCAGATGCAGGGCTTCCTTGGAAAACAGGAGTCCAACCCCCTTAAAAAAAAAAAATTGAATAATTTTTTATTAAATTTTCCACCGTAATAACACAAACCACAAAGCAAAATGATATACAAAAACAGAAAAGTAAAAAGAGAAGAAAAAAAAAACAAAAAAGAAAGGGGGAAAAGGGGGGCAATAAACAAATAGACAATAATAACAAACTTAATTCTTCACAAATCCAACTTTTTAAACATCTTAATTGACTTCCTCAAATCCCTCCCTTCTGAGTTTCCTTGTAATTTAAAAGTAACAGCTTTCCAATATCATTATTAAACTAAAACAATTTCCAATTATAGTCATCTTATTCACTTTTCTTGACATTCTGAATCCCATTTATTTAGTTATAACTTAATTTGTCCTAGGCCTATTTGTTTCTTTCAAGTAATTTCTAATTTTTTATATTACAATATTTATTCAAATAGTCCTTGAATTTCCTCCAGTCCAACATCTTGTTGCCTCTTCCCCTGGTAATAATCTAGATTCACAAAATATGTGGTGCACCCTAATCTTGCTTTGGAGTTTTCCTACTCCCACCAATGAAGTTGCAGAAGGAGTCAGGGCAACTCAGAGCATGAGTGTCAGAGGAGAGCAGCTAATTTGTTTTGTATCATTGAACATCGTGAAAGCTGTTGAGAACTGATTCATAACCTCACCTACCCTATCCTGGATGATGTTTGTGGCCATGGTTGTAGAGAATAACACTGGGATGCAACAGAACCCCAGGAACAGGGTTCTAAGCATTGCATTTCTGTCCTATGTCAGTGTTGTCTTGAATAACAGCAGGTTTCTACCACTGCCACCAGAGAAATGTGGAAATGAACAGTATTAAGTGCAGCTCTGGTAGATTCTGAGTTATGGGACAGGCCTTGTTTTGAAGGCAGGTCCTCCTCATGTGGTGGGTTAGACAGCAGCTTAAAACACCAGTGTTGGAACATGGATTAGGATTGACCCTTCAGATCTTGGAGCACCATCTTAGCTTGTTCCTGGTTTGTCCTCTGCCACTAACTTCCATGCAGCTACCTTCCCTGCTCAGCCTTGGGTGAATCATGGAACTGTGGTAGGCAATGGGTAGTGTGGGTCAGAGTGTGGGATCTTTGTATTTCATGGGCCTTCAGCTGCCCAAAGATCTTGACTCAGAGCCTCAACTCGGGCAGCTGTTGTGTCTTCTCCCCTCTCTAATATTGTGGAGCCATCTCAGAACAGCCTCCTCCCTTTTGTTGATTACCTCCCCGATACAAGTTGTCACAATGAGCTCAGATAGTTGTCGTGGAAGTTTCCTTTCTCGTTGGCCCAGGCTGCAAATCTCCCGACTTGTTAGCATAATAACAGAAGTATTTCAAGTAGAAATAATGCACAAATGATTAGGTAATGAGGAGACGGTGATGGCGGAAATCACTGCTTAGATTGTTAAATGATAATACATTCCCCCCAAACCCAGATCAGACAGGCCAAGAAGAATTTAATTTTCTGCCCACTTAAATGTACAGAGAAATGTCTTCTTTTCGGAGTGCTATTTCATTGGCCATCTAATTGACTAGTAAATAGAAACTTTAGCTTTCCTTTTCCTATGCAGCTTGCAATTTCTTCCCTGATTTCTGCATAAGTGTGCTTTGTGAGGCTTTGTTGATGTGATTCTGAACCCCGTAGTGTGTGGCATGCATACGGTAGCCAGCTATGATGCGTTACGAATACTTGGAGGAAGAAGAACATCAGCTTCAAGGCCTGTTAACTAATTCATGCATTGTTTCATCTTGTTTTAAAATCTCTCTGTGTAGGAATTGCTAAAACTACTGTAAATTCCTTTCCAGATTGTGAACAATATATGCATTACATTATCGCAATAAGTCCCAAGCTCTGTGCTAGGGCACACACGCAAGAGAACTTCTAGTGTGCCAGAAGAAATAAAAGACTCCTGTGATCCCAAAGTGCCCAAAAGAGACTGACGCCCACATCTCTGCATGATTTACTGGGATTGCCTCTTTCCAATCAGCCTCAACTCAGGGAGATTGGATCATATAATCCCTCCCCAAGATGAGACATAGTAGAGTTACCTGCTTTCAGAAGAGGCATTCCTAGAACAGTGACTCGTGCAGTTCTAAGGGTGCTTCCAGACAACCTGTTTCTTGTGCATTCATCCTCATTGGTTTTGCAGGAGCCAGTGTGGTGTAGTGGTTAAGAGCGATGGACTCGTGATCTGGGGAACTGGGTTCGCGTCTCCGCTCCTCCACATGCAGCTGCTGGGTGGCCTTGGGCCAGTCACACTTCTTTGAAGTCTCTCAGCCCCACTCACCTCACAGAGTGTTTGTTGTGGGGGAGGAAGGGAAAGGAGAATGTTAGCCGCTTTGAGACGCCTTCGGGTAGTGATAAAGTGGGATATCAAATCCAAACTCTTCTTCTTCTTGCAGGGAGACTAGATGACTCAGAATCACAGACTTGAAGGGACCACAAGGGTCATCTGGTCCAAACATCTGCCATTCAGGAATCTTTGGCCCAATGCGGGGCTCAAACCCCCAATCCTGAGATTAAGTGCTTTGTGCTCTACCGGCTGAGCAATGAGCATTCGTTCTGATTTGCTTGTGGGGAGGTTAGGCAACATTTGCACCAGCAACATTTCATCATTTTCCCTACCACAAAAAGTCAGATCTTTGGGGGGGGGGGAGCAGGTTTGCTGTGCAAGACCTCCTAATCAATTATAATGGTGCAAGCTGAATTTGCAGGCCTGTGATTGAATCCCGTCCCCAAAACAGTGACTGTCTGGAAGCGCCCTAAGTTCTCACGGAATAGCTCTCGCTGTTTTTCTACATTCCCGCTAATATGCACTCAACCACCTGAGTTGGAAGCAAAGTATAAGAACATAAGAGAATCAGGCCACATCTAGTCCAGCAATCTGTTTTCACAGTGGCTAACCGGATGCCTATGGGAAGCCCAATAGGATAAGGCTACCAGACGTCCCCGTTTCCCGGGGACAGTCCCCGGATTTACAAATCAGTCCCCATACAAAATCTATTGAAGTTGAAAAGTGTCCCCGTATTCATTGAAAAAAATCTGGTAACCTTACAATAGGAGGACCTGAGTGCAACAGTACTCTGTTTACTTATGGTTCCCAGTGACTTGCATTTAGTGGTATTCAGCCTCCAACGATGGAGGGAGAACATAGCCATTATGGTTCGTATCTTGGAGGCAAGACAACTAGGTTTAAAGGGGTGATGCCTTTCACACCTCCAGAAATGTGTGTCCGTCCCCGTCCCCCGTTACATAGGCATAAAACACTCAGAATTTAGGACTGTAAATGCCATAGAGCACTGCGGGGGAAGGCTGGGGCCAGAGAAGTGAATTATGACTTTTATTCTCTCTGAAGTTCCGAAACTTGCTCCTGTCCCTAGTCAGCACAAGTGTGCTCTAATTCCAGGTTTGGTTGGAGCTATGAACAGGAGTGGGCCTCCTAGGGAGTGGGAATATACTGCAAAGTTTGTATCCCCGCGACGGGGTGAGCTCCCGTTGCTCGGTCCCTGCTCCTGCCAACCTAGCAGTTTGAAAGCACATCAAAGTGCAAGTAGATAAATAGGTACCACTCTGGTGGGAAGGTAAACGGTGTTTCCGTGTACTGCTCTGGTTTGGCTTAGTCATGCTGGCCACATGACCCAGAAGCTGTATGCTGGCTCCCTTGGCCAATAAAACAAGATGAGCGCGGCAACCCCAGAGTCGGTCACGACTGGACCTAATGGTCAGGGGTCCCTTTACCTTTATGAACAGGAGCAGGCCTCCTAGGGAGTGGGTATACACTGCAAAGTTTTGTTGTACATCACACTATGTTTAATGCACATTCAAAGCACACATTCTTTTCCTCAGAGAATTCTGGACGCTGTAGTTTACCCCTCACAGATTTACAATTCCCAGCAGCCCTGGACAAACTAAGGTGCCCAGAATTCTTTGAGGGGGGAAAAATGTATTTCAAATATGCTTTATAGTGTGCACGCAGCCTTATTCTCTCTAAAAGTGACCCCTTTTGGATACAAGAATGAAATTGTTTCTCCTGTTTTGGGCCAGGAAAAAAGTGTGCCTCAGGTATTTACACGTTTCAGCAACATTGCTTATTAAGAAGAGTTGCATTGGTAGACATTTGTATTTTTTTGAATATGGAGTTATGGGGGAAATGGCTTAAGAATGTGATGCTTGCCTTGCAGGATCAAATCAACTGCATTGCCTCTGAATATGGAAATGGATAGACTTCTCCTTTTGGCATTTTTCTAACCCTTTAAAAAAGTCAGGCTAATGACCATGATCACATCTTATGGTAGTCAATTTCAAAGGTGAACTGCACTGTCACACAGAAGTGTTTGTTTGTGTTAAACATCCAGAAGGATCGAGAGCCAGTGTGGTATAGTGGTTAAGAGCAGTAGTCTCGTAATCTGGGGAACCGGGTTCGCATCTCCGCTCCTCCACATGCAGCTGCTGGGTGACCTTGGGCCAGTCACACTTCTGTGAAGTCTCTCAGCCCCACTCACCTCACAGAGTGTTTGTTGTGGGGGAGACTCCTTAAAGGGAGTGAAAGGCAGGATATCAAATCCTGGGTTCCCCAAATGGAAATGGTAGGCCTTTGGTTTTAGAATGAGGCTTGCATGTGCCATTGTGGTGCGCTAGGATATTCTTTTCCCCTCAAATGGTGATCACCTCGAGAACACTGTGTGAATTTTATCTCGGGTGGATAGATGTGGCACCTTCTAATAGGGATCACCAGAATCCATTCCTAACCCACCTAAGCTTGAATTCTCAAGAAAGATTGCTTTTCAAATGGGGCAAACAATATTGGTCTACTTTGAATGATTGTATCTCGGGTAAGATATCTGACTTATGAGTGTGCATTTTGCCCATGTGTGTAGCTCTCAGACTAGGAAGCCCCCAATTTTCCCATGGTTAGGAACTTTGGAACAAAACAAGATTTCAAATGACTGTTTCCTACTCCTTGTAAATTAGAGACTTCTTGTTTAATTGCCATTCATGTCAAGGGAGGAGAAAGGCCTTATGCGTGTGGCTAAAATACTTGTTTATATCTTGGCTTTTAATGAGTGGCGATTGTCCAAAGCAGGCCACTGTGTTCTGTTGTAGGGGAGCATAACTTTTGTATTTTTATGGGGGTTGAGTTTAAAGGTGTGGGGCCAAAGAACTGGTAGACCTTGAAGCTGTGGGGAGCTGACGATTCAAAAGTCTGATGTTTGCTATGTGTACTCGTTGTTGACTGCGAGCTGTCAAATTGTTCCATGAAAATGGTAGATTGTGTGTTGCCTTGCTTGGAAGGCAATAATTTGGATGGAAGGGGTGGGCTATGGATATTTGAGCAAATGCTGAAATATGAAGTTGCTTCCACCCTGCTTTTTTTTTTTTTAGTTTTAAAACTGAAGCATTTCCTGAGGTTCTTTCATCACTGGATCTCATTTGTGTGTCAGTTCCAATGCACAGTACCAGTTCCCACAATTTTCCTCAGCATGATTCTCAATAAGCATAATAAGAACGTGTAGTGTATTGCCACTTAGAGCAAACATTTGAAGCAGAGGCTCATACCTTTGACTTGTCAGCCGAGCCATTATTTCTGCTGTGAACTCTCGCAGATTCCTAATATTACCAAATGAGCCCTATATATCCTTGTCTGGCAAGAGATGTCAAGACGGGTGAATATGATTTCTTGAGATGTTATCATTATTTTAAGGCAAAAAGCTTCCAAGAAGGTGATAGCAGAGCAACAGTGAGAAACCTGTTCTCTTCGGGGTGGAGGGAAAAGTCAAACACGAGACTGAAGCCTGACTGACGGGACTTCTGGGGCAATGAAAATTGTGAAGCTTTAGTCTGTGCATGTATCTACATTATTACCATGTCGAGTACTGCCACATTGAAAAGAAAATATGTCGGGTGCGGGGAGATGCAATGCCGCTTTCAGCAAATATTTATTTCGGGAGTAATCGGTTAGTAGTCTTAAAAAGAAGAATCAGTGGCAGGGCTGGATCGTAGTTTTGATAATTATAACTGAAAGGCTTTCATCAGTAATGTCTGCCATAAACTACCTTCATGGCAAAGGTCCTGTAAACATCCCTCTTGCGTAGGTGGTCCTCCTATCCATGCCAAATAAAGAGATGTCATAATAACATTCGTCTCTGCCTTGCTTTTCATTTGCAGCTGCTGTCTATTCTATAATACAATGACTACAATAACATTAACAATTGATTTGTGGTAGGATCAGGGGCAGGTGTTTTTTGGGTCAGGGTGGTGATGGAGAGAGCTAACAGCCCTAGGAACTAACAAAATGCCTTATCCATTCACAAATCTCAGCATTGTTCTGGTTTCTAAGAATTCCCAAGCACCACTGGAAACTTTCCTTTACTTGGTTCATATAATGCTTTTCAAAGTGTGTGCTAATCTATTATGGAACGCTGGTCTTCACAGCCTTGGAATTCATTCTGCGCTGTTATGTTTTTGTGATTTACCACACTGGGACCTTTGAATATTATATAGCTGCATTTTGTTGGGAGAGGAAGAAAAGGCCTCTGTGGCTTTCTTCAGCCGCTGCCAATGTATCGTTGTCATTTAACCAGGTAGGTATAACTTCTTCACATCTGATCCTCAAGAGAATGGCTGGGTCTTCAATCAAATGTAACCTGACCAAACTGAATGGGTTTGTCTGGGGGCCTCTATTTATAACAGGATAAAGGTTCCCTTTCACCACCACCCAAGTCTGTACATTTTGGGAAACTTTGTAACGTTTTGTGATTTTTTTCAAAGCTAAGAGTTACAATACTGGACCGGGCATCTCTATAGCGCTTTCGAATGTTCAGGCTGCTTCACCTCATGGTGAAAATATAATTCATTCTAGACTGTGGAACTAGTTCGAAACACTTTCATGGCATTCTGAAGCATTTGCTTTCTGGGTGGAAAGTGTGCCGAAAGCACGTTCGCCACCTTCAGTGCATGCCTTTCTCTCAACTTCAATAATCCTTTTAGCAGCTCTGTGGAGTGGCCATTATCTCCATATTGCCAAATTGGGTGGGACTAGGCTGAAAGAAAAGTGCTCTGCCAAAGGCTATCTATTGAATTAATTGATGATGTGAGACTTGAATTTGAAAGTTCGGGAAGGGTACCATAGAACGTACATGAGGCAGGCAGGTGTTGCCAATCACAGACAGGGGTGTCAATAGAATCTGGGCCTAGGTAACTCGAATTTCCACCCAAGATATCTGAGGCTGAAGGATAATGTTCCCATCTGTCTGATTTTCAGGAACCTGAACTGCTTGAACACAGCAATTTTGCCCCATTTGCAGATCCAGTTAAAAATAACCCAGTGCATGTTTTGCCGTTCAAAACTCCCAACTTTTGGGTCACGTCTCACCTTTGCGAGGGTGTGGACGCAACTAAAAATTTAACCTGTACTCTATAAATAGCTGCCCTGTTCAATTTGTGGCCCTTTAAGGTTTCCAGTTTCAAAAACAGGCTGTTGTAAGAAATAATTACAATAATAATTATTATGAGGGGTGACCACTTGGTGGCAGCAAAATCTAGCGATGCCGTATCACGTTGTCTGAGAGTAATACTACTTTATTTAAGATAAGATGTAGAAATCTTTCTGCAGTGTATTTACTTCTGCATGGTTTAACCTGAGGAAAATAGGGTGGTGCTAGGAAGCCCATTGTACTGGCAGCTGCTGTCATTTCCTACCTCATCTTCATTCATACCGTAAAAGTTTACGAAAACACTGCAAGCTTGAGTGCATTTTTCAGCATTTGTACATGCTTAAAGTGAGGGACGTGGGTGGGTAACACCTCAGCGCCTAGGACTTGCGGATCGCATGGTCGGCGGTTCGAATCCCCGTGGCGGGTGTGCTCCCGTTGCTCGGTCCCAGCGCCTGCCAACCTAGCAGTTCGAAAGCACCCCCGGGTGCAAGTAGATAAATAGGGACCGCTTACCAGCGGAAAGGTAAACGGCGTTTCCGTGTGCTGCTCTGGCTCGCCAGAGCAGCTTCGTCACGCTGGCCACGTGACCCGGAAGTGTCAGCAGACAGCGCTGGCTCCCGGCCTCTAGAGTGAGATGAGCGCACAACCCTAGATTCTGTCAAGACTGGCCCGTACGGGCAGGGGTACCTTTACCTTTACCTTTACCTTTAAAGAGAAAGTGAGAAGCATACCTGTTTCCTATTTTCTCTTTCGAAAACCCCCCTTCCTTTAAGATATCACGACTGGGTTACAATTTATTTAGCAATTTCTTCAACCCCACAGTTATATTAAGCTTTCTGAAAGCAGAGTGAGAATTGGAGAAGTTTTCGGCAAGTCCTCATGCCACCATTTATTACCTTGTGGAGCGGAGAGGCATTTCTTGACAAGGGCTGGGAAAATCAATAGGACTTTAATGTGGGGGGTAAACCTTTTTGTATTGCCAGCTGTTATCCCGTGAGATGAGATGTCATTGGGCTTTCATGTAGAAACCTCTTAACACAGACCATGCTCTTAAACAGGAGAACAGCAAGTTCCTCAGTGCTGCGACAGCAGTGGTTAGCCAAGTGTCAGCCAGGTAAGCCAAAGGCCGGTGGACTACTCTTGTCCTCAACTTTAAGAGAAAGACAAAGGTGAGATCAAGATCACATGGTCACCAGGCAGCATGCTTTAACTCTCCCTGTGAGAGGAGAGACTGTTAGGTATAGCTGGTTTAATCAACACTGACATGAAAATGTATGTCTATTAATGAAGGTTTAAAATGGAAAATGGCTGAATGTGTGTTGCCAACATTGGGTCCCCCCCCCCCTTTTAAAGTTTTTATTTATACTTTTCAGGTTTATACATTAGTTTAACATTTCAAAGTTTGACTTCCTTCCCCCTCTTTCTGCGGTTCCTTAAATTTATTTTTTAATATCTTCTGCATATCCCAATTCATTTAATTTGCTCATTTAATTATCTACTTTAAATATATACGCTTAGGAAACTGCAGGTTATTACAATAATCCTGCCATTGTTTTTATCTGTTTGCAATTTACCTGTAAATATTCAATAAACAATTTCCATTCTTTTATAAAATGTTTGTTATCTTGATATCTTAAGTTTCGCCATTTCTGCATATTCCATAAGTTTTTGTATCCATTTTTTCCTTTGCTGGGACTTACTCTTCTTTCCATTTTTGGACGAGTAGCATTCTTGCCGCTGTAGTAGCACACATAAATAAATTTCTATACAATTTAGGTAGTTCTGTCCCTATAATTCCCAAACGAAAAGCTTCTGGGTTTTTTTTACCAAAGTTATTTTGAACATCCTTTTCAATTCAGCATATATAATTGGGAACATTGGGGTTTTTCCAATGTTGTTTTCAAAAGGCCTCTGAGCTTCTTAATGCCTTAATGAGGAACTGTTGATTGTTTTCTGCTCTGTGCTGAGAGTAAAAGAATTCTGGGAGATGATATAATATGAACTGAAAAAAAAGTTTCAAATAACCTTTTTAAAAAACCCCAAAAGCTTTTCTTTCAGGAGTTCTAGGTGCCGAAATTCCAATGAATCAGAAGACTATTTATGTATGCCACCACAGCTACTCAGATGTTATTAGCCCAGAGATGGAAAGAAGGCAGAGTCACTACCAGAGAAGAGTAGCAGATTAAGTTAATGGACTGTGCCGAACTGGAAAAAATGACCGGAAGAATCAGAAACCAGGAAGACCAAAATTTTAAAAAAGGAATGGGAAAAATATATAATTTACCTTGTTGCTGTTGTTTAGTCGTTTAGTTGTGTCCAACTCTTCATGACCCCATGGACCAGAGCATGCCAGGCACTCCTGTCTTCCACTGCCTCCCGCAGTTTGGTCAAACTCATGCTGGTAGCTTCGAGAACACTGTCCAATAATCTCGTCCTCTGCCGTCCCCTTCTCCTTGTGCCCTCCATCTTTCCCAACATCAGGGTCTTTTCCAGGGAGTCTTCTCTTCTCATGAGGTGGCCAAAGTATTGGAGCCTCAGCTTCAGCATCTGTCCTTCCAGTGAGCACTCAGGGCTGATTTCCTTCAGGATGGATAGGTTTGATCTTCTTGCAGTCCTTAAAAACCCTCATAAACCATTAAAATTATTAGTAGGATTGGAATACCACTTGTAGTTTAATGTTCAATTTGGGGTATAATGGAGATTTAAAAGATTTGGATTAATAGACAAGATGGAGGAGGAAATGGTTAATATAAGGACCCACAAAGGGGGGGGGAGGGAAGTTCAGGAGATCCTTCGGAATTCTCTTTTTATGTTGGTTGTTGGATAATTGTTTGTAAATTCGTAAATTGTAAAATCTGAAAAAACTTAAATAATTTCTTTTAAAGAGTAAACTTTTGATCATGTGATGAAGGTATTGAGTTACAAATCTCCATTTTGAAAAGCAGTTGCCTTTGAGTCTTTGCCTCCCAAACTCCGTAAGTGAGGATGTAAATGAAGCTCTCCTGAAGGGCAGATAAACAGCCCAAGGCCAACAGAGGCTGGAAAGCAGGTTATGGGGAGAGACAGACCGCTGCTTCTAGGTCTACTTGAACTATTTTGTATTTTCTAAGATACTGAGCCTGTGCTGGACAGCACAAGACTTTGTATGGAGTGTATGTTTGATGCTTGTATGTTTGATGCTTATGTTCTGTTTCTGAAGAGTTCTGCCAGTAAAAGTGTGAATAATATTTTTATGGGCACGGACAATGTTTCCTTCCAAAGCAGTCACTTCTTATGCTTCCAGTCGCTTCAGACTGCACAATATTAATATCTGCAACAGAGACTGCATGCCAATTTGATGCTACAGTGGCCCTTACCTTGAGGAATACCAAGCAGGCATTCAGCTTGTGTACACAGCATAGTTCATTGTAAAGCCATGATATGGAGGCCAAGGAGGAAGAAGACCTCTAACCAGTACTTTAAAACTGCATTCTTTACTGCTGAAAGCAAGTGTTTCCGCCAAGTCCACACACAAGAGCATCTTCTAACTCTAATGATGGCTCTATATGAGGAAAACGGAATAATATTAAATTATACAGTATCAAGCTGCACTTTTTTTCAAGATTTAATACAATGCTGAACAGTGATGTGAGCAATTATTTTGCAAGCTATGCCACTTGAATTTTAATGTTGCAAATAAATAACGCTGCAATGTCTTCTCCTGTTAGGACCACCAGCTTTTCCCAGTGAAAGTGCATGCGGTTAGTTTTGCTTAGGTACCCCCACTAATGGAATTTAGCAGTTCATGCCCAGTGGCCACAGAATGCTGACTGGCTGTCTAAAGGGAAAATGCAAAACCAGGAGGAGAAATAGAATGGAGTATTCTGGAAGATGGCACAGCTGGCTGGAACCCTGAACAGGAGTGTTTCACGCGGTAGAATTTTGTTCACAGGTTTCATTTGTTTCTATTTAATGTGTGATGGGCTTAGGTGCAAAGATGCTTGAACTCATTTGGAAACCCTAATTTTACAGCAGCTTAAGAAAGTATAGAAATGAATTGTGTGTTGTTTCAATTCAGCTTCATTATAGGTAAAAAGGTAAAGGACCCCTGGACGGTTAAGAGCCGTCAAAGGTGACTATGGAGTTGCGGCGCTCATCTCGCTTTCGGGCCAAGGGAGCTGGCATTTGTCCACAGACAGCTTTCCAGGTCATGTGGCCAGCATGACTAAACTGCTTTTGGTGCAACAGAACACTGCAATGGAAACCAGAACACATGGAAACGCCATTTACCTTCCCGACACAGCTGTACCTATTTATCTACTTGCACTGGCGTGCTTTCAAACTGCTTAGGTTGGCAGAAGCTGGGACAGAGCAACGGGAGCTCACCCCATCATGGGGATTCGAACCACCGACCTTCTGATTGGCAAGCCCAAGAGGCTCAGTGGTTTAGGCCACAGCGCCACCCGCGTCCCTCTGTAGTTTTAGTAATGTCTGAAGGGCCCAGCAAGAACATGCAGTCTAGGTTCACCCTTTAGATACCAAGGTGCATGCCAGCCACACATCCCTGGCTGATATGTGTTCTCTGTCAGTTTGGAGAGGGCCTCGTATATGTGCATAGCACTCTCTTCATGGTAACACTTCAGCAACCCAGGGATGGCATTGCCAACATGTGCATTGGCACCAACAGGGTGAGGGTCGACCCAGCATTCTCACTAGCCCCTTAATTCATGGGTACCAAGTACCCGGATAGGCACAATCTGGGCATAATACATGCCAGGCTCCCAGGCTCATATATGGGACCCAGACAGTCTCAAAATATTGTTTCATCACTAAATCATACCAAAAACATTTTTATGCCGAAATGCACAGGAAGAAGGACTCTGCTGCAGGTTTTTTTTTAGTCGTTCATATATTTTAATTGTTTCAAGTCATGTTTATACAGCAAAAGTAGAAAAGAAAGCTGGTTATTTAAAAAAGTAAAGGGGGAATGTTATGGGGTGTTAAATCAGTATACCCCTGATGTTATGGAAAGATGGGCTCTAAAAATTGTGATGTGAGAAACACAATTGCTGCAATTTGCTTGGCATTATACCCCATATTGACTAAGGCAGGGGTCAGCAAACTTTTTCAACAGGGGGCCGGTCCACTGTCCCTCAGACCTTGTGGGGGGGTTGGACTATAATTTTTTTTGGGGGGAATGAACAAATTCCTATGCCCCACAAATAACCCAGAGATGCATTCTAAATAAAGGGACACATTCTACTCATGTAAAAACATGCTGATTCCCGGACTGTCCGTGGGCTGGATTTAGAAGTAAATTGGGCTGGATCCGGCCCCTGGGCCTTAGTTTGCCTACCTATGGACTAAGGCAATTGGTCTTCAGCTGAAGACCATCCTAGCCTACGGTCAACCACATGAGCATCACTATCATCATTCTGTGTTTTGATGGTGTGGGAGGAGCTATGGATACAAAGCTGGTCCCACCAATCTTGGGTCAGACAAAGTTGAAAACTATTAATCTAGATCAGTGGTAGCTAGCACAGTGCACTCCAGATGTTGTGGACTACAACTCCCATTCACACATTGGCCCCGCTCACTGGGGATGATGGGAATTGTAGTTCAATACATCTAGAGGGTACCATGTTGGCTACTCCTGGCTGAGACTTCTAACAAGCACATTCCAGTTTGGCAGTGAAATATCTGCCAGGAATCTTAAGAGTCCAGACTTCTCTCACAGTACAGCCGTTCATTTTGCTGCAGCACAAGGGGTGGTTGACGCAACTTGGTTTTCAATTACATTTAGTATTTATTTATCCCACCCTTCCCCCTCCAAGAAATAAAAAAAGCTCAGTTGGCTCATGCAAAGCAGTCACCAGCTTCTGCTTGCAAAATCAAGCTGTTCGATCTAAAGACCATTCTCATTTTAGTGCTTTGTTTTTCCAAAACGTATCCCTTCTAGTGGAACATATGGTTAGCTTTCCCCCACCCTTAATGGGTTCCTTGTCGTGCTCTATCCGGAGGAAAAAAAACTTCCTTTACTAACTCTCTCTCTCTTCAAGCTATGTCATGCTCTGAGAGTTTTGTCTGCTGTGTCTGCTGTATTTTTATCCAACTACAGTAGAGGCTTAAAAACAAAACTTGGCTTCCAAAAAACTAAATATATTTAAGTTCCATCATATGTGGCTCACCTATGCACTCTCCTTTTTTTTTTTTTGGGTCGATTGATGGTTAGCTACACCATTTCTTTGCTGCCAAGGAAGCACAAAGAATTGTTGCCCCATCACCTTGGTTCAAAAGACCTCCATTTTGCATTGGGGTGTGTGTGCTGAACTTGCGCAGTACTTGTTATGTACTGAGTTGAAAGGGATCCAAAAGGCAGCAGTCTGATTGGTCCTAGAACAATAGGGTCCAGAATGCAGCAGTCTTATTGGTTTTAGAACAATGCAGCAGTATGATTGGTCCACAATGATTGGACTTAGTATGATTGAACTTAGGTTTCCGGGCGGGAGTTGATCATGGTGAGGGTTTGCCAAATGTGCCTTCCTCTTAGCATGTTTCTCCCTTTCGTCTTCGAAGTCCATGACACCTTTGGTAAAGGCTGTTCTCCAACTGTTTATACTACATTTTTTTTAGATTTGCCTCAAGACAGTCTTTAAACTTCTTTTGTTGACCTCCAGTATTACGCTTTCCATTTTTAAGTTCGGAATAGAGTAGTTGCTTTGGAAGATGATAATCAGGTGTCCGAACAACATGTCCAGTCCAGAGGGACCTTGGCTGCACTGAAGAGACATTATGTAGCTTTGCTAGTGGAATGGCTCTCCAGCATATCCCGGGTGTTCCATCAGCAGATCAGCTTTCTGAGTCTGCTTTTATTTAATCAAATCCACTGATCCCTAAACCCCTTCCAATGGCATCGCTGAAGTAAAGGATTGCACCCTGAGATCGCTAGACATACCTTTTCTTTGTCCCAGGTGCCCTGCACTAAATTGGCTTTGTACTTTTCCAGTAGTGATCTGACTTAGCTAAGTCAATTAACACCTGTCGCCACCTTGGCAACGGTGTTGTTGTTATCCGTCTCATCTATCCAAAGCTCCAAGCATTTTCTAAACGACTTGTCATCCTCCATATTTGCAGTACTTGTTTTACCAATGAGAGTATAGATGTTGCATTGACAAAAGATAAATTATTCAGCACTAACTAGCTCTTTTACTGGTCGGTAGACCACGGGGAATGTTAAATTCATCTCAGCGCATGACTCAGTAGCTTTAGTTCATTTGAGTGTTTCAATTAAAAATGCCCCTTTTAAATAAACCCTCTTTATATCAACTGTTACAATTGCAATGGGTTTTCTTCGTCTTCCAGAAGCTATCCATGCATGAACAAATTGTATAAATAAACAAGCACAGCTGTCATGGTGAGATATATGGATTTCAGTTTTTCGGTCTTCATCCCATCCCCAGTCATTTTGTACGTCCCAGAATGGATTCATGCAGTACTTTTTTTAGGGGTACTCTCATTTTGACTCAAGAAAAATCACCATTATATATTTCAAATTGGGGAAAATAAATACAATTGCAGTTTAATGGTGAATTTTGGACATAATGGAGATGCCAAAAAAATGGATTATCAAAAAAGATGCCGGAGGAAATGATTAGCAATAGGACCCACAAAGGGGAGGAGGGAAGTGCAGGAAATTCTTTGGAATCTTGTTTTTATGCTGTATATTGGATATGTGATTGTAAAATTTTGATCTGAAAACCAAATAAACAAATTTTTAAAAATGGCTGGCTACTCAAGTGACCTTTTAGACAATTGCCTAGGCCTCATGGGATTTACAAAAGTTTTCAACGGACACCTGAAATTAAAAAGTAAGGATGTCCGCCAAAATTCTGCTCAAAGCTGGGGTAGTATCCATTATTTTGTGACCATGCCTTGAAAATAGGGACACTTGGAGAGTATGGGAAAATGTTGTTTAACCAATCTGAGAATTGCACCTGTTCTCAGAGGAGTAGGTTTTCTAACAACTCTCAGTACACCTCAGCTCCCAAGAATTTAGGGGCAAGTCATGCGTGTTTAAACAGTACAATTGTGCTTTACATCTACAGTGCAGATGGGGCCTGAGAGTACTTTCTTTTTGTGTCTCTACGAGACCCTTATATGTACAATCAGCTGAATCAATGAGCTCTCCACCTGCACTCAGAAAAGGTAGACCAGCACAGAGAGTGCATAAACTGAAACATTTCCTCTGACATGTACTTTTATGGGCAATTGGGATTGGTGGGAAAACATGCAAGCCCATACCTGGAGCCTAAAGTGGTAAAGCCTTGGAAAAAGCTTTCCCACTGACCTATATTTTTGGTCCCAGATTGCCAGGAGGTGTTGAAGGGTTGCTAAGAGTGTTTCCGATGGAAGCATTCACATCGGCCTAGTGGACATGTCACAAAACATCCCCATTATGTCTGGAGGAAGAGGGAGGAGGATATTTCAACGCACCGGCCTTGGAAAAGGGGGAGTTAAAGTGCCACCATCAAAACCAGGGAGAGGAGAAACCTCTTTTGTATCCAGCAATAAGACTTGTATGCTAGCTGGTTATAGTGGCAGTTATGGGAGGTGACAGATACTGCCACCTCCCATAATAATCCAGACCCAGCTCCTGTTCCACTTGGTGATAAACTCTTGAGAGGAATGTCAAGTCATGGCATGTTCTTCTATGGTGGCGATTTTCCTTGTAGCTTCCTTGTACCTTCTTCATCAGCCAGTCATGAATGGCTAGTTCTAGGAATCTCCATTGAGTTGAACTTCCCCCAAGAACATACACACAAATTAGGGTACCATCTTTGCTTACAGCCTGTTGGAGCTGCGGAGAGCAGATTTCTGCATTAGGTTCAATCTGAGAATACACCAAGTTGCACACAAAGGTGACTAAGCTGATGTTGCCCACTGGTTTCCATGGTTACCAGCTGGCATCCGGCAGCCCATTGTGACACAAGTGCCATCCTGCTTCTTACTAATGACATAAATATTCACGACTTTGGCGTAGCTATTGAGAAAAGCCTATATTTTCATCTGGAATAATTTCACAGCTCTTGATGAATTTCTCTGTAGGATAGCTTCATGTACCAGCTTCATCGCTTGCAGAGAGCCAAGTCATTTTCAAATTTCCAGAGGTGGGCAAAAGGTGATCTTTGCGGAAGGAAGAAGGGGGCCTTTGGGGTATCCTTTTCCCGACCCTGGCATCCTGGATATGGCGTTCCCAACGAGCCAGAAAAAAACGGTCTGACCAGATTTCTTCACCTCTAGGCCACAATCCAGTAATGTTTGTGTGAAATCCAGGAAAAGGCTGGCTTGAATTTCTCTCTGTGCATTCTTACTTATTGCTCAGCACGAGCTCATAGATAGCAGATCACTGAACTTGGCCACAGTGTGTCATTTGACATGCAATTCCACTTGAGTTTGTGGCATGTATGAGTGGGACAAGGCCCCCTGCAATGTTTGGCGATAACATCCACATGGTTCATACGTCGTCCGGTTGAGTCCAAAGCGGCGTCAAATGCAGGGATAACACTCCTTGCAATGTTTGGTGTTGAAAACCCCACATTTCACAGCACCCCACAAAACGAGCTCTCGGCACACTAACCAGTGGGGTCAACATTGTGCTGAAAACCCAACGTCATCCAATTGACACCAGATCAGAGCAAAACACAGTGAGAAGACCCTCTGCAACGCTCGGCGGTGAAAATTCTACACTTCACAGCACCTCACAAAATGAGTGTCCTAACCCGTGGGGTCAAGATTTTGCCGAATATCCAGTGTTGTCTGATTCATTCCGAAGCTGCACCAAATGGTGGGAAAAGCCCCCCTGCGGCGTTTGGCGGTGAAAACCCCACGATTCACAGCAACCCACAAAATGGCGCGTTTGTTGGGATGCGTCCAAGGGAACGGGGGCAATTGGCAGGCCCGCAGCTGGCTCCAGCCCACCGGCCGGCAGCTGAGCGATCTCCGGTCCTTGGATCAGCATGTAACTGTGACTCGAGCCTCAGAAACCTTCAAAGGCTGAGCACGCAAGCCAGCAGAGAAAATACCGTATATTTTGCTCTATAAGACTCACTTTTTCCCTCCTAAAAAGTAAGGGGAAATATGTGTGCATCTTATGGAGCGAATGCAGGCTGCAAAGCTATCACTTGCTGTTCTGGCTTCTGAGATTCAGAATATTTTTTTTCTTGTTTTCCTCCTCCAAAAACTAGGTGCGTCTTGTGGTCTGGTGCGTCATATAGAGCGAAAAATACAGTAACTCTTCACAGCAGAAGGGCAGAGCGAGGCTGTGTAAAGCGTATTTACAGGCATTTTATTCAGCATCAGGACAAAGGGAAAAACATGTCCTCTCCCCTTCATGTCCAAGCAAACAGCATAAGCAAAAGCTATACACACAACGGAAGTCCCCAGCAAGCTGTGCTGGAGAGTAAACAGACATGTGACATACAACAATCCGCACATCTGTTTTAGGGTGGAACGGAACATCAATATCCTAACAGCCCTAAGCCTCACTGCCAAAATTTGAAGGCAGACTTAGAAAAGGGAAGAGTTAACTAGACATGAGGCAGAGAGAAGGGAGACCAATTAGAGCCGTCTCGCTCTCCTCTCTGCTGATAGCTTCCAACTGTGAAGGAGAAAAAGCATTCTACATTGCTCCTATCCATAGAGTATTCACTACGGTTTTCAAGATGTAGAAAATCATTCTAGAGCAGGGGAGCACCTTAACTGACAAGTCATATGAAGTTGTTAGTGGTTTGATAAGGGCAGTGATGCCAAAAAATATCCAACATTACATTCTTAACAGGGATTGCTGTAATATGTTTCCTCCCCACCGTCTTAACTCACTCCAGGTTTGGTTGACATTCATTGTGTCTCTAGGAGAATACGGTACCTTAGATGCTCTTCCCTGTCAGCCCTATCTAATTCCCAGTTCTGGTGGTTTTGTGCCAATCTTCCATAGGCTTCTCAATGACATGGGATGCAATTTCAAGTAATGAAGTACATGCATGCACCCAAAAATTTTAGGAAAATGTACAGATGTATTGTAGCAATGTGCAATTAAATACAATTGCAATGTGCAATTAAATATGTGCAATTAAATACATGTGCAATTAAATACATGTTGCAGCAGCAAACACAATGTGCATGAATTATAATGGACTCAGCCATAATTTTTTGGGTCCTACACCAAGAAAAAGATTTTGGATAAATTGCAGTCAATCCAATCTATTTTTTCCTTTTAATTTAGATACCTGAAATCTCAATAAACTTTTTCTGATGTCAAATATAAATTAATAAGAAGAATTATATGCATATTTTGGGCTTTCTTCCCATTTGAGGGAGAATTGACATTATGTAGGGTGGCCATACGTCTTAGAATTCCCAGACATATCTTCATTTGCGTGTCTTGCTTGCCCACCCAGGGGGAATTTTACATTTTAAAGCTACTCGACAGTGGTGGCAGAGGGGCTATCGGGTTAATAATAATAATAATAATAATAATAATAATAATAATAATAATTTTATTTATACTCCACCCTCCCCGGCCAGAGCCAAGCTCAGGGCAACAGTAAAATTACAATAAAAACATAATAGAAAAAAACACCCCAATTTAAAATGCAATTTAAAATGCAGCCTCATTTTAAAAGTAGCCCGTAAATCAAAAGCGTAAGGGGAGGGAAACAGAAGGGTCAGACTTAGGATTGCCCTAAAAAAGCTCAACTTTTTGTGTCCGGATTTTTACCTCTTTGAAATATGGCAACCTGACATTATGAGGAGGGAGGTGCCTCAAATGAGCATTCTGCCTCTGGGCTTCTCAAAGTCTTAAAAGGGGCCTGAGCAGTTCAGCTGAATGCCCAAGCCCTCAACTTAGCTGTCAGTTAGTAAGAATTTAGAGGAGCATAATATTGGCTTCAATCCTGGCAGTCTAATGTGTGGTCTCCAGCGTCTACCTCTTCTCTGCTGAGAGCTTACAATAGAACGAGGGAGCTTGAGATACTGGAGATGAGCTACAGGTGAACAAACTGCTACCTCATCTGGAGATTCTGAGCAGCCAGATGTTTTTTCTTAATTTTTTATTTTCTTTGTTTACAAAAGTACGTGCATTGTCTCTTTTTCCAGGTTGTGTTTTCTACAGATCAATTTTGCAAAGAGTCTGTAATCCAGTATTTGTTGAGGGAGGATACTCCTGAAACTACCAAGATTGTTTTGGGGTACTTAGCCGAGATCTTCAAAGCTAAATCTAAAGTTGCACGATTTATTCAGTGGTGGTTATCTAGTCTTTTATATATTGTATGTGTTTGGATTATCAATGTATTTGGATGACTTTGCATGATTTTACTGTATTAACCTATGCCAATAAAGGCTAGTTACAAGTTACTGATCAGTTACATTTGTTGTTAGACAGTATAAGGTTGGGAGGGAAAGCGGGGGGGGGGGGAGGGATGGGATGATAAAGCTCATCATCTTTTACTTAGTGTGGGGTTTTGTGTCAGTGGCATTTGGGTAGGTTCTCTTCCTATTCGCTTGTTATATTTCCTTGGTCGTGAGAGAGGTTGGGGGTGGTTCAGGGCGTGGTTGTGTGCCTTTGGTTGGCTGCTGTGAAATTTGTTTTTTAGGGGGGTTGTTGGGTTAAGTCAGCGATATTGATTCATCGATGACAGCTTTGCGGATGCTGCTAGGCCAGAGACGGAAAGAAGACAAAGTCCCTACCAGAGAAGAATGACAAATTTAGACTATTATAAAAGATGCAGAAGGAAAAGTTTAACAAGTTGACCCATGGGAGGGGGAAGTGGGAAATCCAGAGATTCGTGGGAATCTTGTAGCTTTGGATGTGTTGTGGTTTGACTGTAAATTTGAATACAGTGTTACCTCAGGTTACAGACGCTTCAGGTTACAGACTCCGCTAACCCAGAAATAGTACCTCGGGTTAAGAACTTTGCTTCAGGATGAGAACAGAAATTGTGCGGTGGCAGTGGGAGGCCCCATTAGCTAAAGTGGTACCTCAGGTTAAGAACAGTTTCAGGTTAAGAACGGACCTCCAGAATGAATTACCATATTTTTCGCTCTATAAGACGCACCAGACCACAAAACGCACCTAGTTTTTGGAGGAGGAAAACAAGAAAAAAAATATTCTGAATCCTAGAAGCTAGAACAGCAAGAGAGATCGCTGCGCAGTGAAAGCAGCAATCCCTCTTGCTGTTCTGGCTTCTGGGATAGCTGCGCAGCCTGCATTCGCTCCATAAGGCACACACACATTTCCCCTTACTTTTTAGGAGGGAAAAAGTGAGCCTTATAGAGCAAAAAATACGGTAAGTTCTTAACCCGAGGTACCACTGTATGTAAAACCGAATTTGAAAAATTTGAAAAAAGGAAAGTCAACCATATTGATTCATATGCCGAACAGCCAAATCTCAAGGAAGAAAGAGGGGGTTAGGACAATTGCAAATGGCACACGAGTCAGCAATGCAATATGGGTGGAAAAGGGGGGGATCAGGCAGTGATCCCCTGGTGTGAGATGTGAAGGATTACCATGTACACAAGACTCCCTACTTTCACCCCTGAAATGTTGACAGGTATGCAGTCCTGGTGAACGAAAACTAATACTGGATCAATGCAGTTTGTTAGATTCTTGCTATTTATTACCTTTATAAACCCCCTCAAGAGAAGAAAAGACTCCCTGGAAAAGACCCTGATGTTGGGAAAGATGGAGGGCACAAGGAGAAGGGGACGACATAGGACGAGATGGTTGGATAGTGTTCTCGAAGCTACCAGCATGAGTTTGACCAAACTGCGGGAGGCAGTGGAAGACAGGAGTGCCTGGCGTGCTCTTGTCCATGGGGTCACAAAGAGTCGGACACGGCTAAACGACTAAACAACAACATAAACCACCTTTTTCTTCCAAGGAACTCAAGGTAGTTTACATGGTTCTCCTCCCCCCTGGTTCACCCTCACAACAACCCTGTGAGGTAGGTTAGGCTGAGAGGCAGTGACTGGCCACCCAGAGAGCTTCATGACTGAGTGAGGATTCAAACCCTGGTCTCCCAGCTCCTAGACTAACACTATAACTATTATGCCACAATGGCTCTCATAGGGAACGCTCACCTCAAATGTGTTAAAAGACCGGTTTCCCCCACGGAGCAGGCAGCACCCAGAATTGTACGTTTTTCAGATCTGCCTTAATTCATTGAGTATCAGTTGCCAAAACTCCTCTGCTGAGGGGTCTGTGATAGCCCTGATCCTGCTGTTACGTCTTGTATATGCAGAAAGCCCATTGTGATGACACCAATCTCCAGGGTGGCTGTCACATGACTTCCTGCTTCCTGTTCATTCTCAATGGGGAATTCTTAGACGGGAGAACCAGACCAGAAGTGATGGCAGGTGTATAAAGATTGCCATAAGCTTCCCACTTATGGCATGATAATGTGTATTTTAAGGAAGTGTTGGCCTTCAGCAAAAAGATCGATGTTCCCTAGGGTGGAAACCTTGCAAAGGGTAACATCAGTTGAAATATTGATACACCGTCTCTTCCCCTGTTTGTCCTTATTTCCCCTTTAGCCTAATTGAAATCTCACTACTTTTTTAAAGATAGAGACTGACCTTTAAATTGGAACGAGCATATTTCATTAATTGCTGTCGAAATCCCTTAGCGCATCGATACAGTTCTATTAGTTTCAAAGTGTCAGATAGCAAATGGCCTCCCGCATTCTCATGATCAAACACCTAAATACCAACTGTTAAATCCTCAGCCTTTTAATAAAGAAATGTCATCATCCACACCGCTGTGAGGCGTCTTATAGAAGCGCAATCTTCATGGGTTCGGTTCCATTGGGGAGAGAGCAGCTGTGTTTCTGGGTGCAAAGTGTGTTTAAGTGACTGAGATGAAGAACCAAAGGAAATGTGAGACTGAGGTCTGTTTACATTCCCCCTCAAGGCGAGGATGACCCAAAACATTTTGCTGCCTGAGACAAAGAAGAAGAGAAGAAGAAGAGAAGAAGAGTTTGGATTTGATATCCCGCCTTTCACTCCCTTTAAGGAGTCTCAAAGCGGCTAACATTCTCCTTTCCCTTCCTCCCCCACAACAAACACTCTGTGAGGTGAGTGGGGCTGAGAGACTTCACAGAAGTGTGACTGGCCCAAGGTCACCCAGCAGCTGCATGTGGAGGAGCGGAGACGCGAACCCAGTTTCCCAGATTACATGACTACCGCTCTTAACCACTACACCACACTGGCTCTCAAGTGTGCTCCCCTCTCACTTTCATATGTGGCGTTTGCCCATTTGTTTAGAGCCTGTCTGTAAAGGGAGAGATAGGGTTAAAAATATAGACCAATAGGAAATCTAGAGGCGGAGCCTACCTGTGTATAAAAGGGCTTAGCCCAAGGTTTGAGTTAGTTGTTGTTGGGAGCTGTTGGTGGGTAGTTGGTTGGTTTTAGTGGGTTGGTTGGTTGGGAAAGGCAGTTGGAGAAGCAGTTGGCAGGCAATTGGTAACAGAGAGACAGTTAGGGCAGTGGGTTCTTGAGTGAGGGGAGGTAGAAGAGATAGAGAGAGGAAAACAAGACTAAGAAAGTAAAGTGTAACAACGTTTGGAATGCTGGAAAAGTTTGTTTGTGTCTGAAATAAAATACACTCTTCTTTATTAATTGAGAACCTGACGGAGGCTGAAGTGATTTTATCGGGGAGGACCTGGTTGGTGGCAGCGGATTAGTGGTGTACGGGTCAATAGTCCGTGAGACGACCGGGGCGAACGCCACACCATATAACTGGCAACCAAGTCTTCCTTCAACATCAGTGAAAAGATAGCATCCTCCTCTAGCACGTCAGATTAGGGGCCCCAGATGTGGCCGCTCAGCAGAAAGGCATTGACTCGGGGATCCCAAAGGAACAGCTGCTACTGATGACCTTCATTGTCTGCCATTTTGGGAGTCACTTCAATCTGTCTTTGGCCCTACCCAAAGTTTGCATTCAGGATCTGGAGGAAGGGTGAGTCAAAAGGGGTGTGCATAACACTTTCCCTGCCAAAGAAAAAGATAGAGAGGCCTTCTTCACATTGTTTTTCTCCCCACAGGGGGAAAAACAGGGGCTTAAATAATAGTTTTTGATGCTGCATTTTTAGGCAGTAATTGAAAGTTGGTGCAGGGGATTCTATTGACAAAGGATGGTGTCATTTTATCAGTTCTAAGGGTCTAAGGACCACAAAAGTGGCATCCCCCCTCCCAATCATAATGTTTTAGCTACCTGCAACGTTTGTTCTTCATGTGCAGATGTTTGTTTCAGGTGTGCAACACTTTAGAAAAAGTGCTGTAGAAATGTACATGATGATATATGGATGCTAGATTTGGTGCTTGAGAACTTGTTTCTTCTAAAACAGCTAAATCCAACAGAAACTTTGATAGTCAATAAGAAGAATCGAAAAGAAATTTTCTACGTCAGGTTTAATTTAGGAGGCTTGTGCCTCAGGAATTTCCTTCAAATTCATTTTCACAGTCCTGACACAGAGCAATCCTATTCTTGTGAGTATTCAATGAGGCTTATTCACTAATGTGTTTAAGAGTGAACACTTACAGTGGTACCTCGGGTTACATACACTTCAGGTTACAGACACTTCAGGTTACAGACTCCGATAACCCAGAAATAGTACTTCGGGTTAAGAACTTTGCTTCACCATGAGAACAGGAATCGTGTTCCGGCGGCGCGGCGGCAGCAGGAGGCCCCATTAGCTAAAGTGATGCTTCAGGTTAAGAACAGTTTCAGGTTAAGAACGGACCTCCGGAACGAATTAAGTACTTAATCCGAGGTACCACTGTACAGTCCAGTCTGATGCATATTTACTTACAAGTAAGTTCTACCGATTTCAATAACATGAGCCCAGGTTGCAGCCCCATTCTAGCTGTTTGTTTATTTATTTTTTAAAAAATTCTCTGTAGATTTGATGTTCTTTAAATCTAAAGGGTTGGGTTTTTGTTTCGTATTGGACTTGTGACCTTGCTGAATCATAGTTACAACTGCTTGTGAACAGGCAGTGTCAGTAGCGTACCTCAAAATATATAGCACGATCTGTCTGTGTTCTTGTAATAATAGCCAGAAAACTTGGTTATATCTTTAGTGTACAAACTTTTGATGTCAATGCTAGTTTCCAATATATATCCTTTGTGACTTTCAAAGATTGAATAAGTAGAAGAACTCTGCTGAACATGAGCAAATATATACAGTTGCATTATAGAACTGGCTACATTCTTGTTTGGGAACCAGAGGGAGAAGATAGGTGCAAAATCAGATACAGAGCTGGTTGACACATGAAGGTATATCGGTTTATTTCTCTTTCCTTGAAGACTGGACACTTGATGACTAGCATTTAAATGCATGAATCGCCTCCACTGAGATTTACTACCTTGAATGGGTCTGAGGTGACATGAAAGTTCTGTTTATACTGTTTGACCTCTGATGGTTCATTTAAACATAAAAGTCATTGCGTGACCAGGTGCAACAGCCCAGCCCCCAGGGATCATAAGGAAGGAATAAAGACCTTGACAACGTGTTATGGAATTAAAATTAGGCCACAACTTTATTAAACTTCTTTATTAAACTTTAAACTTTATTAAACTTTATAAAACTATTAAAGGGATGCGGGTGGTGCTGTGGGTTAAACCACAGAGCCTGGGAATTGCCGATCAGAAGGTCGGCGGTTTGAATCCCTGTGACGGGGTGAGCTCCTGTTGCCCAGTCCCTGCTCCTGCCAACCTAGCAGTTCGAAAGCATGTCAAAGTGCAAGTAGATAAATAGGTACCGCTCCGGCAGGAAGGTAAACGGCGTTTCCGTGCACTGCTCTGGTTCACCAGAAGCGGCTTAGTCATGCTGGCCACATGACCCGGAAGCCGTACACCAGCTCCCTCGGCCAATAAAGCGAGATGAGTGCCACAACCCCAGAGTCGGTCATGACTGGACCTAATGGTCAGGGGTCCCTTTACCCTTTACCTTATTAAACTTCCAAATGTAGGAAGACCTTGGCTTAGGCCTTGGGCATGTATCCCTCCAAGCCGCACAGCTTGGGGAACTGGGGCACATCAGGGTAAATGGGATATGGGGGTGCTCTGTGAGACATATGCGTAGCAGGCAGCCCAGCCCATATCCCCACATGCAGGGTAGTTCACTGACGACCTTTCAGTGTACGGCCAGTGACAACCATATATATATAACCCCTTTAAGAGGGGACCCTGGAATCTCTGCCGCGGGGGGTGGTGGTGGTGAGTCACCACTTCACGCCCCCTCCCCCCCATATAGGGAAGAAAAGACTAAAGGATTCTACTTAAGGCCATAACCGCCAAAGCTGTGACGAACTGCTATGGGGAAGACAGAACCTGCCAATGCAGGAAAATTTCTTCCCAGTCCTTTAACAGCAAGCAGTCAAAGACTCTAGCAGCGCCCGCTACACAGGAATAAAAAGTTAACCTGCAACAAGAAAACATTAAACAAAGGGAGGGTTGGGAGGGTGAATTTCCAGAATCGACTGCCTGGCTATTGTCGGCTCCGCCATATATATATATATATATATATATATATATATATATATATATTTGCTTTCGTAGATTTTCACGGGTACAGGAATGTAGGTTTTGGTGTCTTCGGGTGTCTTCCCGTGTAAGAGTCGGGGTGTCTGTGCGACGTTTCGACACCAAAACATATATATATATATATATATATATATATATATATGCTTTCGTAGATTTTCACGGGTACAGGAATGCAGGTTTTGGTGTCTTCGGGTGTCTTCCCGTGTAAGAGTCGGGGTGTCTGTGCGACGTTTCGACGAGGTCTCACTCGTCATCTTCAGGCTGGTGCTTTCGGCTTCTTGTTACTGGAACAGAGCAGAGTCTGGTGTTTGAGTTCCTATAAATACTGTAGAGGGGTGTGGTGTATAGCCTCCAACGTTCTGGGCAGAGAGGAAGTTCCTAAATTAGTGTGCCTTTTCTTCTTTTGTTCCTTAATTACTTGAGGGATATCTTGGGTGATTTCATGAGTGATATTCTGAATATCACTGGGTGGGTCATTAAGTGTAGATTAGTTGCTAAAGCTTTCGTGTCTTGACCTCTTGAGCTTGTGAAGAGTTTTTCTGAGAAGATGGCTGTGCTGCATTTAGTTGTGCTCTGGCTTGGCTTCGTGTATAGGGGCGAGCTATGGTTTTGTGCCTTGTGCCAGCCAGATCTGTGTAGGGATTGCAGGGGGGTGCAGCATCCGGAGGTGCCACTATAGTTTGGCTACTGGATGGAGTCTGTAATATGTCTGTGGAGAGGGTCTGGGTTTGGGTCTGGTGTGGTTGATTGGTGACGGCGTTCTGTGTGCCTCTGGTTCTGGTGTCGGTTTTTGTGGGGAGGGCTAATTTCCAGATGTCTGGCAGGCGGGACGTGTCGTCACGCTTGTTCATGTTGTGAGGGTGTTTCTCTATCTCGATGGCTTCCATGATTATTCTCTTGTGGTGATGTTCCATGTTAAAGAGCAATTTGGAATCTGCAAAATTAATTTCGTGTCCTGTTTCTTTCATGTGTTGGAAAAGAGAGGAAGTTTTTTCTTCTTTTTTGACGGCATTCTTGTGTTCTGCGATACGCGCATTTATTCGTCTGTTTGTTTGTCCAATGTACGTGGCTGGGCAGACTTTGCAGGGTATTTCATAGACCCCTTGGTTTTCCAGCTGGATTTTGTCTTTTGGGTTTCTGAGGATATTGGCTATTTTTTGGTTGGTGCAGAAGGCTGTTTTGATATTGTGTTTATGGAGGATTTTGCTGATTTTGTCTGTAGTGCCCTTGATATAAGGAAGGAGGGCCATGCCATTGTTTTCTTCTGTGTCTTGGTTTTTTGGGGGTGTTTCTTTTTGGATTAGCTTCGTAACCCTGTTTTTCTGGTATCCATTGGCGATTAACACATTTGAGAGATTCTGTAACTCAGTTGTCAAGTGGTCTTTGTCAGCCAGGCGACTCTCATCTCCAGAACCAAACGCCTGGCTGACAAAGACCACTTGACAACTGAGTTACAGAATCTCTCAAATGTGTTAATCGCCAATGGATACCAGAAAAACAGGGTTACGAAGCTAATCCAAAAAGAAACACCCCCCAAAAACCAAGACACAGAAGAAAACAATGGCATGGCCCTCCTTCCTTATATCAAGGGCACTACAGACAAAATCAGCAAAATCCTCCATAAACACAATATCAAAACAGCCTTCTGCACCAACCAAAAAATAGCCAATATCCTCAGAAACCCAAAAGACAAAATCCAGCTGGAAAACCAAGGGGTCTATGAAATACCCTGCAAAGTCTGCCCAGCCACGTACATTGGACAAACAAACAGACGAATAAATGCGCGTATCGCAGAACACAAGAATGCCGTCAAAAAAGAAGAAAAAACTTCCTCTCTTTTCCAACACATGAAAGAAACAGGACACGAAATTAATTTTGCAGATTCCAAATTGCTCTTTAACATGGAACATCACCACAAGAGAATAATCATGGAAGCCATCGAGATAGAGAAACACCCTCACAACATGAACAAGCGTGACGACACGTCCCGCCTGCCAGACATCTGGAAATTAGCCCTCCCCACAAAAACCGACACCAGAACCAGAGGCACACAGAACGCCGTCACCAATCAACCACACCAGACCCAAACCCAGACCCTCTCCACAGACATATTACAGACTCCATCCAGTAGCCAAACTATAGTGGCACCTCCGGATGCTGCACCCCCCTGCAATCCCTACACAGATCTGGCTGGCACAAGGCACAAAACCATAGCTCGCCCCTATACACGAAGCCAAGCCAGAGCACAACTAAATGCAGCACAGCCATCTTCTCAGAAAAACTCTTCACAAGCTCAAGAGGTCAAGACACGAAAGCTTTAGCAACTAATCTACACTTAATGACCCACCCAGTGATATTCAGAATATCACTCATGAAATCACCCAAGATATCCCTCAAGTAATTAAGGAACAAAAGAAGAAAAGGCACACTAATCTAGGAACTTCCTCTCTGCCCAGAACGTTGGAGGCTATACACCACACCCCTCTACAGTATTTATAGGAACTCAAACACCAGACTCTGCTCTGTTCCAGTAACAAGAAGCCGAAAGCACCAGCCTGAAGATGACGAGTGAGACCTCGTCGAAACGTCGCACAGACACCCCGACTCTTACACGGGAAGACACCCGAAGACACCAAAACCTGCATATATATATATATATATATATATATATATATATATATATATATAATTTTCAACAGTAATTAAACATACTTTTACATCTTATTCAAATTTTTGACTTCCATCAATCCTGTCTGAAAATTTGCCAATCTAATCTCTCAGTATGCATTTCTTATCTTCCCTATTACATTTCAAACTCATAACCAATATCTCTATCTTTTTCTACTTTGTAACACTTCGTATATTTCTCCTTACAAAACTTCTTGTAGTCCTACTAGCGTAACTTGTTGATTACAGTTGCTCTTCAAATAATTCATATACTTCTTCCAATCTTCTGTAAATCTCTGGTCCTGCAGGTTTCGAATCCTTCCTGTCATTTTGTCCAATTCTGCATAGTCCATTAATTTTGTCTGCCATTCTTCTTTCATCGGATCCACCCCTTATTTATAAATGGGGCTGGCCCCACCTCCCAGCAAGAAATTTGATTACAGTGGTACCTTGGGTTACATACGCTTCAGGTTACATATGCTTCAGGTTACAGACTCCGCTAACCCAGAAATAGTACCTCGGGTTAAGAACTTTGCTTCAGGATGAGAACTGAAATTGCGCAGCAGCGGCAGCGGGAGGCCCCATTAGCTAAAGTGGTGCTTCAGGTTAAGAACAGTTTCAGGTTAAGAACGGACCTCCGGAACGAATTAAGTACTTAACCCGAGGTACCACTGTACTGAGGCTGGGTGTGAACCTCCAAAAAGTAACACTGAGAGGCAAGCCAGCCCCCATCTACTATTAAGTTCCCTGGAAACTGTAGCCCCGCATGTGATCCCGCAAAGCATGAGTGCTCATTGCTTGATGTTGCAATCATGAAGCGATGGCCATGCATGGATGCAGCAGGCCTTAGTATTAGATAGGTTCATACAAAGATACCTGATACATTTATCACTTAGAATAGAATCATAGAATCATAGAGTTGGAATAGACCACAAGGGCCATCGAGTCCAACCCCCTGCCAAGCAGGAAACACCATCAGAGCACTCCTGACACATGGTTGTCAAGCCTCTGCTTAAAGACCTCCAAAGTAGGAGACTCCACCACACTCCTTGGCAGCAAATTCCACTGTCGAACAGCTCTTACTGTCAGGAAGTTCTTCCTAATGTTTAGGTGGAATCTTCTTTCTTGTAGTTTGGATCCATTGCTCCGTGTCCGCTTCTCTGGAGCAGCAGAAAACAACCTTTCTCCCTCCTCTATGTGACATCCTTTTATATATTTGAACATGGCTATCATATCACCCCTTAACCTCCTCTTCTCCAGGCTAAACATGCCCAGCTCCCTTAGCCGTTCCTCATAAGGCATCGTTTCCAGGCCTTTGACCATTTTGGTTGCCCTCCTCTGGACACGTTCCAGTTTTCAGTGTCCTTCTTGAACTGTGGTGCCCAGAACTGGACACAGTACTCCAGGTGAAGTCTGACCAGAGCAGAATACAGTGGCACTATTACTTCCCTTGATCTAGATGCTATACTCCTATTGATGCAGCCCAGAATTACATTGGCTTTTTTAGCTGCCGCGTCACACTGTTGGCTCATGTCAAGTTTGTGGTCAACCAAGACTCCTAGATCCTTTTCACATATACTGCTCTCAAGCCAGGTGTCACCCATCTTGTATTTGTGCCTCTCATTTTTTTGTGCCTCTTATTTCCTTTAGACATTAGCATGAATCCCTCAGAAAAGCCATCTTACAAATGAAAAAAAAAGGCACTTAAGTCAGCAGGGTATATTATTACAACAACATTTTGTTGCAGTATGTTATCCTCTTACAGGAAGATCTCACAGGGAGATCTTTGCAAAGGCCATCTTGTTTAGATTGTATCTGTCTTTGTTTGCATATGTAATCCAAACACCGCAGGAGAATAAGGAGCTATAACAATGAACTGAATGGGACCCTAGCTGGCTCATCAGAATGGGGTGCATTTTATGAGGAAGGTTTGCTGGAGGTTTGCTGGAATGAGGCACTGTGGACGCGTGAGGCTTTATGGAATATGGCTACATCCTGAAAATCAGTTATGGGGCAGTTCAAGCAAAAGACACATTTTATTGCCCCTAGACAGCTATAAAACAGAGCTCAGAAGTTCACATTTAGTCGAATCATCCTAGTAAGAAGGTCCATTTTAAAAGCTGAAGGAAAAGCAGTGTGCTTAGCCACATTTATTATTTATTGTTATTAGTTATCAACCTTATTTGTTGCACAAACAATCTCTAAGTGACTTCCACTGGAACACAAACACACTTTATAGAAATAAGCAAAATAATATAACACATTAATATTCCATACAACATATTTTTGGGGGGAGGGGGTCAAAGAAAACCTGCATAACAGTGATAGAAAAGATTGGCAGCATACTTACAATAAAAAATAATAATACTCCCACCCATTAACCAGCAGATAAAAACAAAACAAAACACTCAAGACCGATACCTGCTTCCTGGCCCAAAACATATGCACATCGACACAACATTATTTTTAAAAAATCTACACACCCAGAAGTTTAGTGTCAAGCCCAGCTTTTGTAAGTCTGGGTGGTGGTGGTCCTCCATGGATGTTACTGTGTCTCTCCTCTCCTTTCAGGGGTACCAGCAGAAAAAGCAGAATAGGGAATGGTAAAAGCTTCCCTGTTTTGCAGTTGTTCCGGCTCCTCCTCCTCCGCTGCTGGTGTCATTCCATATTACTATATAATAAAAATGTAAGGATATTGTCACAATGCAGTTTGGCTGGTGACAGGTAGGGTTACAAACTACAGCATGACAACAGAACAGCAAAGTTGGAGGGTAAGGAAGGGTGAATGTTAAGTGGGGTTGGGGAGCAAACTGACCAGAGTTAGTAACCCCTAGTACAGTGGTACCTCGGGTTACAGACGCTTCAGGTTACAGACGCTTCAGGTTACAGACTCCACTAACCCAGAAATAGTACCTCAGGTTAAGAACTTTGCTTCAGGTTGAGAACAGAAATCGTGCGGCGGTGACAGTGGGAGGCCCCATTAGCTAAAGTGGTACATCAGGTTAAGAACAGTTTCAGATTAAGAACGGACCTCCAGAACGAATTAAGTTCTTAACCCAAGGTACCACTGGACTGCTATGTTATATAGCAATGGCAACTGAAGATGTTAGGTGGTGTCAGGTGACTTTAAGGAGAGTTCCCTTTATCTGTATCACATCTGGAGTGCACTAAAGGCACATTGCTGCTAATCAGAGAGTAAAGAAGCCCTGTTCTGTTACAGCGTTTACCATATATGATGGCTGCAAAATGGGCCATATCTGGGGTTCTGTGGAGAATTTTGAAAGTTTTTATTGAGGGCTTCTGGCATAAGAATGATGTATGAGATGGTGTAGCAACAAATGCTGGGTGTCAAAGGAGGGAGAAGGGCTCCATACCAGTGCAAACTCCCCATAATTCAGTTTAATAAAAAAAATTAAAAATTGTAAAACATTAGATATTAAAAATTTCCCAATATAGGGTTGCCGTCAGATGTTTTTTAAAAGTCAGATAGTTGTTTATTTCTTTGACATCTGATGGGAGGGCGTTCCACAGTGGGACTCTGGTTCCTCTGCCTGGTTCCCTGTAACTTCACTTCTTGCAGTGAGGGAACCGCCAGAAGGCCCTTGGCGCTGGACTTCAGTGTCCGGGCTGAACGATGGGGTTGGAGACGCTCCTTCAGGTACACTGTTTGCATCATGCATGAATATATTTGCAGTCGATAGACTATTCAGTGGGATTCTAAAAACAGCAATTAAGGTCCTGGTGTTTGAAAAAAGTTCCAGGGTCCTATTAAAGCTGTGTAGATTGCTTGTTCCATATTTACTGGTCAGTGCCAGAACTTAGCAAGAGAGCTGTACAGTTACAGAAGAATTCAACATTTGCTTACATAGTAAATGTAAAATATTGGATATATTGCTGATAGTTAGTTACTGAGCGAAGTTCGGAATGCTAGTAAAGGTAAAGGTAAAGGTAAAGGGGACCCCTGACCATCAGGTCCAGACGTGGCTGACTCTGGGGTTGCGGCGCTCATCTCGCTTTATAGGCCGAGGGAGCCGGTGTACAGCTTCCGAGTCATGTGGCCAGCATGACTAAGCTGCTTCTGGTGAACCAGAGCAGTGCACGGAAACGCCGTTTACCTTCCCGCCAGAGCGGTGCCTATTTATCTACTTGCACTTTGAAGTGCTTTCGAACGGCTAGGTTGGCAGGAACAGGGACCGAGCAATGGGAGCTCACCCCGTCACAGGGATTCGAACCGCCGACCTTCTGATCCCTTTACCTTTACCTTTCATGTGGCAATACTTACCCTTTGGAATTATCTCCTGCTACACAAGAGACAGGCACTGCCTCTAATGTTCTGTTTTGGCTCCTGTTGAAGACCTTCCTTTCTCAACGAGCTTTTTAAGTGGCAATTTTTATCCCTGTCTGTATTTGCGCTGGATTTCAAAGTGCTTTTAATATATGAAATTGTTTGAATGGTTGTTTTTTTATATGCAATTGTTTTTATTGTTGATGTTTTCATTGTTAAATCATTTCGAGGTATTTTACAGGAAGTGGTTCATGAAAGGAATTAAATGAATAAATGCATACATTTGTTTGTAAGTACTGAGCTATTTAAATAATTGAAATAACACTACAGGAATCCAAATGCTTTGGTTTTCCTCCTTGTTTCTCTGACATCTAATGGCTGGCTGGTTTAGAAAGGAATTTTGCCAGACCGTTTGAGAAGAAGCAATTCTTCCTCTGTGTCCCTTTAAGCGAGTGGGCCTTTCCCCCTCCAAACCATGATGAGTGCTTCTTCTGCTCTGTAATTGTCTCAATTATTATGATGTCACAATGGCAAATGAAAAATAGTAGTGGGTAGCTGCTGCCATTTATTTTTATTTTTTGGTTGGTGAACTTAGCCACTGCTGGGCCAAGTCAATCTGTGGCTGCGTACACATCTCAGGCTTAAAAACACAGCTAGGTTGTCCCTCCCCAATGTGGATTAAAGCACATTGGCCAAGAAACACTCCGAAAGCATAGTATTTCAGAAAAAAGCAACTAGATACATACAGGATATAGGGACGCGGGTGGCGCTGTGGGTTAAACCACAGAGCCTTGGACTTGCTGATCAGAAGGTCGGCGGTTCGAATCCCCGCGACGGGGTGAGCTCCCATTGCTCGGTCCCTGCTCCTGCCAACCTAGCAGTTTGAAAGCACATCCAAGTGCAAGTAGATAAATAGGTACCGCTCCGGCGGGGAGGTAAACGGTGTTTCTGTGCGTTGCTCTGGTTCGCCAGAAGCGGCTTAGTCATGCTGGCCACATGACCCGGAAGCTGTACATCGGCACCCTCGGCCAATAAAGCGAGATGAGTGCCGCAACCCCATAGTCGGTCACAAGTGGACCTAATGGTCAGGGGTCCCTTTGCCTTTACCTTTACATACAGAATAGCAGAGGAGTAACATTGCTTCCCAAACACAAGACAGTTCAGAATTACAACAGGGGTTCGAGGGAGGTCACAGCTCAAAGGCAGATGAGGGGAAAAGCTGGGAAATAATGGGAGAGGAGGAGGAGGCAGAGCTGGAGCAACTGGCTGGCACGTTATCACTAGAAAGCATCCCAGACCCACCATCTCCAGAACCCTTAAAAGTAGGAGAGCAAAGAGTGGGATGCAGATGGCCCTAAGTGGTAAGCATAAAGGTGTGTTGCTGTTGATGCATGAGGAAGTGGGAGAAAAGGGTGTGTGTGTGGAGATTTACTCAGAGGCTGTATTCTCAAGCCTCTCTCTGTAAATACTGAATAAAAAGCAGATGGTAAGAACTTTTCCTTGTCTTATCGGTCCTGGCAACAGCCATGGGGGTTGACTCCTCTGCCACCTGAGAGTAACATACCCCAAACTGACATATATGACAGGCCCTAGATTGTACATTGTCAGCCTTTATATCCCCTCCCCTCTGATTCTTTTCTTCTTCTTCATTACCCACCATTCACCCTAAGGCCCCAGGGCTGGTTACAACATCGAAACACAATTTTTAAAACGGATTAAAACAATGTACAAGTTGTTACAAAAGAACTTATCTCTTCACTTCACTTTGGGGCTACCTTTGAAGGTGACCCGGAAACTACAACTAATCCAGAATGTGGCAGCTAGACTGGTGACTGGGAGCGGCCGCCGAGACCACATAACACGGTCTTGAAAGATCTACATTGGCTCCCAGTACGTTTCTGAGCACAATTCAAAGTGTTGGTGCTGACCCTTTAAAGCCCTAAACGGCCTCAGTCCAGTATATTTGAAGGAGCATCTCCACCCCCATTGTTTTGCTTGGATACTGAGGTCCAGCGCCGAGGGCCTTCGGGCGGTTCCCTCACTGCGAGAAGCCAAGTTACAGGGAACCAGGCAGAGGGCCTTCTCGGTAGTGGCGCCTGCCCTGTGAAACGCCCTCCCACCAGATGTCAAAGAGAAGAACAACAACAGACTTCTTTTAGAAGACATCTGAAGGCAGCCCTCTTTAGGGAACCTTTTAATGTTTAAGAGACCACTGTATTTTAATACTTTGTTGGAAGCCGTCCAGAGTGGCTGGGGAAACCCAGCCAGATGGGTGGGGTATAAATAATAAATTCTATTCTATTCTATTCTATTCTATTCTATTCTATTCTATTCTATTCTATTCTATTCTATTCTATTCTTCACAGATGTTCTCTATTCCTCTCATCGTTGCTTTCAGATCTCCCAGTCCACACGTACGCCATTGTTGGTAGAAAGCTGCCCAACCCCTAGCTGCTCATCGGTTCTCCATTCTCCTGTATCCACCAAATTAACCTGCACCCATCCCAACTCTCCCCTTAACATCCATTTCCAGTCATATGAATCTTCTTACCTGATCTGAGTTTGGCCTCTTTTGAGGACCTGATTTCCTCCTACCATTTCTGAGAGGCTGAGATGATGCAGTTTGCCAGTGGTAGTTTCAGGACAAGATCTTGTAAACCATTCAGTTCACCATGACTCTCTGGGTAATCCACCCTAAGTACAACTGCTGGTTGTACATTGAGCCTGACCATCCACAAAGCTTTCTTCGTTTCCACGGAGACTGGGGTCTGAACATTGTGACATGTGAAGCAAGGAAGAAAACTCCCCAGTAAGACATAAGCAGCTAGGTGGGGAATTCTGCTGTGGTGCATGCCAGGTGTAGATCAGCAAGTATTGTTGCAGAGATGGGAAAGCTGAAAGTAGGAACAGGGGATTATATTTTTTTTCAGGTTATTTCAGGCTCTCTCTGGGGGATAGGTGTGTGAGGGAGAGTGAAGAGCCCTCTTTAGTTGAGAGATAGAATTAGTTAATCTTTATTGACCTGTTGATGATTTTACAGTTGTAGAATACTCTCCCTTTTCTGTCAGAATGCCATTGAAGCTCATTTGTGTGGCCTTTTCAGCAGGGACAAAGATCTCCCTGGGGATCCTAGCATTCCTGACCACTGACAGCTTAGCAGGGGCTGATGGAAGATATCAGACTGCCCACCCCTGCAAGTAAGAACTTGCAGAAAATGTCAAAACATTTTGAATAATTTTACAGTGGTACCTCGGGTTACATACACTTCAGGTTACATACGCTTCAGGTTACAGACTCCGCTAACCCAGAAATAGTACCTCGGGTTAAGAACTTTGCTTCAGGATGAGAACAGAAATCGTGCTCCGGCGGCGCGGCAGCAGCAGGAGGCCCCATTAGCTAAAGTGGTGCTTCAGGTTAGGAACAGTTTCAGGTTAAGAACGGACCTCCGGAACGAATTAAGTACTTAACCCGAGGTACCACTGTATTTAAATCATTTTGACCCAGAACCATTTTTCGCAGGAAGTCTAATAATGTAAGAGCTTAATTACACAAACATTCAGCGCATGATAGAAATTTTATACCATGGATTTAGATAAAATGTTTCAAAAGACACACTTGCGAGCCATCGGTGGGGAGTTAGTTAGAGAATTGCTAGCCATCGGAACTTGGCTGAAAAGAGGTGCTGCTAGGTTTATTTTTCTCCCTTTTGTTCTCTGTCACTCAAGAAACCTGGGAGTTTCACAAAAGGCTATATAAAAATCCAGGCGGCTGCTGGATTTTATATTTTCAAAAATGGGGCATCGGCCATTATTTGCTTCTATGTCCTGAAACCCGAACAGTTTCTGGCTCAGGGGAAATTTGAATGGGCAACTTCCTAGCTCACAGCTTACACTAAAGATCAACTTCCCTTGTTGCCCATAGCATACAGTGAAAATAGGATTCCTAATGAAGCGGATTTAAGTAGGTGAAGTAACATGATTGCTCACCATGATTAGCAATCAGGTCTACAGTGATTGTGGGGCTGGACAGTTTAAGAAAAAAATCAATAATATTCCATTTTTTATTGCAGACTGTGGTTTGCCTTGTTTTTTCATTTGTTCAGAATGTATTTCCACAGTGTTGGGAGATGCACAGCATAACAATGCTTTTGGCTGCAGGTTGCTGACAGCTGCCTCTCCACCTGGTAAGATCCACAAGGGTGTAGGTTTTTAAGTAAGCCGGATCTGTCTGCGGTCTGACTTTTGCACATTCTGTCCACTATCAAAGAATTACACATCCTATCTAGCTGTCCATCTAATCGCATTTCTTTCCATCCATCCTCTCAAGAGATCAGGGTAGCAAGACAGGAGATATTCCCGTTTTCATCCTCGGGTTGGGCTGAAAGAAGTTACATAACTGAGAAAGGATTACCATCTTGGTCCTCCTAGTCTAAAGCAAAACTCTATCCATTATGTCACACTGGCTTTACCAATGTCTTTAGGGTTGTTTGTGTGACAAGGCCCCAGGCCCCATAATTCCCTAATATATAATAAACACACACGGACACGATAATTTAGATTAATGGGCAAAAAAGGCCACAACTTTATTGGTTACAGATGTGAACAGTTTGGCTTAGGCACTGGGTGAAACCAGACAATATCCTGACTCCTGCCCATCTGCAGGGAGTCACACTAAGGGTAAACCACCAGTAGGGGGAGCCCTTTGACATACGTCAAATTGGGGCACCCTCTGGGTCCCCAGTGGGTTGTGGTATGGTCCTAGCCCACTATCAACTTCATACAGGATCCACACCCCCAGATCCTTTTAACAGGAAACCCTTATCAAGGAGGGGCAGGCAGAGGCATCAACCTCCCCTCCCATCACAAAGACTTACCCAATGCCTAACCTCACAAAGTTGTGACGATTGCTACAAGGTAGGCGAAAACCAAGTGGCTGGTGCCAATTTGCCAAGTGGAAAAACTCCTGTCATAGCAACAAATAAAAAGAGGGCGGGTGGGCTGGGAGATCTGCTGAGAAGACGAAATGAGGCCACGCCCCCAGCCACCCGATTGGTCAGTTGGGGACGTGACATGACCAGGAACCCCCATGATGTGGGCGGCATCCCTCTGCCCCCAATCTGCGTCACTGGAGGTTCTGGGTTCCAGTCCGCAACACTTACCCCCCAGGGAAGGGGAGCGGATTTATATGAAGTGTACAGTGCTATCCTAAACCAACTTAGGCAGAAATAAATCAAATCCAATGTGGTTTACTCCCATAGCAAGTGTCCTTAGGGTGCAGTCCTAAACATATGTAACTAGAGAACAAGCCCCACTGAACGCAGGGGGCATTACTTCTGAGTAAACTTGCACGTTGTCTGGAAAGAGTAGTGTCCCCCCCCCTGAGTGCTTAAGATGATAAAGGAATCATTGTCCAAGGCGTGCTCCACTGCCATTTCTGCCCACAGGTTTTCTCCTTCTCGAAAAGCCTGCAAAACCTATTTGACTGCCGGCACAGGGGGACAGAAGAAAATAGTGTTTACATTGCGGGCAACGATTCCTATGTTGAACACTGTTAGAAGTCATTTTCTGTATCCTGACACTTCCTGAGAGGTGTTGAATTTTTTTCTTGATGGTGGCAGGTCATTGCAGCTAATAAGGAAGGTAGCAGACTTATACCCTTCTAAGATAAGGGATCACGGAGCCCACTCTTTGCTTTATGAGTCTTCAGGTGACAGGTTTGTTTCTCTGTGGCTGATATAGATAGTAGGGATGCAAGCATCTTCCTAAGCTTGCTTTATGCCTCCAAGCCTTTTGTTCGGTCTTCCAGAAGAATCAGTCTGGGTTCCTTCTCTGGGCAATCACTCTCTCCACCCACAGTTTGACTAGGAAGCAGAACGTTAAATCAGATTCGCCCCCCCCCTCCAGTGTGTCTCTTCCAAACAGTTCTGCATCACAGAGCTCCAAAAATTTACAGCCTCAGGATACAATGCTTCAAGGTTAATGCAGTCAGCCTTCGACAGCCTTTCTCCAGAAAAAAAATTATACACCTCTTCGTATGAGAACAGCTGTGCTGCTGTTCCGACATCAAACGTTCCAGCTGTTTCAGGTGACACAAACTGCTTCTATTTGTCTTCCCTCTCCTCTTTGCACTTTAGAAACGTGTCCCCCCCCTTAAAATATGCAGTGGAGAATAAAATCTAGTAGATGGAGAGTCTGCTCCAGGTAATTCATGTGCCTGCATTTAAGCCTAGTGTGAGCACATAGTGTCTTCTGAATCAGGCGAAACTCCACAAGGACTGGACCATTGCCTGGGGGCAGTGATGGCAGAGAAACTTCCCACATGTGAAGTGACAATAAAATTGCACCAGATATTTTCCACTTTGAGAGGCTGGGGATATAACTAAGCATTTTGGTCAGGTAAAAATTAATCCCTTCAAAAAAGCAAACCAAAGGTATTTATCACATTTTGAGAAAGGGGGATTCTGTTTGGAGTCCTTGTTATCACCTGTAGCTGCTGCTTCCTGAACTAAGTCCACATGAGTCATCCCACCCAATCAGGGATTATTATTTGAATAATCAAATAAGGGAGGGGTTTTTTGTGGGAGGGGGACACTGTTGAATAAAAAATGTAGCCACAAAAAACACTGAGTAGTTTTGGCTCAGCCGTAGGTGATAGCGAGCATGGTTCGTTTGAAAGCCCTGTTCCTCACTCTAATCATATGGGAATATGATGAAGGACACCAAATTTGTGTGATGATCTCTTAACTCTTGTATCTGTGGCTCTGATGAGAATGGTGAATAGCACCCAATGAGGTCACTTCTTGAGCTGATTGTAATGAGACCACAAAATTGCCCAATTACCTATTCACACAAATGATTGTCAAAATCAGAGAGAAGGGGGGGGGGAGGGAGCGGTGGAATTAATCCCCTCTGCTTGAGGGCCGGAAGTCATGCTGTGTTGGTTGGAGCAAAGAACTTCATTTGAAGATTTTTAAAAAAGGTACTTGCAGTTTTGAAACTGCCAAAGACATAAAGAGAGAGGCTAAAAGTGTCGGTGTCAGAAACCCACCCAATGAATAAAGACCCAAGAGTCAAAGTTGTCTGGCCTTAGGCTTTTTCTGGGGAGGGGGTGAATTAGTGCGTTACTCCCATTCCTTTGACAAGATGTGATATCTTAGGGCACCCTGATAAAGGGGTCTTGGGTGGAAGTTCCTGCCCTGAAGCTCAAGGTGAGCAGATGGGCTAGAGGACGTCCAGTAGTGGCTAGGAGAGGACCAGTTTAGTTGATCTGCATCATGAGTTGGCCCTTAACCCAGGCACAACCCTGTTTAAATTTCAGCCATCAGGTGGGAGGCTGATTCAGAATTCCTACCCAATGCCTAGGCCAAGGCCTACCTACATCTGTAATCAATAAATTTGTGGCCAATTTTAACTCCAGAATGTTGTTGCACCACTTCACTGCTTCACCTCTTCCCGTCCCTGGGTGCACTGCATCTGGGTCTGCAAACTCATCCAAGGAATAGAGACCCAAGAGTTAATTTACAATATGTACCTAACCCTATTAATAAATTTAGTATCATATTACTGTCCTTGTTCACTGTATGCTGAAGCTGCTTACCATCATCCGAATCATCTTATCCATGTGGTGGCAGCTGCTTAAATATCACATCAGCCTTGTGGAATCAACCTATGAAAGAACGACTCCACTCTTCAAATAGACACCAAAGAAATCCATTCTCTTCCCAGTTAGCGGGGATGTTGAACCTGTGGTTTTTCAGATGTTGTTGGAGCCAGTGTGGTGTAGTGGTTAAGAGTGGTGGACTTGTAATCTGGTGAACTGGGTTCTATTCCCCGCTCCTCCACATGCAGCTGCTGGGTGACCTTGGGCTAGTCACACTTCTCTGAAGTCTCTCAGTCTCACTCACCTCACAGAGTGTTTGTTGTGGGGGAGGAAGGGAAAGGAGAATGTCAGCCGCTTTGAGACTCCTTTGGGTAGTGATAAAGCGGGATATCAAATCCAAACTCTTCTTCTTCTCTTCTTACAGCAACCCACATCCCTGACCATTGGCCATGGGGCTTGGGGGTGATGGGAATTGTAGTCCACAACGTCTGGAGATGCTAGAGGTTCGCTATTGTTGTATATCACACTCATGTACATTGAGTCAAGTTATTTGTGCTGACTGCTCCAATATGCAGTGGCTCTCCACGTTTCCGGACAGAGGCCTTTCCCAGCCCTGTTATCTGAGATACTTTAACTTGAGGTGGCATGGATCGTTCCTGAAACCTCAGTCGTGTAAACCATGTGTCCCAACATTAAGCCATGGTCCTCCCACAACACACTGAACTGAAAGCTACATTGTGAAGCCTTTGTTTTTCGGCTTCATATGTGTCCTGTTGGATCATAGCGATATAATTTTCTTTCATATTCAGAAGAGCATGACTGTTTTGAAAAATGAACAGTATGAATGTGGCCTCTCACAGTTATCCATGTTATTCATGTGTGGGGATGTTTGTGAAATTTTGCCAAATATTCTCAGAGAGGGGAAATGTAATTTTCCAACTATTTGATGGGTGTCTGTGAAAAAGAAAATTCCCAGAAAAATTCTGAGAAAAATCCCTTTAAAAAATAAAATTGGGCTCCCTTAATGTTGAATGAAATGCTATTGCTCATAATGATAGATAAAAGAAGCAGTGGGGAATAGGATCCAAGCCCATCCCTTACTCCAACAATATCAAGATACTACAGGTTTGCTCCATAGTTGTGCTCAAAATCCCCCAACCTATATATGAGTGGATAAGTTGGGAGGGCCACTTCACTGAATATTCTTGAGTGGGGCCTAGAATTCTTCAGCAGCCGGGGGTGAACCCACAACTGGATATTCTCAGAGAATTTCTAATAATATTCTTTGCTGAGAAATTCTGGCTCATCCCTGCCTATAGTAACAGTTTGGTTCTTGATAATCCAGTGACAGGTCAACAGTTCGTACCACTCATGATACAGCTGATCTTTTATGTTATATCCATCTAAGTGATACTTAGAGTAGACCTGCTGAAATCAATAAACTTGTTAGTCATGAGAACAATAGTATATGCTGACAATTCTTGGAAAATGCTAAGAGGTGAAAATTGACTGTGCTATTGAAAGCACCTGGTGGTTCTTGAGATGTTTTGATGGATATCATAAACAAATCATGGGAAATGTTCACTACTGGTAAATGATGGAAATGAGTATTAGATAAATACCAGGGCATTACGACATTTCCCACTGGTCTCAATAAAGCATAAGAATTGCAAGTAAATGTCAACATTCATTGAGTTTCTAATATTTTTCGCAAACACGTGCTGTTCCTGGCTAACACCAGGTGATAATTAAAAACTCACAAAAATCTCCAAGCAGCTATAGTTTCTAACTTAGCTGGCTCTATCCATTAACATTTTAAGCTTCAGCACTATGCTTTGAATATGGTTTCTGTGGTAGAGCAATTGATCAATTACCGGAAGACAGTGTGTTTAATTGTAACCTTTTATTGCAATCCTCAAGATGCTTTGTTCCTGAAGTGTCAATCTAAACTGACATATCCCATTGTACAAAGACTTGGTTATATCCTCTTGGCGCAGCTATAATTACAGTTAAGCTAGTGAATGCTGCTACCAAAGCAAAGTATTTTATTGTCAGCTCAGAGGCATTTATAATTGCTGGTACTTGTTTTGAGGCTAGTGGGAACCCATCAAAAGGCAATGTTGGTCTACATTGTACCTCACCCAGCCAGCAGATAGCTTTCCCATGGACAGCTGTATTTGTAGTTTTGATGCACGAACTGAGAGAAATGCCAATAATGTTTAAATATCTCTTACATGAAGAATGCTTCTTTCCCCCTAAGATACTGGACTCAGGAGTTGCAGTATGTAAATTATCAACAGGTGTCTAGATTTTCTCCAGCAAGGTCAGATTCCATCTAATATAAACACACCACGACCAAATGAGCTTTTTCTCCCACAAGCTGTTTGATACGTCCTGTCAAGACCGCTTACAAAAATTGCTGTTCTCCGCAGATGCACAGCTTTTGCCACAGGCTCTCCCCTTACTAGAGATGGACTTTGTATTAATATGAAGCAGGCTTGTAAGGCCAAAGTGTAGATGCTGGAGGAAAAAATCCCTCGCTGGCTTTAATGCTCTTCATAATTCAGAAAACCTTTCTCATGAAACCACTGAGTTATATATAAATTGCTAAGCTCCAGCTAAGTGGTTGGGAAAAGGTCTGTTCATTTGCTTTCAGTGCTTTTCAAAATTGACCCATGACATCTGTGATCCAGCTATCTCGAGAATATGCAGTGCAAGTAGAAATTCACAAACCTGGTTGTTTTCCATTGCCCAGGGCTAGTGGCTAAGAGGAAGAATGGTCAGTAAACAGAGCTGTTTGCTGGCTTACACAGGTCTTCCAAGCAGCATGCCATAAACACGAGTAGGGCTTATGTCTTGCTTACTGTTAGTTTCTGTTTCCCTCACTGAGTAGCTGCCGGTAGTCACAAGACTATGTTTTCATTCCACAGTCCAGATACTGTTGGATTCCCATGGGAAAGGGAGACGGGATGTGACGTTTACTGTTTTCCTGTTTCCTTTGTACTGTCGTTTCTTTGTTGGAGTTGCTCTCTGCTTCCACAGAGACAAGATGTATATTTGTATGTTCTCGGTATAGCTTAGAAATAAAGCTTAGCAATGTAGCCATACCTGCCTCATCCTTTCGTTGCAGACTCTGGATTATACTCTGCTGGGCTCAAGCCAAGATGAGCCGTATCAGTTCAAGGGCCGGAGCTGACTTTGATTAACATGCTTCCCTAAACAGGGCTGCCTTCAGATGTCTTCTAAAAGTCTGGTAGTTGTTGTTCTCTCTGACATCTGGTGGGAGGGCGTTCCACAGGGAGTGCACCACTACCGAGAAGGCCCTCTGCCTGGTTCCCTGTAACTTGGCTTCTCGCAGTGAGGGAACCGCCAGAAGGCCCTCGGCGCTGGACCTCAGTGTCCTGGCTGAACGATTGGGGTGGAGACGCTCCTTCAGGTATACTGGACCGAGGCCATTTAGGGCTTTAAAGTTCAGCACCAATACTTTGAATTGTACTCGGAAACGTACTGGGAGCCAATGTAGGTCTTTTAAGACCGGTGTTATGTGGTCTCGGTGGCCGCTCCCAGTCACCAGTCTAGCTGCCGCATTCTGGATTAGTTGCAGTTTCTGGGTCACCTTCAAAGGTAGCCCCATGTAGAGCGCATTGCAGTAGTCCAAGCTGGAGATAACCAGAGCATGCACCACTCTGGCGAGGCAGTCCGCAGGCAGATAGGGTCTCAGCCTGCGTACCAGATGGAGCTGGTAAACAGCTGCCCTGGACACAGATTTGACCTGTGCCTCCATGGACAGCTGCAAGTCCAAAATGACTCCCAGACTGCACACCTGGTCCTTCAGGGGCACAGTTACCCCATTCAGGACCAGGGAATCCTCCACACCTGCCCGCCTCCTGTCCCCCAAGAACAGTACTTCTGTCTTGTCAGGATTCAACCTCAATCTGTTAGCAGCCATCCAACCTCCAACCGCCTCCAGGCACTCACACAGGACCTTCACCGCCTTCACTGGTTCTGATTTGAAAGAGCAGTAGAGCTGGGTATCATCTGCATACTGATGAACACCCAGCCCAAACCCCCTGATGATCTCTCCCAGCGGCTGCATATAGATGTTGAAAAGCATGTGGGAGAGGACAGAACCCTGAGGCACCCCACAAGTGAGAGCCCAGGGGTCTGAACACTCATCCCCCACCACCACCTTCTGAACACGGTCCAGGAGAAAGGAGCGGAACCACTGTATAACAGTGCCCCCAGCTCCCAGCCCCTCAAGACGGTCCAGAAGGATGCTATGGTCGATTGTATCAAAGGCCGCTGAGAGATCCAGCAGAACTAGGAAACAGCTCTCACCTTTGTCCCTAGCCCGCCAGAGATCATCAACCAGTGCGACCAAGGCAGTTTCAGTCCCATGATGAGGCCTGAATCCCGACTGGAAGGGATCCACGTAGGAGAAATGATTTTGAGGAGATATGGAATGTGTGTTTGTAGAATTTGTACTGTTAAAATGGAAAGGGGTCAAACCATGGCAAGAAGTGTTGAAATTTTGGAGGTTGCAATGGAATGGACTTGGTGGTGGGGTGCACATTTTTATTCTTATTTATTTTTTCTTATTATTTTGTAAAAAAAAAAAGAATAAAAGAATAGGGGTGGAGGGAATGGGTAGGTAGAAGAGAGGGGTAAATCATGATTCTTTCCCTCATATCTTGAAATGCTATTTACCTTGGAAATGGGAACAAAAGTTTCCCCAATATCCACTTAGTGTCAAGAGAAAAGTTAAATTAGATCCTCACTCCTCAAGCTTGTCTCAAGCTTGCTGCATGTCAGGCCAAACCAGTAAGAGCTACAGTCAACCTGACTTTTTAAGGCTAGCATCTTGTGACTTGCAGGCTACAATGAGATTGATTCGATTTTACCTACGGGGGGGGGGGGAATCACAGATGCTCATTATTAATGTTTTCTTTTAAATTTTAAAAGTATTTTATCAAGCTGTGGCCCCCAAAACCCTGAAATATATTTAAGTGGAATGCAATCACGTACATGTAGATTCAGATTTAAGTCTCGTCGTGTTAAATGATTCAAGATGTTCAGTGTCTGTGCGTCTTTACCAGCTGTTGCCTGCAACCTCCGGCATGGTGCAAAAACTTATGGCAGCAATTGCAATTCTCACCCACATTCAATGAAAACTGAAAGAACTCTGTCCCTTCGTAATCAGTGGTTCCCAAACTTCCAGGGACCACCTGAAAATTGCTGAGGGTTTTTGCTGAGACCACGTAATGATTTTTATGCCTGCTGTGGTAATTGTACCAGACATAGTGTAATTATATATTTATTGCTTTTATTTCTTGCGTTGCGTTTTATTGCATTGCAATTTGAATTCCACAGACTGAGAGACAGCCATAGGCGCCGACTCCATGGGGCCTGAGGGGGCCCGAGCCCCCTCAAAAATTCGTTTGGGGGGGCTCCGCCCCCCAATAATCTCGGGCGCCCCTCCAGCAGAGCGCCACCGCCGCCCCTCCCCCAGCCCAAAATGCACAGGGTCGGGCTGCATGCCTCCTGCCCTCCCTCCCGAGCAAAAGCTCCACCCAATTTCCTTCGGAGCTGATTAATAGGCGCAGCACGCTCTCCTCTATTCGCTCACGAGGAGGCGGCGCTACTTTATCTGCATATTCATGAGCTTATTTATTATTCATGAGCTTATTTATTATTCATGAGCTTTCGCGGGCTCCCCCAATATTTTTTATAAGTCGGCGCCCCTGGAGACAGCAGCTGATTCCAGGAGACAAAGTGAATTTCATGGCCAAGTGGTGATTTTCATCCTGATCTCTCTAGTCCTGGTTCACTTGATATCCTTGTCTGTTATTGCACATTCTGGGGGGGGGGGAGAGAAATGAATATCATGGGGGTGGATGGGTGGATAATGGTTTCTGATAGATATGGAAATCTATGGAGTCCTTTGTTAATCATCCTGTGTTACACCTTTAAGACTAACCAGTTCAGGCCACAATCCTGTACATTATCAGGGAGCAATCCTATGGAATTCTGTGGGGCCTGTGTCTGAGAAATGAACAATTTCCACACTAGAAATTGTGACAGCAGAGACCCCTTCTTTACCAAGGTAAGACTCTTAAATGCCAAGTATTATTAAAACTGCAATGTGTTAAATGTCTACTGTTTCTTTGCAAAGGAGGAGAATATGGAGAGAACCAGAATAGGTGGAAGCCACAAAACTGTTCTCTCAGCCCAGAAGCAACAGTTATAGTAGGAAGCCCTTCTGAATCCAGAGTAAGACATTTTTCAGTTTAGTTGGGCGCTTTTTGTAAAACAGTAATGCTTAAGTGTCCACAAGGGAGGAATATGCTGAGAAAACCAGAATCTGGGCATGCACCTGTGAATTGTCATTGACCACACACTCCTGACAATCTAGCAGCCCCACCAAGTATGCCACTGCATTGTCATGCAGAGGAAGTAAAAGGTTTGCTTCATGCTTGCAAAAGTAGTTCTGTGTTTAAATGGCACATTTTCAAGCACTGAAGTTCTGTTATCTCAGCCCTGCATATCTAAAGGCTTAGCTGAATGGGCTGAATAGAATCAGGATAGGCTTTTGAATTATGGTGCTGGAGGAGACTCTTGAGAGTCCCATGGACTGCAAGAAGATCAAACCTATCCATTCTTAAGGAAATCAGCCCTGAGTGCTCACTGGAAGGACAGATCCTGAAGCTGAGGCTCTAATACTTTGGCCACCTCATGAGAAGAGAAGACTCCCTGGAAAAGACCAGGGAGGGGAAGATTGAGTGCACAAGGAGAAGGGGATGACAGAAGACGAGATGGTTGGACAGCATGAGTTTGACCAAACTGTGAGAGGCAGTGGAAGACAGGAGTGCCTGGCGTGCTCTGGTCCATAGGGTCACGAAGAGTCGGACACATCTAAATGACTAAACAACAACAAGGCTTAACTATATATGCATTTACTTTTTTATAATAATTTTTATTACATTTTCTGTTTTACAATTTCAAATAAACATTTTCAAACTTTAAAATATCCAGTGACTTCCCTTCTTCACTTTCCATGATTCATTTTGCATTTCTTACACCCCTGCATATTTTACAATAACCATTCTATTTGATTTTCCACTATTATATCCATCAAGAATTATTTGTTGAATTTATCTTAATGCTGCCAGCATTTTCAGCTGTACACAGTTATTTTCCACATACTCAATAAACATTTTCCAGTCTTTTTTAAACGTATGTTCTTCTTGCTCTCATTTTGTATGTTAAATCTGCAAGTTGTGCATATTCTGTCAACTTGAATTGCCAATCCTCTTTAGTTGGGACCTTGCTCACTTTCCATTTTGGGGCTAACAAAACACAGGCCGCAGTTGTTGTGTACGTGAATAACCATTCTTGGTATCTTGGGATTTCAGTCTGGGTTATTCCCAGCAAAAAGGACTCTTTTTTGGGGGAAGGGGGAGTGTAGTTTCTCACTATATTTACTTCTAGGTCAGTGCAATGTTAAGGTTTTTTTCTTCTTCTTTGGGTGGATTTTGTGGGTCTGCTTCTGCCTAGAGGAAAATGCAAAGCTTGCTGCTGCTGTGGTTGCGGGCTGCAATCTTTCATGTTTTAATAATGCTGATTTTAGAGCAATCGATTTCAATAGCGGTTGTGTAACTCATTGCTTTCCAGAGTTAATGCCACATTAGGTTGCATTGGTCTCTTCTTCTAGTGATGGTAATCATTTCTGTTATAAAGCACCTCTGGGTGTTTACATGATTTGGTATCATACAAATTTGTTTGTTAATGTGGCGCAGCATGACAGCGAGATGCAAAATGCATTCATATGGAAGAGGAGACCAGATGGTTTGGTAACGATGTCTGGAAAATTTTCACTTAATGCTGTCAAAAAGGCATCTTGGCGAAATGAAATTATGGGGATATTTTGCACAACTGTTGGCAATGTCACCTGCAACGTGTTTTGGACTATAGATATATTTCACAAGTCTCCCATGAAGAAAACCATTTGATTTACCAATATTGAAATTGTGGCTAGCAGGACACCTGTGTAATCTCACATGTGCCTACTCAGAAGGAAGTCCCATTAAGTTCAATGGGGTTACCTCCCAGGTAAGTCCGCTCACCTTTTTGGTGGATGGCTTTGCAGCCTGACCATTCTGTTTGTCTCTGTGTTTACACATCTATTAGGGAACTGCAGGTCACGGGGTCTTGACACGCAAGTATAGGATTATAAGAAGAACCCCTGTTGCACCAGGACTATCTTTTCCAGCAACTTGTTTCCTACAGTGGCCAGCCAGACATGTCTGGGAAGTTCACAAACATGACATGGCAGCAGTAGTTGTTGTTTGCAAGCAATTGGTGATACATACCACCTCTGAACTGGAGGACTGCAACCTAAGAATGTCTGCCATAATGGCCGTGAGACACAATGATTCACTTCATATTTGAGAGGTGGAGGGAACTGGACTATAAGATGTGACCATAGGTTGATGGCAGAGCACATTCATGCATGAATAATAATAATAATAATAATAATAATAATAATAATAATAAATTTTATTTATATCCCGCCCTCCCCAGCTGAGCCGGGCTCAGGGCGGCTAACAACAATCAAATAAACAATCAAATAATAACACATTCTAAAAATATTTCATTATAAAAATTAGTTAAAATCAAATTGATGGCAACCGATTAAACAAAATTCTGTGCAGGTTGCCAGAGGAGGGAGTCAGGCTGCGCCCTGACCAAAGGCCTGGCGGAACAACTCTGTCTTGCAGGCCCTGCGGAAAGATGTCAGGTCCCGCAGGGCCCTAGTCTCTTGTGACAGAGCATTCCACCAGGTTGGAGCCGCAGCCGAGAAGGCCCTGGCTCTAGTTGAGGCCAGCCTAACCTCTCTGAGGCCTGGGACCTTGAGGGTGTTATTATTTGCAGACCGTAGGTTTCTCTGTGGGGCATACCAGGAGAGGCGGTCCCGTAGGTACGAGGGTCCTAGGCCGTATAGGGCTTTAAAGGTTAAAACCAGCACCTTAAACCTGATCCTGTACTCCACCAGGAGCCAGTGCAGCTGGTATAGTACCGGATGAATGTGATCTCGCAGCGAAGACCCCATAAGGAGTCTCGCCGCGGCATTCTCGCCGCGGCTGGAGTTTCTGGGTCAGTCTCAAGGGCAGCCCCACGTAGAGCGAGTTACAATAATCCAGTCTGGAGGTGACCGTCGTATGGATCACAGTGGCTAGGTCAGGGCGAGAGAGATAAGGGGCCAACTGCTTAGCTTGGCGGAGATGGAAAAATGCCACCTTTGTTATAGCTGTAATCTGCGCCTCCATAGAGAGGGAGGTATCGAAGATTACACCCAAACTCTTAACGGACGGTGCTGGCACTAATTGCACCCCCACAAGAGATGGGAGTTGCCCCCTCGATCCCATATCGTCCCGCCCCAGCCAGAGGACCTCTGTCTTCGAAGGATTTAACTTCAATCGGCTCCCACGTAACCATCCAGCCACAGCTTCCAGACATCTGGTCAGTGTGTCTGGGGCCGAGTCAGGATGGCCATCCATCAACAGATAGAGTTGGGTGTCATCAGCATACTGATGGCAACCCAGCCCAAAACTCCGGACAAGCTGGGCGAGGGGGCGCATAAAGATGTTAAAAAGCATCGGGGAGAGAATCGCACCCTGAGGCACTCCACACACCAAGGAGTGACGCGATGACAATTCCCCCCCAAGCGCCACCCTCTGTCCCCGATCAGAGAGAAACGAGCGCAGCCATTGAAGGACTGTGCCCTGGATCCCCACGTCGGCAAGGCGGTGGTCCAGGAGTTCGTGATCGACCATGTCAAAGGCTGCTGACAGATCTAGAAGAATCAGCAGCCCCGACCCGCCTCGATCCAGCTGCCTGTGGAGATCATCTGTTAGGGCGACCAGAGCCGTCTCGGTCCCATGACCAGCACGGAAGCTGGACTGGAATGGATCCAAAGCAGATGTTTCATCCAGAAACCTACCAAGCTGTTCAGCAACCGCTCTCTCAATCACCTTACCCAGGAATGGAAGATTTGAGACCGGTCGGTAATTGGATAGATCTAAGGGATCTAATGATGTTTTCTTTAAGAGCGGACGCACCACCGCCTCCTTCAGTTCCCCTGGGAATATCCCGGTGCCAAGGGACAAATTGATGATATCCCCCAGGGGGGCCCGCACCTCGTCTGGACACGCTCTAATCAGCCATGACGGGCACGGGTCAAAAGGACAGGTGGTGGGCTTTCCAGCTTGGAGGAATCTGTCCACATTGGCTGGAGATATCCGGTCAAAGTGGTCCAATACTGGACCCGAGGACAGTCGAGGGGCCTCCAGTTCCTTTATTGTATCCAAATTGGCAGGGAGGTCATGGCGGAGCGACAGGACCTTCTCCGCAAAAAAGCTCGCAAATGCCTCACAGCTGTGTGTCAGATTGTTATTTAAATTTGGCTGTCCTTCAAGGGACGTTAAAGACCGAATTATACTAAATAATTGTGCCGGGCGAGAGCTAGCGGATGCAATGGAGGCCGAGAAGTAAGACTTCTTAGCGGCCTTCACTGCCATCTCATAGGTTTTCATAAAAACCCTATAAGATGTTCTTGAGGCTCCGTCACGGGCACCCCGCCACACTCGCTCTAGCCGTCTGAGGTCCCGCTTCATTTTCCGAAGGTCCTCGGTAAACCAGGGAGCCCGGTTTCTGCGGGGTCGCAGAGGGCGCCTAGGCGCGATCTCATCGATGGCTGCCAGGAGCTGGGTATTCCAGCCCTCAACAAGCTCAGTCAGTGAGTCGCCAGGGGGAGCAAGGTCCCGCAAGGCTTGACGGAATCTATCAGGGTCCATCAGCCTCTGCGGGCGAGCCCAAATCGGCTTGCCACCTAAGCAGGGTGGGGGTGGAAAGTCAATCCTGGCTTTCAGAGCGTAGTGATCAGACCATGGCACCTTCATTGAAGGAGACATGATCACATCTATACCGACGCCAAAGATCAAATCCAGGGTGTGGCCTGCTTGATGTGTGGGGCCCGAAACAAACTGGGAGAGCCCTAGTGTCGCCATGGAAGATACCAGGTCCAGAGGCTGTGAGGAGGGAGTGGCATCAGCATGGATGTTGAAGTCCCCCAGTACCAATAGGTTGGGGAACTCCAAGGCCCAGCCGGCCACCGCCTCCAGCAGGCCTGACAGGGTGGCTGCTGGTGCGCTAGGTGGCCGGTACACCAGCCAGACAGCCAAGCTCACCTCGGAGCCCCACACTAGGCCAACACATTCAATGCCGGGGATCGATGGCGATGGTAGAGCCCTGAAAGAACAATCTTCCCGGATGAAGAAGGTCTCAGGTTCAAACTTTGGGCAGTGGGTTGGGAAAGCTGCAGTGGAACCCTCCCAGTGAAAATGCCAAGCATTTTTTTCTTCAAAAAAAAATTCCCCCTCAAAATCTCAAAGCCCCACACCCTTTCTTATCTCACACACAATTTATGCACCCTTCAATTTACAGAGGTGTTTCCTTCACTCTCCAGCTCTCTGCACCATTCGGCCAATCCCAATCCAAAAGTATAGCTATGGCAAAGAGGTGCCTCTCACATTTTTCTAAGAAAAATACGCACACAACTGACTGGGCTGTGGGAAATTCAACCCAAGTAGGAAAACTGTTACTCCATCTGTTGTTATGAAGCCTGTGCAGCAGAGCTAATATAGCAGATATGGAAGGAGCCCCCTGAATATACTCCACCATTTGATTTTGTGTCCAAAAGCAAGCAGCATAATCAAAATCTATACACAAATGGAAGTTCACAGCAAGCTGTGCTGGAGTGTAAACAGGACTGGGACATACAACAATTCCACATGTCTGTTCTTAAGGTGGTCACAAATTTCACTCCACAATGCCCCTGGCAATGCAACATCCCGCTGCCCTGACTCAGCAGCTCACCTGAGGCACAGGTACTGCACCCAGCTCTCTGTGAACAGGCCAGCAGCCTGGAAGTGCAGGGAGGGAGTAAGCAGTCAGAGAAGTTAGATATGACAAAAAGTGATGGGAATTGCCACACCGACTTGATGAAAAGGGGTTTTTGTTGGGGTGAGCAGTATTTAGCAATGCTAAAAGGTGATAGAACAAAACATCTCTAGGATAATAAAATATCCATATATCAGCAGTGGTGGGCACCTGAGGCGGCACGTGTGCCCTGCGCCCAGGGGCAGGGCCAGCCACCTGTGGGGGGCAGGGCTAGCCATCCACGGGATGGGTCGAGCCGGGGCAGGACACTCCGTGGGGCCGCTGAGGAGTCTGCCTGCCTCCTCCCATTCAGCTGCCCTACAACTGAGGGGGAGGCGACAGGAGGACCGTTTGGGGCAGCGTGGAGTCTGCAGGTGCCCAAGCCACTGCGTCACTCCCAGGAGAGATGTGTGGCTTGGGCTCACTGCAGGCCCCACAGTGAGTGACACCCGACATTTTGGCGCCCCCCTCAATGGTGACACCCGGGGCGGCCCACCCCCATTGCCCCCTTCCTCCGCCCATGTATATCAGTCATCTGAATTGAAAAAAATATATACACACAAATATATACTAATAAAGGAAGTGGCGCAAGAAAACCCTGATCTACCACCTGGCAGTGGCATCACTTTATAGTATAGGGGCTACCAGTCTTTTCCCCACTTTAAAATAAAGTGTAGTGTGGCTCATTTACATTTTAACTAACCCAGAATGCTTTCACTACAGAAAGAGTAGGAGGTTCAATAGCTTATTCTGCCTACCACCTCCAACCTTATCTGGAGAGAGCTCTTGGTGTTGCTATTAATGCCTTTGTTCCTTTCCCATGGTTATTTTAGTTTGAAGTTGTGTCATCATGACACTGCAAACGGACAACAAAATGCAGCCTTTTATGCCAGCACACAGACCTGCAAGCTCTTGATGTGTTTTAGGGTGGGCAATTTTTGAAGATGAGTGTATTTTTCATATACAGCAGGGAGGCTGCGTATAAATCGAAGCTGCTTATCTTTCTTTACAACTGATTTCCCAGACTTTGCGGGCGCTTGTTTTCCTGGCATTTGATGAGCGATAAGCTCCTGCTACCTGCAGAATGCAGAATAAAAAATAATAAAGCCAAACTCTCACCTGTGCTGACCCTCGAAGTAATTGCAGCGCACAACATTTCCTGCGGTGATTAATAGCTGTGACAGCTACCATTTGGCTGAATAGTTAATACGGGTAATAAAGAAGCAAACAATTGCCACTTCTGCCATCTGCGATCCGGCATCAATGTTTTATAGAACCAAAGCTGTTTATGAAGGAGCATCTTTATTTTTTATTTTTTTAATGGCTTCTTATTTCTAAGGCCAGCCTACTTAGCCAAAGCTCAAGGCCACTGCAAGCCAAAGTTTATTAACCATTACTTCTGCTGTGTTGCAGACAGAGGGTGGGGTGGGGGATAACATAGAACTCAACAAGTATGTCGCGATTCTAGTTTTAAGCTTTTTCTTTCTTTTCCAGCAGTTTACCTCAGCCCTCTTTGTTGTTAAACTCAGCTCACTGTGTGATAGAGACATGGGTGGGGGCGGGGCCATAAAAAAGGGTGATGCTGGGGAGGCGTCACCTTCAGTGCAGGACCCAGATGATCCCATTCCCATGAGGGCCTAGAACAAGGTAGGGCAGCCTATGGCCCTCTAGATGTTGTTGGACTTCAACTCCCATCTTCCCTGTTCATTGGTCATATAAGATGGGGCTACTGGGAGTCCATCAACAACTAGAGGGCATCATGTTTTCTTTTTTCTTTTCTATAATTTTTATTACATTTTCTGTTTTACATTTTAGAATATTCATTTAAAGAACTTTAAGATATCAACGACTTCCCTGCTTCTCTGTCCATGGTTCATTTTACATAGCATAAATCCCGGCATATTTTATATAAACTAAACCATTCAGTATTCCATTATTGCATCCATCAAAACTTATTGACACTGTTGAATTTATCTGAATGCTGCCAAAGTTTTCAAGTGTACACAATTTCCCCCCATATGCAGTGGTACCTCTGGATGCGAATGGGATCTGTTCTGGAGCCCTGTTCGCATCCTGAAGCGAACGCAACTCGCATCTGTGCGGGTCGCGATTCGCCACGTCTGCCCATGTGCATGATGTCATTTTGAGCGTCTGCGCATGTGCGAGCGGCAAAACCTGGAAGTAATATGTTCTGTTACTTCCGGGTCGCTGTGGAGCGCAACCCGAAAATGCTCAACCCGAAGTTACTTTAACCTGAGGTATGACTGTATTCAATAAACATTTTCCAATCTTCTTTAAACTACGCCAGTGTGGTGTAGTGGTTAAGAGCGGTAGTCACGTAATCTGGGAAACCGGGTTTGCGTCTCCGCTCCTCCACATGCAGCTACTGGGTGACCTTGGACTAGTCGCACTTCTGTGAAGTCTCTCAGCCCCACTCACCTCACAGAGTGCTTGTTGTGGGGGAGGAAGGAAAAGGAGAATGTTAGCCGCTTTGAGACTCCTGAAGGGGAGTGAAAGGCGGGATATCAAATCCAAACTCCTCCTCTTCTTCTTCTTCTTCTTCTTCTTCTTCTTCTTCTTCTTCTTCTCTTCTTTTTCTCTTATTCTGTATGTTAAGTCCTGAAGTTGCGCATATTCCATCAATTTAAGTTTCCATTCTTCTTTAGTTCCCTTTTTTGGCTAACAAAACATGGGCCACAGTGGTGCAATACATAAATAACCTTTTTTTACACCTGGGATTTTCCATCTCCGTTATCCCCAATGAAAAGGACTCTGATTTCTTTGGAAAAGTACTTTTAAACATTTTTTCAATTCATCATGAACTATTTCCCAATGCTCTTTTACCCTTTTACAAGTCCACCACATATGATAGAACGTACCCTCAGTACCCTCATGTTTTCTACTACTCCTGCTTGTGAGTATGAGCTGGAGCTTATCCTACCACAATATCTGTGGCCTTACCATCAAGCTCAGGTTATGAGGACTCCACTCCAGAAATGGCCATTGAGCTACCACACCTAAAACATTGCTGGAGCCAACACTTGTAAAATTGGGAAAAGCCTCCTATATTTTTGATCGAGACTCAGCCGCAGCCTATCTAATGCCTTAGTGAACTGAAGCAGTATATAAGCCCTACTTTTGTGCGAGCAACAGACCTGACTTCCCATGAGCTGGAATTAGAGCTGTCCAAGGTCCTGATCATCTCAACCTTTCTGCTTGGGCCTAAACTTGTCCCAGAACCAACCTAGAGCAGAAGAGAAGCAGAGCCATGGCAGAACCTGTTGAGGCTGGAAGGAAGCCCAAATTGCTTTCAGTTCTCACTGTGGGCTCCTAGCAGTGCATGGCTATATTGGTCAGACCACTAAAATACCTTGACCCAGGGTCATTGGGCTATTTTGTGTAATAATTGGCAGATGGGGTGTAGGAAGTTGAGAATTACAGTTTAGATGAATAAATCATGGAAAAGGACTTTATTCAGGGGTCCTGAATAAATGCCGATAAACACTCTGGTATGTTATCTGTGCTTTCTCACAAAATAAAATGAAAATGAGAAAAAAGTGTAGCGCTGAATCTACACATTCTTTGAACATGGCCCCTGGGAAGAATGTGGTTTTGTCTTTATGAGAGGATGGAAATTGTTCTTCCCTTAAACTCCCCCAGGTACTCATGTTCTCTCAAATGAGAACGATACAATTCCACATATTGAATTGCACTCTTTTGAGGGGGGAGAAAAGGATGAGTGGAATCGGAAGGGATTCACGACAGATGTCGATCTGCAGTTGCCAAACTTGTCTCCATTGTGATGAAGTATAAAAATGTGCTCAATGACTATGGAGTTACTGTTTTGCATTCCAAAGGAAAAGGTCTGTGTCATCTTATCCGACTAGTCGCTTCTCTGTGAAAGAAGATGGGGAAGCTGGTCCTATGGAAAATATCCTTAAAATTCAAAGGTAGCATTAGCATATCACAATCTCCTTTCTGCTTAAGATGCCCTACAGGTCGAAAACAATCCTATTTAGCCATGGAAGGTAGAGCAGCATGGGTTGTAAGCAACATCCTAAGGTCACTAGCTAGCAAATAAAGCAGTAAAGCAGCCACCAACATCATTTTGGCAGCGTTTTCTACAGCGCAGGCTTAAGCGCACTGCTAACAAAAGTGCAGGCGCACACCCAAAGTGTGGTTCAGTGAGATCAGCCAAGGATATGCATAATAGCAAAGGATGCGTGGTCTGGAAGCCTAGCATTTTCAGCACACAAGGAAAGTATAAAGCAGGATTCATAACTGGAAGCACAAAAAGAGAGAGAGGCCTGTTTGAATAGTATAGGTGGCATTGTTCAGCTGTACCAAAACAGCTTTCTCCTGAGAAATCTCTATGTGGGACAAGAAGCTACAGTTAGAACTGGATATGGAACAACTGATTGTTTCAAAATGTACGACAAGGCTGTATATTGTCTCCCTGCTTATTTAACTTATATGCAGAACTCATCACACAAAAGGCTGGACTAGATGAATCCCAAGCCGGAATTAAGTTTGCCGGAAGAAATATCAACAACTTCAGATATGCAGATGACACAACCTTGATGGCAGAAAGTGAGGAGGAATTAAAGAACCTTTTAATGAGGGTGAAAGAGGAGAGTGCAAAATATGGTCTGAAGGTCAACATCAAAAAAACTAAGAGCATGGCCACTGGTCCCATCACCTCCTGGCAAATAGAGGGGGAAGAAATGGAGGCAGTGAGAGATTTTACTTTCTTGGGCTCCATGATCACTGCAGATGGTGACAGCAGCCATGAAATTAAAAGACACCTGCTTCTTGGGAGAAAAGCAATGACAAACCTAGAAAAAAAAGCAGAAACATTACTTTGCCAACAAAGGTCCGTATAGTTAAAGCTATGGTTTTCCTAGTAGTGATGTATGGAAGTGAGAGCTGGACCATAAAGAAGGCTGAACCCTGAATAATTGATGCTTTTGAATTATGGTGCTGGAGGAGACTCTTGAGAGTCCCATGGACTGCAAGAAGATCAAACCTATCCATTCTTTTGGAAATCAGCCCTGAGTGCTCACTGGAAGGACAGAGCCTGAAGCTGAGGTTCCAGTACTTTGACCACCTCATGAGAAGAGAAGACTCCCTTCTTAGCCAAAACACACCACCATGTTAACTATTTAACAAAGGCAACTATTCTAGTGTAGATGGGGTATGTGGGCTTTTTTTGGTGTGGCCAATCACTGCAAACATCTGAATGTTCATTCGCATCACAGCATGCAGGAAATTAACAACGTAATGTCTGCTATTTTCTAATTTCTTCCTCCTCACTCTGCAAACATATTCCCAGGTGCCTCATTCACTTTACATGCAGATGCGAAGGCTCATAAACTCAATTACAGCCCAAAGGAACGAGACATTCTGAGAACTTTCTGTTGCTAAGGTAACCCACCCTCCATTGGTCGATGTTTACACTGAGTCTCCGGGTCTCTCGCTTTGGCAATCGTGAAAATACATATGTAAGGAACAGAAGCAGAGAAACCATAAGGTATGGCAAACTTCTACAGCCACTAAGTGCTCCTAAGTTGGGAGCAGTAACTGCAGGACACAAATTCTGTTAATTGAAACTAGGAACCCATCTGCACTATGCATTTAATGCCCTATGATACCCCTTTAGACAGTCATGGCTTCCTCCAAAGTGTCTCCTGGGGACTGTTGTTTGTTACGAGTAGTAGTAGTAGTAGTAATAATAATTTATTATTTATACTCCGCCCATCCGGCTGACTTTCCCTAGCCACTCTGGGCTGCTTCCAACAGAATATTAAAATACAATAGTCTATTAAACATTAAAAACTTCCCTAAACAGGGCTGCCTTCAGATGTCTTCTAAAAGCCCTTTGTGGCTTAGGACCCTTGTATCTACGGGACCGCCTCTCCTGGTCTGCCCTGCAGAGGACCTTAAGGTCCATGAATAACCATAGTTTAGAGGTCCCGGGCCCTAAGGACGTCAGACTATCCTCCACCGGGGCCAGTGCTTTTTCAGTGATGGCTCTGACGTGGTGGAATGCTCTTTCCCATGAGACTAGGGCCCTGCAGGATTTAACTGCCTTCTGTCAGGCCTGTAAAAGGTAAAGGTAAAGGTACCCCTGCCTGAACGGGCCAGTCTTGACAGACTCTGGGGTTTGTGCGCCCATCTCACATCTATTGGCCGGGGGCCAGCGCTGTCCGGAGACACTTCCGGGTCACGTGGCCAGCGTGACAAGCTGCATCTGGCGAGCCAGCGCAGCACACGGAACGCCGTTTACCTTCCCGCTGGTAAGCGGTCCCTATTTATCTACTTGCACCCGGGGGTGCTTTCGAACTGCTAGGTTGGCAGGCGCTGGGACCGAGCAGCGGGAGCGCACCCCGCCGCGGGGATTCGAACCGCCGACCTTTCGATCGGCAAGTCCTAGGCGCTGAGGCTTTAACCCACAGCGCCACCCGCAGGCCTGTAAGACTGAACTATTCCGCCTGGCCTTTAATTTGAATTCAGCTTGATCTTTTATTTCCCTTCCCTTCTCTTCCCTCCTCCTCCCCTTTTATGAAGATCACCCGCTCTGAGACCCAACAGCTAATTCTCCCCTGGCGTCCTCGCTGGCCCAAGTAGGACCAATTCAGCCAGCTAGCCCTGGGGATTATCTAATGCTTATTTCCCCTAAATTGGTTTTTGAATTTTATTGTTATTCATGTTTTTATACTGTATTTTATGCTGCTTTTATAATTAAGTGTTTTAAATTTGTTGTTAGCTGCCATGAGCCCTTTGAACCAGGAAGGGCGGGGTAAAATTTTATTATTATTATTGAAAGTCTGGTAGTTGTTTATCTCTTTGACATCTGGTGGGAGGGCGTTCCACAGGGTGGGCGCCAGTACCGAGAAGGCCCTCTGACTGGTTCCATGGCTTCTCACAGTGAGGGAACCGCCAGAAGGCCCTTGGCGCTGGACCTCAGTGTCCAGGCAGAATGATAGGGGTGGAGAAGCACCTCCAGGTATACTGGACCAAGGCCGTTTAGGGCCTTAAAGATCAGCACCAACACTTTGAATTGTGCTCGGAAATGTACTGGGAGCCAATGTAGGTCTTTCAAGACCGGTGTTATGTGGCCTCGGCGGCCGTTCCCAGTCACCAGTCTGGCTGCTGCATTCTGGATTAGTTGTAGTTTCCGGGTCACCTTCAAAGGTAGCCCCACGTAGAGCGCATTGCAGTAGTCCAAGTGGGAGATAACCAGAGCATGCACCACTCTGGCGAGGCAGTCCGCGGGCAGATAGGGTCTCAGCCTACGTACCAGATGGAGCTGGTACACAGCTGCCCTGGACACAGATTTAACCTGTGCCTCCATGGACAGCTGTGAGTCCAAAATAACTCCCAGGCTGCGCACCTGGTCCTTCAGGGGCACAGTTACCCCATTCAGGACCAGGGAAAGCATTCCAACCCTCCATGTCCCAGAATCCAGAGAGCCTTAAAAGTAGGAGAGCAAAGAGTTCAAAGACGTCTTCTTTGTGGAACAGGAATTCAATAATATGAAGCACCCATCATTCCTATGCTGGATCACAAAGCCATCTTCCTAGCCCCCTCACTTGTAAAGCTTAGATCCTCACCATACTCATTCAAATCTTATTCTTGGTTCCTTATCTTCTCCTTTGTTATTTTTTCAAATACAGAGAAAAAGCTGCTATACAGTGGATAAGGAAATGTGGTTGTATGAATCAGTCCCAAAGTCATACATATAGCTGCTTATTTAATGGGTACAGGGCTGTGATTGCATATCTATTGGCCTCAACTTGATGGGGCACAAGCTGGCAAACCAATCTAAAATTTTTCCCCAATAGTAAAAGTTAATATATCCCCCAAATAAAACTATTCATCACCTGTTATGGAGATCCATCTTGACAGGCCTGAGATGCAATCTGACTGTTAACTGTTTTTGGCTTTACCAAGACTTAAAGCAGATCCCCTTTGTGACATCACACATGACATCAGAATGGCATGTTTGCATTCAACCTCCTAGACTATCTCCAGGCCAACAGCAATGGCCAGCAAACTTCTGCAGCCAAGTAACCATCAGCCTGACTACCCAGTTTTTTCTATCTAGACTATTGGATGTTTATTTTTTGTTCTCATAATCAAATCCTGAAGAAGAGCTGCGTATAATAATAATAATAATAATAATAATAATAATAATAATATTTTTATATCCTGCCCATCTAGCTGGGTTTCCCCAGCCACTCTGGGCGGCTTCCAACACAATATTAAAATACAGTAATGCATCAAATATCAAAAGCTTCCCTAAACAGGGCTGCCTTCAGATGTCGTCTAAAAGTCTGGTAGTTGTTGTACTCTCTGACATCTGGTGGGAGGGTGTTCCGCAGGGCGGGTGTCACTACCGAGAAGGGGGTGGAGATGCTCCTTCAGGCATACTGGGTAGAGGCCATTTAGGGCTTTAAAGGGTTAGCACCAACACTTTGAATTGTGCTCGGAAAAGTACTGGGAGACAATGTAGGTCTTTCAAGACAGGTGTTATGTGGTCTTGGCGGCCACTCCCAGTCACCAGTCTAGCTGCTGCATTCTGCATTAGTTGTAGTTTCTGGGTCACATTCAAAGGTAGCCCCACATAGAGCGCATTGCTGTAGTCCAAGCAAGAGATAACTAGAGCATGAACCACTCTGGCAAGACAGTCTGCAGGCAGGTAGGATCGCAGCCTGTGTTCCAGATGGAGCTGGTAGACAAATGCCCTGGATACAGAATTGACCTGCACCTCCATGGACAACTGTGAGTCCAAAATGACTCCCAGGCTGTGCACCTGGTCCTTCAGGGGCACAGTTACCCCATTCAGGACCAGGGAAAGCATTCCAACTAGAGCTTGCATCACTCTGGCTGAGTGCTGACAGTTCTTACAATATCCCTATTGCCCTCACAGAAATGTAGTTCCCAGAGTGGTTTAAAACCCAAACCCTCTTTCTGGGGAACTTTGGGAAATTTTGAACGTTCTGATTTACAATCTGGTTCGCTAAGTACATATAAAATTGGCTTATCAATCATTAAATGGAAGGAGAGACCCTGGTTTTAGATATGGAAACAGTATGTGTATGTGTATGTGTGTGTGTGTGGGCATGCATGCTCCATAATTGTAAATGGATTTGAGAAATGTCACAGAGCTGGCAACACTGATCAGTCCTTATCTGAGGCAAAAGTCAACGTTGGACGATAACGTATCAACACAATTTGAAATTGTTCTTTCCCCCAAGGCATTTTAAGGTTGGATTTTTTTTGTCCACAGGGAAGGTGAAAACTAGGAGAATCAAAATGAATATGAAGTTCACTTTCCTTATAAACCTCATGGCCAGCAGGCATAAGAAACAATCATTTGGAAGAAGGACACGTTATAAAAAGCAAACTGCGGATAAATGAGAGTCAAACTACCATGGATATGGTGGTTTTTTTCATCGTAATTTCTCTATAGCTTGGTAGCCAATAAGGAAGTAGGAGGCTTGCCTGAAATAATAACTAAATGCACAAAAAGAAATCTAAAGCAAAGCATAACAATACAAGTTTTAATTCTTCCATGGTGCACAGATTAAAACCTCATTTAAATGTCACTTTGCTGCCGCTCCTTCTCCTACTAACTACACTATGCTTTTCCATTCCATTAACCTTTCAAAAATATTTTCTCTTCTCTATTTAGGGGTAGGAAAGAGCACATAGAAAGATTTCAGCGCTGCTCAGCTTGCAGACTCATTGTCCTGTCACAGCTACATCGCATCATGGATCTGTAGCACCTTGCAGATTTTGAAAAATGTGGCAAATCTGTGATCAGAGATCCCTTGTGCAGAAACATCAGAGGTCTAAATACTGTTCAAAGAAGGATATGGTAGCACAAAGAGAAGCAGCTGGAATCCTATGGACCAGATGGGTTTTTGATGAAAATATTTTTTTTTTGGTCAAGGTAAATTAAAAGGCAGAATTATCAAACACACTAGAAATTAAGGGCACAATGGTTATGGTTCGAAGGTTACATGAACAAACACTGCTCTAAAAATAACAGGCTGATATGTTTAGACTAAGCTTGTAAGGATGACCTGATGTTATATAATAATAGTACCATAAAAGGAGTAATTACAGTGATAAATGATATGCAATGTAAATAAGAATTTAAATGATTTAAAGATGACGAGAGCTGGTGGAGGGAAGTCACATGGGTGTGGTATTTTATGTTCCTTTTGTCCTTACTTTTTCTTCTTCCTTTTTTGGTTTATTTTGTGGTTAAGTGTGTGTATCTTATTGTTTTGTTTGCTTGTAAGTACACCTAAATAAAATGTTTAATAATAATAATAAGGCAGAATTTTGCTTCAGCGTTTCAAACTTTTCTTTCAAAACCTGTTGTTTGCAGGTTGTGATGTACAAGACCGAGTTTCCATCACATCACCTATATTGTCAGTAAAAAAGCAGCAACCCAACTTTGGTGTATAATAATAATAATAATAATAATAATAATAATAATAATAATAATAATTTATACCCTGTCCATCTGGCTGGGTTTACCCAGCCACTATGGGTGGCTCCCAACAGAATATTAAAAGCACAATAAAACATCAAATATTAAAAACATCCCTAAACAGGGCTGCCTTCAGATAGTCAGATAGTTGTTTATTTCCTTGACACCTGATGGGAGGGCATTCCACAGGGCGGGCGCCACCACTGAGAAGGCCTTCTGTCTGGTTCCTCTAACCTCACTTCTCGCAGTGAGGGAACCGCCAGAAGGCCCTCAGCGCTGGACCTCAGTGTCCAGGCTGAACGATGGGGGTGGAAACTCTCCTTCAGAATATGTTGTGGGGACACAGTTGGTTTTTTTCTGGTCTGACACAGATTTTGATTGCAGTTATGACAAACTCATGACCTAGTCTTCACATGCAGCAGCTTGACATGGCAGTGTAGACCATGGGTAGGCAAACTAACGCCCAGGGGCCAGATCTGGCCCAATCGCCTTCTCAGTCCGGCCCTTGGGCAGTCTGGGAATCTGCATGTTTTGACAGGAGTAGAATGTGCCCTTTTATTTAAAATGCACCTCTGGGTGATTCGTGGGGCCTGCCTGGTGTTTTGACATGAGTAGAATGTGTCCTTTTATTTAAAATGCATCTCTGGGTTATTTGTGGGGCATAGGAATTCGTTCATTCCCCCACCCCAAAATCTAGTCTGGCCCCCCACAAGGTCTGGGGGACAGTGGACTGGCCCCCTGCTGAAAAAGTTCGCTGACCCCTGGTGTAGACTGTGCCATTTCAGGTTGCAGAGACAGTGGTGCTATGCTTTAATGTTCCTGCACAGAAAATCCTCCTTGCAGGTAACCCCCCCACCCCAATAATTAACAGAGAAAGGTTTTAGATTAGCCCACGTTTTTGCTGCCCAATTTCGAGAAGCTTATTCTAACACAGAGGAGCTTTCAAAACTGCGTCTTCCCACCCATTCTTCTACCATACCATTCCCACACCATGCAGGCCACACCTAGGTGTGTTTGTATCTGAAGGCAGAAATGATGCAAATAAGTTGGTACTTATGATGCAATAGGTACACAGAATTATCCGCTGTGTATTTAGCTTCAAAACAATAACAGGAGAAAGCCTCATGGTGCCATTAGTGTTCTCTGTGTCGCCTCTAAGAGGGTTAATTATGAGAAGAGTGCTTGTGAGTCTAGTACTTATAAATCACTCACCCACTAATTTAGTGACTGGGGTTTTTTTTGCACACAATTTCTTTGCTTTTGAGATTTCATGAATTTGCGTGCCGTTTGCTGTTTGTAGCCTATTTAACCAGAACAGCTGAAGAGTTTGCGTATTCTTGAAATATGCCTGATACAGAGTCCCCTTCCTACAATGGGTAAGCCATTTCATGCAAACAGACCTTATGTTTTAGGTCAGTTTGAACAAAATTCACCTCTGCCATTAACTCAGAAGGTGTCAGAATGCTGTCAACAGCTCCTGGCTGGATGCCCAGGAAAGCATAAAAGCAAATTTTCTTACGGTCCTTTATTCAGGGGCGGAGCTACCTGCCCCGACACCGGAGCGGTGTGGGGGCAGGGCTGGGTGGCCTGCAGGGGCGGGGCTAGCTGCTCGCAGGGCAAGCGTCCTTAGCTGTCCACCGCCCTCGCGGTGACTGAGGGGGCGGGGCACCGCTTGCCACCCGCGCGGCGAGTGTTGGGGGGCACCGTTAACTGCCCATGGCAGCATCATCCCGACTGGCCCACCACCCACACAGTGAGCGCCCAGGAGCGTGGGTGGGTGGCGTGGTGATGTCACCTGCCCTCACGGCTGACACCTGCTGTGCACCGCACCCCCCGCACCCGCCTTCCTCCGCCAGTGCCTTTATTATTTCAGACTTTACAGAGAGAGGCTATAGAACCCAGATAATGGCATTGTCCCAAGTGAATCTCCACCAACCCCATTGTTATGGACTGAAGTTCTCACCCTGGGCCAGCAGGGGGATATTGTAGATAGTTATGCAAATAAGGGATCAAAAGTGACATTCAGTGTTTGGATAGTTTTAGAAAATTGTTACAGTTACATTGTACTGGAGCTCTATATAAGCAGGCTGACTGAACCCTTCAGTTCAGTTCTGTTCTGGCCTGTGAATAAACAAGAGCTGTTGAAAGAATCGCTGTGTCGTCTGCTATGTTCAGCCACAACTTAACACCCATTTCTCCCAATTGCAAGGTAGGTAGTTTGAATGGCTATTGCTCTCTGCTCCCTGCTGTCAGGATGCTGTCAGTGGCTGCTGGCTGGTTGCCCAGAATAGTATAAAGACAAGGAAAAGTTTCATACAGTCTTTTTTTATTTCAAACTTTACAGAGAGAGAGGCTATAGAACCCAGCCTCTTGGATAATGGTGTTGTCCCAAGTGAATCTCCACCATCTGTCTCTCCCACTTCCTCATTCTCATCATCTCCTCTATGGGTGCCACCCTCTGTCTTTGAGCTCTTTGCTCTCCTACTTTTAAGGATCGCCAGGTTCTGGGAGATGGAGGGTCTGGAATGCTTTCTAACGACAACGTGTTAGCCAGCTGCTGCTCCGGCTCTGCCTAACCTTCCTCTCCCATTATTCCCCAATTCTCCCCCCATCTGCCTCTGAACTACTACCTCCCTCAACCTCCTGTTGCAAATCTAAACTTTGTTTCTATTCCTCCTCCCTGGAAGGGTCAGGATGGGGAGGGGGTCTCCACCATTCCTCCTCTACCCAGTTCCTGACAATTAGTTTTCTTTAATAGTGGAAGCAGGTTTTCAGATTATACACAGCACTTCTTCAGGCTTTGATTATGAGAGCAAAAAATAAACATCCAATAGTCTAGATAGAAACAACTGGGTAGTCAGGCTGATGGTTACTTGGCTGCAGAAGTTTACTGGTAATTGCTGTTGGCCTGGAGATAGTCTAGGAGGTTGAATGCAAACATGCCATTCTGATGTCATGTGTGATGTCACAAAGGGGATATGCATTAAGTCTTGGTAAAGCCAGAAACAGTTAACAGTCAGACTGCATCTCAGCCCTGTCAAGATGGATCTCCATAATAGGTGATGAATAGTTTTATTTGGGGGATATATTAACTTTTACTATAGGGGGAAATTTTTAGATTGGTTTGCCAGCTTGTGCCCCATCAAGTTGAGGCCAATAGATATGCATTCACAGCCCTGTACCCATCAAATAAGCAGCTATATGTATGACTTTGGGACTGATTCATACAACCACATTTCCTTATCCACTGTATAGCAGCTTTTTCTCTGTATTTGAAAAAATAACGAAGGAGAAGATAAGGAACCATAATAAGATCTGGATGAGTATGGTGAGGATCTAAGCTTTACAAGTGAGGGGGCTAGGAAGATGGCTTTGTGATCCAGCATAGGAATGATGGGAGCTTCATATTATTGAATTCCTGTTCCACAAAGAAGACGTCTTTGAACTCTTTGCTCTCCTACTTTTAAGGCTCTCTGGATTCTGGGACATGGAGGGTCTGGAATACTTTCCCTGATCCTGGATGGGGTAACTGTGCCCACTCTGGGCGGCTTCCAAAAAATATTGAAAATACATTAAAATGTCACACATTAAAAACTTCCCTAAACAGGGATGCCTTCAGATGTCTTCTAAATATCAGGTAGTTGTTGTTCTCTTTGACATCTGGTGGGAGGGCGTTCCACAGGGCGGGCGCCACTACTGAGAAGGCCCTCTGCCTTGTTCCATGTAGCTTTGCTTCTCGCAGTGAGGGAACCGTCAGAAGGCCCTGAGAGCTGGACCACAGTGTCCAGGCAGAACGATGGGGGTGGAGATGCTCCTTCAGGTATACTGGGCCGAGGTAGTTTAGGGCATTAAAGGTCAGCACCAATACTTTGAATTGTGCTCAGAAACATACTGCGAGACAATGTAGGTCTTTCAGGACCAGTGTTATGTGGTCTCAGTGGCTGCTCCCAGTCACCTGTCTGGCTGCCGCTTTCTGGATTAGTTGTAGCTTCCGGGTCACCTTCAAAGGTAGCCCCACGTAGAGCGCATTGCAGTAGTCCCTGTGGGAGATAACTAGAGCATGCACCACTCTGGCAAAACAGTCTGCGGGCAGGTAGGGTCTGCCCTGGATACAGAATTGACCTGCGCCTCTATGGACAGCTGTGAGTCCTCAGTTTTACCTGTTCCATTTCTTACAGCATAAAGTCTCTGATTCCTTAGTTCCTTTATTTCCTGACATGGGCTTCCACCCTCCTCGCATCCTCTCTTGAAAACGCTCAAGCATTCTGCACAATGACTACCATACGGTGGCATTTTTAGGAGCCCCTAGGATACCAAAACAGAAGCACCACTCTGGACAGAATGGGACTTGAGTCAGACAGAATCTATAAGACCACCCACACTTTTGACTTTTGTATGATCTTTATCAGAAGCCATCAACTTGAAGAGCAGCATGTGTGTTTGAAGTAAGAAGTGTGCAATAATTTCATCTGCAGGCCAAAGCACGGAGTATTCTTAGGAAGACATTTGAAAATGTAAATGTCAGGAGATGAATAATTAGATGGAACATACTGAAGGCTTTTTCTGTGGATTAATGCTATAGTATGGCGGCTGATTTTGTTTCAAAATATAGCCAGTATTGTAAGTCCATCAAGCTGTAATTAAACAATGAACTAGAAAATACCAGTGTATTATTTAACTATTGTTCGCTCTGCTGCATTAAAAAAGTCAGTTGCTTAAAATAATGAGTCGTTGCAACATAAAACACAATCCCAGTAAATAGAGATAAAGTAATAGAAAGAATCCCAACCTGATATAGTCAAAAAGGAAAAACAAGAGCTCAAATCTAAATTCACATGGGGCAAACGGTCTGCAATCATGGCTGCCATATTTCCTTACATGATTTAAACTTGCTTTATAAATAGCAATTTTCAGAAATAAATAACTATAGCTTAGAAAGAAACCCCTGGTACAGAAATCCAAGTCATGTGGTTCTTGCAGAAAGAGACTGTATTTAACTTTTTAAAAATCTAATTTGTCAGAACAGCAAGCGCATGTAACAACGCCTTACGTAATATTTGTCTTTGCTAGCTAACACTTGACATATTTTTTTCCAAATTAATTCCTAGGCATAATTCTGGACAGGATAATGGAAATAAGTCTTTCTCTTGGGGATTTATGTAATAGACAGGGCTATAAAAGCAATCTGCAACATCCTCCGCACACTGTCGAGCTCAGACACACAGACATTTCTTAAAAGAATTTTTAAAAATGCATTTTCCCTCCCAGTAACTGGAAAGTATAGTTTGAAAGTGTCGAGCACTATGGCCATTCCTTGTAGCACAAAATGCTGAATCATTAAAATACGAATCCATACCATGATTAGGTTTTACGAACCCACACCACTCAGCTTTCCCGAATTAAGCAGGACATCAAGTATTCACAAAAGCTGCCCCAGCTTCTATTTGATGTCTGTCATGTCCTGCTTTCACCACCTCGCCTCTGCCTTCTCTAGGACAGCCAGGGTGGCTTCTGCCATAGGCTCTATTGCACACGTCTAGATACAGATGTACCACTTCCAGCAGCTGTAGCAAGGCTGAGTAAGCCATAAGAACAGGCCGTGAGAAGGAAGAGTAGGCTGCTAGAAGCCCCAGGACTAGCTGCAGAGAGCGAGCAAAGGTAAGGCCACGGAGATGCAACGAAGTCAAGGGTATGTTCTTTCATATGTGGTGGATCTGTAAAAGGGTAAGGCATCTCCTCCTTCTGGAGGGGAGGTGTTGTGGGAGGGGGACGCGATTCCTGCGTCACGCAGGGGGCGTTATGCCCCCTGCCCCACTCACCTGGCTGGCTTGGTGGGGGTGTGGTTTGCTGTTTAAGACACAGCCGCACCAGCCATTCCGCCCATTTCTTCACCTTTTCGCCGGTTAGGCATTGGAATGTATTGTTGGTGTGTGGAAAGGCAACGTGTGGCCATCGCCTGCCCCTTCACTTTTGGGTATTCCGTTAAAGGAATCCGGCGGTTGTGGATCCTGTCCAATGCCTGTGTGGCGTGGGGCCATGGCACAACCCTCGGTGACATCAGGGGAGAGCTTATAGTTGTATTAGCATCAACAGGCTCCCCCTACTGGTGGATAACCCCTCTTTAGGCTCACCCCTCTCCGAGTGGGTGGAGTCAATCTTCCGTGGTCCAATGCCTATGCCAATACCTTCTCACTTACTGTAATCAATAAAGTTGTGGCCTTTTCTTGCCCATTAACCTTATACACTATGTCCACGTGTCTTTATTCCTCAAAGCGGGGATTGGGTCCTCGAACCACAATAATAATAATTCAGATGGAAATATCCAGGGGTCAAAAAAGGTTATTTATGTATGCCCCTATGGCAGCCCATGTTTTGTCAGACCAAAACTGGAAAACGAGCATGGTCCCAACCAAAGAAGAATGGCAACTTAAGCTGACATAATATGCGCAGCTTGCGGATCTAACATATAGAATAAGAGGACAAGAAGAACATCCGTTTAAAGAAGATTGGAAAATGTTTATTGAATATATGGGGGAAATTGTGTACACTTGAAAACATTGGCAGCATTCAGATAAATTCAACAGTATAAATAAGTTTTGACGGAAGTAATAATGGAATACTGAATGGTTTAGTTTATATAATATATGTAGGAATTTATGCTCTGTAAAATGAATCATGGAAAGAGAAGAAGGAAAGTCATTGATATTTTAAGGTTGTATAAATGAATATTCTGGGACGCGGGTGGCGCTGTGGGTAAAACCACAGTGCCTAGGACTTGCCGATCGTATGGTCAGCGGTTCGAATCCCCGTGGCGGGGTGAGCTCCCGTCTTTCGGTCCCAGCTCCTGCCCACCTAGCAGTTTAAAAGCACCCTTAAAGTGCAAGTAGATAAATAGGTACCGCTTTATAGCGGGAAGGTAAACGCCGTTCCGTGTGCTGCTCTGGTGCAGGCTCGCCAGAGCAGCGATGTCACACTGGCCATGTGACCCGGAGGTGTCTGCGGACGGCACCGGTTCCCGGCCTATAGAGTGAGATGAGCGTACAACCCTAGAGTCTGACAAGACTAGCCCGTACGGGCAGGGGTACCTTTACCTTTTAAATGAATATTCTAAATTGTAAAACAGAAAATTTAATAAAAAAATTATACACACACACACAGTCCATGGATTGGGGGGTAGGACAAAAAGCAAGCAGTTCAGTCAGGGCGGGTGAGAGAAAGAGTCCATGGATTGTGTGTGTGTGTGTGTGTGTGATGGCTAAACTACTGTTTTCAGGATTCTTGGGGAAGTAGTGAAATATGCTTTAAATGTGTGGTGTGTACTCCATTTCAGTTGCCCTCAGGTTGTCAGATGACCCCATCTGCTTGCCTTCCACTGTTGTTTTGCACATACTGGTAGCTATTACTGGTAACATTTGCTTCATTGGTTACGGGTGTCACTGTGGTCTAAACCACCGAGCCTCTTGGGCTTGCCGATTAGGAAGGTCGGCGGTTCGAATCCCCGCGACGGGGTGAGCTCCCGTTGCTCTGTCCCAGCTCCTGCCAATCTAGCAGTTCGAAAGCACGCCAGTGTAAGTAGATCAATAGGTACCGCTGTGGCAGGAAGGTAAACGGCATTTCTGTGTGCTCTGGTTTCCGTCACGGTGTCCCGTAGCACCAGAAGTGGTTTAGTCATGCTGGCCACATGACCTGGAAGCTGTATGTGGACAAACGCCAACTCCCTCAGCCTGAAAGCGAGATGAGTGCTGCAACACCATAGTCGCCTTTGACCCAACTTAACCGCCCAGGGGTCATTTACCTTTTTACATCCTCACTAGCCCAAATAACAGAGATTGGCTTGAAGTGCAGCTACCTTCCATTCAATCCTCCTGCTCTGCAGCTTCGGAAAGAAAGCAGACCTGAAGAACCTGGTTTCACTCCCCATTTCTGGTACGGTGTGAGTTTGCAGCAAGATTTCATGTTCACCAGCAGGAAGAAATATTTCAAAAAGTGGATGATGGAAGTAGAAAGCTATTGCCATGATAACCATCAGCTTGTTTCCATCTTACTGTCTGGCCTAGAATGTATATCTGGGTTGGGGAGGATAACTCCATGAACTGAAGATCAGACGGACATAAAAGTAGGCTCTCTAGCTTACCCTTAAAGACAATCTCCCTGTTTTTCTCTGCCTGTCCTGGCTCTCAGCATGACCACTTCTACAACCTGCCATCACTTTCTTCAACTTTATTTATTTATTAAAAACAAGCAAACATGAAATACAGATGTATGTAAAATGACTAGCTAGTGTTCCTTCTGAAGTTTAATTTGGATGGTTTATTTCCTGACAGAACCCCTATGTACATTTTATAGACATGGTGGCAATTTATTCCGAGACTGTTTCCAAATAAATGGCAAAAGTTCATCTTGGAATGCCACCAAACCTTGGAGTAAGTTACATAACATGCCTCAGCTGATCATAAAGCATAAGATTTGTTAACTCCGTATATGTACACAATATATTTATCCTGCTAAACTGTCGGTCCTCAACACAGCAAGGCAATAATTATAGCTTTCATTAAATTATGCTAGGAATCGCACAATGAATTACACAGCAGGCTACAGGGTATAAAACATCTTGGTACCGCAGCAATGAACCAGGAACTAGAAGTCTTTTCATCCTGAAATCTGGCTTGCTACTGCTTTCATTTAAGGTCCTGACAATGGCAGAGTCCATTAACTATCCAGTTGATTGTCAAGTCACAGCAATATAATCCACTGGGTCCTTGTTGCTGTTATTGTTTTTAAAATGTGGTGGTGGTTGCTATATTGTACAGGTTGCAGCCTCCAGATTCACACCGATGTTGCAAAACCTTGGATGCCCTGCACATGCATGGGAATTTTAGGTTTCTGTACAGTGGTACCTCAGGTTACATACGCTTCAGGTTACATACGCTTCAGGTTACAGACTCCACTTACCCAGAAATATTGCCTCGGGTTAAGAACTTTGGTTCAGGATGAGAACAGAAATCGTGCTCCGGCGGCGCGGAAGCAGCAGGAGGCCCCATTAGCTAAAGTGGTGCTTCAGGTTAAAAACAGTTTCAGATTAAGTACGGACCTCCGGAACGAATTAAGTTCTTAACCCGAGGTATCACTGTATGTATATATTGCTTACTATTTAGAATAAAATCTTTAATCTTCTCACTCACTTGTGCTTTGTATTGCTTCTGAATCTCATTTTTAAAGAACCACCTTTCATTTGGCAAGATGCACCATAACTTGTTTAAGTTGAGGTTTGGTGTAAAAAGCTTGATGTCTCACAAACATTCTTACTAGGTTGTCCCTGCTGAGCAAGCAGGCTGGCAGTACAGAGAAAGCAGAATTCCACAGACGGACTTTTGTACTTTTGACTTATCACTTAGCATGGAAGCGAAAACACTGTAGAAATCCTCTGAATCCCAGGCTAGACCTCTATGAATAAAGATTCCAGTTATCGGTTGTAATAGGTATGAATTACTCATGTGCAAGCTGGTGCCTTTCTCAGTTAATTTGCATTGTTAAACCTTTCTGACTGCACAGCCCCTTCTCATCGTGACTGTCTCAGTCACTGGCAGAATCCGTCAGTGGGCGTTTCTTGAACCTCTTCCAACATAAAAGTTGTTTGACACCCAGTCTCCTCCTCCTCTCACTGCGCGGGAGTCTTCTGCGCAGGGAAGGCGGGGGCAGCGGAGGACCTGGGCTTTCCTCACTGATGTCCAGTGAAGAGTCCTGGAGCCCTCTCTCCAATTCCCCCGTCTGCCCTCCTTTATCCCTGGTGCTGCACTGAATGGCTTCCCCCTCTACTGAGCTGTTTCTCCCCCTGCTGCTGGGTCCTTCGCCAGCATCATCTGGGAGCCTCCCCTTCGCCTCTCCCTCCGATGTCAGTTCCCTGACATCGGTGAAACACATTACAATATATATAGACGAGCCTCAAGTTTGCTTGCCTTAAAAAAAAAACACACACAAATTTAGCAGCAAAGCCTTTCTTTTTCTTTTTCTTTTACATCAGAAGTTAATGGGGTCTTGGAATGCCTCATGACATTTGAACAAAATGAGCAAAGTACAGAAACGTAAGCAAAGTAGTCCAAAAAGGATCAGAAGATACGAGGCAATCATTCCCATCCCAGAATGACTTTATGGACTGTACCATCATTTCACCTTGAAGATCTGTGTTTTATAGGTAATAAACAAGGAGAGACAAGCGCCTCAAATGACGAGTTATTCATACAATATAAAATGCCCAAGCCACTGATCAGTTTCTGAGAAACTCAAGGGTCCCTATAACAAAATTTGACAAACACTGAACTAGGCTGTGAAAAGGGGAGTTTGGATCCTCTCCATCAAAAATATTGTAGGCTACCTAGTGACTGCCTAAAAACATTTGCCTTGACAGTGTTTCTTCCCTTCACAGTGTTTAAAATGCTACCAACCTGCTGTAGAAGTAAAATACAAGCCAGACCACATCTTTGGCCCGTTGCATTTTTTCGTTTTAGTTGTTACTGTTTTTTTGCCTCTGGCTTGACAGGAATAGTATGATCTTCTTGATTAATTTTTTTACCTGCTAGTTTTAGGGCATGCTTTAAAGTACTGGAGTTTACAGTTTATGAGCCTAGCTTTGCTCTTGCAAATCATCCAGACACTTTCGCTATTATGAAAGGCAACCTTTACCTTTTGGAGTTATACTGCAGAAAACCAAAGTCATAGAAGAAAATATGTGATGAAACATTTTTTCCCCCCTAGTAATACTTTTGAAACTGAGAGATGGGACTTCTTCTGAAGAATCACAGGCTGCCTCCACCTGCCTGGTTTTCTATAGTTAGAGTTGTTCAGTGGAATCCCTGATCTGGACCTCGTGCAGAAATTAATGAGCTTTCCACTCTAATAACGAGTTTTTAAACTTTACAGTGATACCTAGGTTCTCAAATGCCTTTGTACTCAAACAACTTAGAACCCAAACACTGCAAACCTGGAAGTAAATGTTCTGGTTTGCCACCATTTTCCAGAAGCCGAACGTACTCCGTATTGAGTGTTACACTTCCGATTTGAGTGCCACACTTCCATATTGAGTGTTACGCTGAGGTCTGTCTGTTTTTGCTATTTATTTTGCGTTTTTGTTTTTGTGGCTTTTTTGTTTTGTTTTTGTGGCTGTGTGGAACCCAGTTCAGCTATTGATTGACTGATTGATTGTGTGTGTGACTTCAGTACATTGTTTATTGCTTTCATTTTATGGATCAATGGTCTCATTAGATAGTAAAATTCATGTTAAATTGCTGTTTTAGGGGTTGTTTTTAAAAGTCTGGAACAGATTAATCCATTTTGCATTACTTTCTGTGGGGAAATGCACCTTGGTTTTGGAACGCTTTGGTTTTGGAACGAACTTCCTGAACGGATTATGTTTGAGAACCAAGGTGCCACTGTACTGCAATACAATCTTAAAACTAGCTACATATAAATGTTACTGAGTGCAAATACAAAGTAACACACTGCAATCATCTAGCAGGTTATACAGTTCAGTCCTTTAAGTCCTTTGACACTGTCTAGGAACTTCTCTCATTGATTCTCTCATTGCTTAATGCAAACTTCTCTGCTTTTAAAACGCAAACCTTTACACAAGTTTCAACTTCAATGCAAACAAGCATTTTATGCACATTAAACTTTCGACTTTAACACCAATTACTTGGTACACATAGGCAGAGCAGCATTATGCAACAAGATGTAGCTGTGGAAAGGCATTATGGGGAGGGAATCTTTTAATCCACCTTTAATCAGTTGAAGGAATCAATTCTCTAGCTGGATAACACATCTGCAAAGACTGGATTGATATATGTAAATATGGGTTCACTCAAAGTATTCTTTTTAAAAAGTGAAGTTATGCTTCTCAACATTTCCAGTTTCGGCAGTAAATTGCTCATAAGATATGTATTGGCAACTCTGCATAAACAAGAAGTAACAAAAAAACAAGAACAGAGAGCTTCAATGATACCGGCTCTGGCACAAATCTGTTTGCAGTGGCTAATAATGAAGCTTCATCTTCTTGAATATCAACACTGGATTGTTAAATAGCTGCCGGTTTTTTTAATACTTGGCAGAAACTGAACAGGCAACCAGGAAAAAATGCCTTAGTACTGGCAATATTATCAATCAAAATTAGGGGGAAAGCAATCTGCCATGACTAATTAAGAAATGAGAACACCATTTCACAGAATATTTCACAAAAATAAAGCATGACCCAAAGAGATTCAGGGCAGTGGTTTTCAAACGGTGTTCCAAGAAAGTCTGATGCTCTTTGGGGGCTCTGCAATGCTCATAACTATAGGCAGAGCCACCAAGAGTTGAGTACAGGGGGTAGAAATGGGTCTCACAGCCAACAGAAGCCCTAGACTGTCAACTTTCATTTTTAAAAGTCTGTAGCTATGAAGGGCCCAGTGACATCAATTGACACGGTGAAGTTAGGTCTATTAATTTCAATGGGTTTCCTCTGGGTAAAAAGTGCAGTAGTTGACTAGCAGTCCAAGTTTAAAAAGTGGTCATTCTGCTTGAGAGTTTATGCAGAAAGAGCAGTGAATGGTAGCTGAAGACCAAGCTGATGTAGTATAACCCTCTTCTTAGGACGGATGATATTGCTCAAAACACACGAAGGATCTTTATTGCATAAGAAAAGGTCTGTTGGCAGTCATGGTCTGTCTGGAATGCTGATTCTTTCAAGTGTCCAAATGATTCCTTCTCAAGTCACTCTGCATCAAGGCAGCTACAGTCTAATTGCCATAGCTTTCAGAAGTCTAAGGTACAATGGACTGTGTTTCAGAAGACGGGCAATGCAATCTCACAGACAGACTGAAACGAAATCCCTTGACCCAGCAACCTTCTACAGCTTCTCTTTCCTGCATCCAATTTTATTTATTTTTTAATAGAGAGGTTTCCGCTCTACTGTATGGACAAGTTTATATCCTGATTTTATAGGTGAATTCTGCTCTGATCTCCACCAGCATAAACCTGCAATAACGATATCAATATGATTTATACAGCTACAATTGCATTTCAGGGATTCTTCAAGTTCATTTGGAGTTAGAAAAGGAAGCATTATGATGGCACAAACTACAGCAAGCCTCAAACCCGCCCTGGTATATCCCTTCAGATGTTGTGTGCCTGACCATACTCACCTTGCATGATTGGCTTGCGCAATACCTTTTTAGATGCCCATGTAGACCTCATATAAGGCTTAAGGCATCCAAGACTTTCGAATGCATCCAAGAGTTTTCGCTTTTATATATATATATATAATTGATTTTTTAACATATCATTTCCAACAACCATTTAACATAAATTCTTATCTTATACAATATTTTAGACTTCCATCAACAACCTCTGAAGATTTTCCGGTCTTTATCACTTATTCTGCATTTCTTAATTTCTCTATTACTTTTAATTATCATTAACTAATTGTTCTTTTCATAATCTTCCTTGCAATATTTCACATAATCCTCCTTACAGAGCCTAGGGCTTGCCGATCAGAAGGTCGGTGGTTCGAATCAACGCTAAGGGTTGAGCTCCCGTTGCTCGGTCCCTGCTCGTGCCAACCTAGCAGTTCGAAAGCACGTTCAAGTGCAAGTAGATAAATAGGCACCGCTCCGGCGGAAAGGTAAACAGCGTTTCCGTGCGCTGCTCTGGTTCTCCAGAAGCGGCTTAGTCATGCTAGCCACATGACCCAGAAGCTGTACGCTGGCGCCCTCTGCCAATAAAGCGAGATGGGCGACGCAACCCCAGAGTCAGCCACGACTGGTCCTAATGGTCAGGGGTCCCTTTACCTTTACCTCTCCACTGCCTACAAAACAATCCTTATATTTGCTCTCACTCCAGGCATTGACTACACTTAGCTGCTGATGACGCACACCGAAATAATGCAAAAGGGGAGAAACTAATTGTTCAAGGTGCAACTATTATAGTTTTCTTAATACCTCAATATGTTTTGGAACGAAGGTTCCTACTTCAGGAGCAAGCTTCAACTTCATTGTGCCAGATAAGTAGCAGCATTTGTGCAAGCTGCTTCAGATATTCTGTCGAATTTTTAAGTCTGGGATTACTCTTGAATAAGGAACCTCAGTTCTGAAATGATATGAGCCATAAGAAACCTTAATAATTGGCACTTTTGAGAACCAGTTTCTCCTCTTTGCTTTATTTCTTGTTTCTGTGTCTCTCCCTTTTTGTTATGCCACATTAGAGATGGATGAATATGTCAACTTCCATTTTTCATATTTCCAGTCATTACTTCACCACATTTCTGCATCAATTTGAAAAGAAATCCCTTGTGAAAAATCATTGGCATTGTAGTGTGCATTTCTGCTAATATACACATTTTTGGCCAGCATTTTTGTGTAACGCAATACATGTTTTCTTGCATGCTATTTTCATGAATATATGCATGCAAGCATGCATTACATTACACAAAAATGCTGGCAAAAAATGTTTCAGGAACTGCAAATTGGGGAGGTTCACATTGAAAGGTGAACTGAATTTCTCTTCCACTCCCTGCCACACACCAAAGGGGTGTGCCCACTTGTACAACTCTGCAGAGAATTTTTCTGCAGCCAACTCTATGTACAGCAGCTATCTGCATGCCGCTGCAAGGAACTGAAAATTACGACATGCCACTTCTGTCACCGTGATGCATACTGTTAGCACATTCAACAGTTACTGTGCCAGACATAGCTGTGTAATGTGCTTCTTATGTTTTTGCAGGTCTTTTGTCTTTTCGGTTTCATCTAATCTTGTATCTCCCCCTCTCCCCCCTTTCTTTCTGTGTCCAAGCATATGCCAAATAGAGTGGAAACAACCTTATGTTTCCCTACAGGCTTGGTCCCTTCACCACCTTTATAAAGGTGAAGAACTCCTCAAGTGGTTAAAATATGCTATTTAGACTCTGCATATGCATGGCTCATTATGTCTCTCTTGACGACTTTTGTCAGCAAGCCGTTTCTGTCAATAATTTTCCGCTTCGCTGCGCTGTTCATTAAAATTCCATTATAGGGCATTTGAGGTTTGACAGATCTGGGAGCTGTCATCTAGTCAACTAGACATCACCAGTTTCCTTTCAAATCTGATATTGTCATCTTGATGGTGCTGAGTAATTTCCGTTCTTTTCTTGCTCTATAGCTTGTCCAGGGCAAAGAGCATTGCTCTCTCCTGTAAGCACGGTTGCTATTCAACGGTACCCAATAACGGCACTGAGGGCAGCAATTGGGTGCTGTTCTGAACTGTTCTGCCAATGGGGCTGCAAAGTAGCCAGAAAACTGGGCTCCCAGGTTTCTGGTTTTTTATTTTGAGCTAGCTGCAAGATGAGCAAAGGGCAAATAAATAATAATCATAATATATTTATACCCTGCCCATCTGGCTGGGCCTCCCCAGCCACTCTGGGCGGCCTCCAACTGAATATTAAAATACAATAATCTATTAAACATTAAAAGCTTCCATAAACAGGGCTGCCTTCAGATGTATTCTAAAAGTCTGGTAGTTGTTTTCCTCATTGACATCTGGTGGGAGGGTGTTCCACAGGGCAGGTGCCACCACCGAGAAGGTCCTCTGCCTGGTTCCCTGTAACTTGGCTTCTCACAGCGAGGGAACCGCCAGAAGGCCCTCAGCACTGGACCTCAGTGTCCGGGCAGAATGATTGGGGTGGAGACGCCCCTTCAGGTATACTGGACCAAGGTCGTTTTTAAATGCTTTCAAAGCTGCACACTTTTGGTAAATAGACAGGACTTATGTTGGGCTCCATTCCTAGACCTTCCCTCATTTACCCCCAAAGCCAGTCCAAACTGTTACTTCCACCCCAGGCTCAGAACGTGTGATCACAAGAACACGCAACTCTATTTGTCAAGCTTCTGATTAAATGCCTCCAAAATTAATGGTGGAAGTAGCTGGAATCACAGAGAGCTTAGAACCTTAGCTAGCAAGTGGCTTTACTGGAGAGCTGTGATGCTAAAGCGTTCTATGATAGCATACTGCCAGATCTCCAGATCCATTCAGATTGTTAGTGAGGGTTGCCCTTAAACCACAGGTAAGCAATCCTGAATCACATATTTCTGAAACCAAAGCCTGGTGGAATCTACACACATATTAAAAATGCTGTGAAAATGCTTTTTAAAAAAGTTTTGAAAAACACATTGAATTTTGCATAGCTCACTATCACCATCTAGTGTCACATTTGGGTATCGCCCTTTACAACACATTTAACACGTTTTATTTTCAGTTGTGTAGCTGAGTCCCCTGTATCATCTTTGTTTATCTCAGGGAGATGGTTATCTTCAAAACAGTATAGATAAAAAAGTACACTATGGCTGGTAGAACTTACTGTATCGAACAAAACATTACTCGCAGGTCTGACAGTGTAATTCACATCAGTGAGTGCAAATTGCCACTGGATACCATATTTAGTACTTGCGCAAAACAACAACTTGCCTAAGCACATGTCTGAGGAACCAGGAAACTGCAATCTTGATGGAGCGGGGGGAAATGGAACTGGTTTCAAAGCATTTCAGTTCAGATAATCTCAGCATCTCTTTATTATGAATTATTGTAGAAGGGATAACAGCTAATCTCTTTATAGATGTGATACCTTAACCCCACACGGCCTTGACAATACCAGGCATCACTCGGTACTTCAAGTGCAATGTTTCTCAGTACAGTGGTGCCTCGCAAGACGAAAATAATCTGTTCTGTGATTCTCTTCGTCTAGCGGTTTTTTCGTCTTGCGAAGCAAGCCCATTGACGGATTAGCGGATTAGCGCTATTAGCGGCTTTTAGCGGCTTATCGGCTTATCGGATCAGCTGATAAGCGGCTTAGCGGCTTAGAAAAAGGGGAGGAGAGAGAAAAACACCCGCAGGAACTCGCAAGACATTCTCGTCTTGCGAAGCAAGCCCGTAGGAGATTCGTTTTGCGAAGCACCTCCAAAACGGAAAACTCTTTCGTCTAGCGAGTTTTCCATCTTGCGAGGCATTCGTCTTGTGGGGTACCACTGTATTCCATCTTCCGTATACTATAACTGATACATTGGCTACAAGTACCCTTTAGTTCACAGAAGAGAATCTGAAGGAGGCAGAAGCCAAAATATTTTGCTTTAAGACTTTAATATCTCTGCTCTGACAGTCGCTGTAAAAAATATACAATCTTTGTGATTAACTGCATCCTCTGGGGATGCAAACTTGTCTGAAGTGCTGTTCGATGCTTGAAAAAGTGTGTGGGGTGGAGTGGGGGTTTGGCTGTATCTTTTAATTAGCACACGGTGTTGAAATATATTTCACATCATTTTTAATTTGTATGCCATCTTTCCACCTTCCTGCACTCAAGGCAATTTACGGCCTGCATGAATTGCAAAGTAAATGAAAACCAGTCATCCTAGAACAATTCAAAACGGATCTAAAAATAAACAATTAAGGCAATTCAAGAATCTGTCCACATATCATATTTACCAGAGAAAAACAAAACATCAGCAAATGACAATAGAAGGAAATCCCCTCCCCCATCAATTACAATAGATGATTAAAATGTAAGCAACCAAGACAATATAAGCAAAAATACATGAAATGCAACTAACTATGGGGGAAGATCTATATTGCAGCTAGGTCATCTTATGTGAGTTGTGTGTTGGAGAAGAGAAAGTACGAATTGAGAGCTCTTGTATGGCAACCAAGAAGTGAGGTGGTTCTTGCCATTATGAGATAGCACCACCTAGCAGCCACAGACAAGAACCAGGTCAAAGAAAAGAGTCAAGGATTCACAGTGCATGCCCTGCTCCTGTAAGGAAGCTAGCATGCCCATCTTGGGTTGATAAGGTAATTGGCTCTAGTCCACTGGTTGTTGTTAGCTATTCCGTAGGAGCTTCTGCCTTCCCCTCACTGGTGGTCCTCCTGCTACACACAAAGAGGACTCAGCTACATCAGGAAAGAAACAGTGATTTGAATGCACTATAAACATCCAACACCAGAGGGCTGCAGAGAGCAGGAAATTTTAAAACACGATTTTCCATAGAGATTTTTTTCTTTCGTTAACATGATCTAATTTCTGACTTAATTATAGCACTATTCCTGCATTTAGATCCACCCTGAGACACCACTATCACCGCTAATTCAACTAAGAAAATGCTTTGGATAACCAGTTGCAGCAGGTCAGTAACTTAAGTGTTGATGAAGTGCGATGATTTCCCATGATGGCAGTCTGTGAACCATGACAAGCAATCCAGAAATGGAACTAATGATACATTTTAGGAAAATGTAATAGAAACTGCCAAGGCTTACATCCAGAAGCTTGCTTTTAAAAAGATGCTATACAATGTAGCAAAACGTTGCTTTTTTTTGAAGAAATCATGAAAGACTAAAACAATACCTGTTCAAGATTATCTAGCAGGCATTGCAATTATTTCTAAATTAAACAGAACCAATAACTCTGCTCTTGCAATTATAGATTGATTTGCAATTGAAGCATGCAAATTTAATCATAGAACTGTGCTGAAATTTTCAAGAACTTCTTTAAAAGCCATTGGATGGACAGACAGGTGGAATAGACACCATTACACGGACGGACGTTATGCATGAAGTGACTAGAGAATGATCTGATCCACTGGGCCTTCTGCTTTGTTCGTTTGTTGAACTTTATGAGTTACTTCTATTGAAATTTGATACAATGAATAGTATACCTTATTTATCAAAGAACACAGCCGGTTACGTCTCCTGTGTTAATTGAGCTTAGTTCCCTTCCTACAATGGGACTTCCCCTTCTTGCCCTATACTTATTTCTTCCCAAAATCTGCTCAAGTAGTAACTAAAGTCAATTAGAAATGGCTATATGGGAGGAGCGGAATCACTTTTCGGTGTGGCCAGTGGGGAAAGGAAGCTAAGGGGCACCTGAGTTGCCTCAGTTTTATATAGCTTTGTAGCAGCACACTGTTAAGCAAAGCTCGTTCCTTCTAATCTAGTCTTTGCGGGTCATTTGAAACCTTGCAAATACTGCAGCTCAAGAGGTTCCCCCAATGCTCTGGAGCAGATTTTGAGGATGAACTTGGGTGGGGCTGGGGGAGGGTGGGAGTTGGGGGAGGGGCAGTGATCTGACACTGAACAACAGTGCCAGATACAACTCGTTGTAACAACAGTTTTTATGATGGTGCTGGGAGCTTTGTGATCTCATGGACAACCTCTGGCTCACTTGCTCTCAGCAGTCCAGGTCCCCAGCTTGATAACACAGTAAGCGTAGGTAATTAAAAAGGAGGATTTATTGGAAAAACAAACAGATAGCTCTGGACAGGTCTAACACAGCCACCAGTATTATCACTCAAGATGACTTTCTGAAGACTGCTTCCTGTGTCTACAGAATATATTGAACTTCTGCACCTTACGTCTCTTGTTTTGCTTCCTGTCTAGAAGCCCTCCTATTAGCCGACCCCTAGGACTGATTGGATCATCTCCAGCCCCTTCTGTTTCCAGTAAACCCTCTGTGTGTCTGTTCATGCCTATTTGAGCATCTGGAGAGCTTAGGTTGTGTTCCAACCACTGCCTCCTCAGCCGGTCGGTCAAGGTCAGGAAGAGCCAAAGGTTGCAGCTGCCGACTCTCCCCGTCTGACTAACATCAAAGCAGCCTCCCTGTTCTTGGCTGCTTTTTGCAGTTGGCTGCAAACCTTCGCTCGGAGCTGGCTCATTCCTGACACTTGCTTAATAAAGTGGCTCTTGTGAATGGTCCAAAAATATGCAGTGTAACCTTAGACCTAGGGGACACTGATTGCGCTGTGGGTTAAACCACAAAGCCTAGGACTTGCCAATCAGAAGGTTAGCGGTTCGAATCCTTGCGACGGGGTGAGCTCCCGTTGCTTGGTCCCTGCTCCTGCCCACCTAGCAGTTCGAAAGCACGTCAAAGTGCAAGTAGATAAATAGGTACCGCTCCAGTGGGAAGGTAAACGGCATTTCCATGCGCTGCTCTGGTTTGCCAGAAGCAACTTAGTCATGCTGGCCACATGACCTGGAAGCTGTACGCCGGCTCCCTCAGCCAATAAAGCGAGATGAGTGCCGCAACCCCAGAGTCGGCCACGACTGGACCTAATGGTCAGGAGTCCCTTTACCTTAACCTTAGACCTATAAACTCACCTCACCTCCGATTGCAACTTTTCCTCGGTGCACCATCATTTTATTATTTATACCCCACCCATCTGGCTGGGTTTCCTCAGCCACTATAGAAAATTATGCTTGATTTTTCCAGTTCACAGAAGAAAAGCTGAACTCTCACTTGAGCTCCCATTTGAGCGGCGTTCACACACGACTAGAACACTCCCGTACAGAAACTTGTGGAAATTCAATGGTGTGAACTGATTTTCAGAAAGTGGTATCTTCTACGCAGTACTAATGGGCTGTCTAGCCCATTTGAAATTACCTGTGTACATGGAAAATCAGTGATGAATTTGAAATAGTACCCTAGAATTATGATAAGCTTCTTTGTGCTTTTTGCGCAAAATTACCTAGATGAATTTAATTTGGGGCAGAAATGTCCTCCTTGTTAGAGACACACTGTAATAATAGCACCAACATAAATGACAGAATGAACTGTGATACCTGAACGTATCGTTTCGCTTCTAGTTAGTGTGAGATTTTATAAAGCTTCATGTCTTTCCACTTTAAAAAATTTAGGCAACGCTTCTCAAAATGACAAACTACATCAGCAATCCTGTTTTCTTCAGTAGGCTATATTTATTTTATTTCAGCACAGTGACAAAAGAACTGTCAAGTGAGAGGAAGCTTCCTTTGGATAGTTTTCCAGAGCATAAACCGCTTCAGGTTTCTTTGTTGAAAGAGAAGTATGCTGAAGAACGGGAGCTGTCATTATTCTGCATTGACAAATTTAGGTAGCTTGCTGTTTTAATCAGGACTGGCATTTGAAAAAAGAGTTGTGCCTATTAAAATGGATCAATTCACTTTTATGAATTACTAATGAGGGAAACTCATTTTTTATTGTAAACTCCACATTAATGATACATTTAGAATGAGATCACTGCTTTCTTAAGGAAGTTTTAAACAGGTTTACATTGTGGATGGCAAATACAGGATGAAAGAGTGCAAACAGTACGTGAGGAAATTGATATGGCAAGGCCTGCCTTATTTTATTATTTATGGGACTTATTCATCATGTTATACCAAAGTTTCAAGGTGATTTAACAATGACAGACAGTGCAATGAATTACATATAAAAAAAATAAAAACAACACAAGTGGTCACATAGTAATCAAACTCATTTCTCCCCCAATAGCATTATGCATGCATGTCATTATTATTATTATTATTATTATTATTATTATTATTATTATTATTATTTATTACTTTTACATAAAGGCTATACACCATAGAAATAACATTTTCACACGTATTTTTAAAAAAGGGTTCTTTCGAACCTTGAGACCTTCTTCCTTCCCTCCATGGGTTCCAATTCTAAATTTTATTCCTGCATCTTTTACTGTAATTTATCTGTTATATAATCATAGTATCCAAAATCCATGTTACATTCCAAGTGTCATTGTATTCCTGCCAATGATTTCAACTGTTTACAGTGATCTCTCAAGTATGTTAGAAAGCTATTCCAGTCTTTTAAAAAATACTTGGTCTTCCTGGTTTCTGATCTTTCCCGTCAGTCGTGCCATTTCTGCATACAGTGGTACCTCGGGTTAAGTACTTAATTCGTTCCGGAGGTCCGTTCTTAACCTGAAACTGTTCTTAACCTGAAGCACCACTTTAGCTAATGGGGCCTCCCACTGCCGCCGTGCCGCCAGAGCACGATTTCTGTTCTCATCCTGAAGCAAAGTTCTTAATCCGAGGTACTATTTCTGGGTTAGTGGAGTCTGTAACCTGAAGCGTATGTAACCTGAAGCATATGTAACCCGAGGTACCACTGTATTCCATAAGCTTGGTCTGCCACTCTTCTCTGGTCGGTAATTATGCATGCATGTCTATGGCTTCTGTAGGTTCTGCTTTAAACCTGACCCCAAGTATTTTACTTTGGATATGAGTTTGTGTGTTAGCGCAACACAGGAATCCTATAGCATGGGTTGGAATCTTCAAGATTCAGTCATGGTTGTTTGGCATCAGATCCTTCATCATGCATAAGGAACAGTAAGTGATTGGCAGCATGTCGTCAAGTATCTTGATGGCCATGAATGGCCACGACAGTCTCACAAAAGCAACCATCGTATACATCATATGCCCATGTGGCCACAAATTTGGTATTTTCTGCATTTGGCATCTTTACCCATGGGTTTTCTTATTGTTTTCTTCCTGCTGAAACTTTACTGCCTCATGAACTTTTGCCTTTGAGTTGATTCACGTTCCCCGCCCCAAACAATCTTCTCTGTCAATGTGTGCACATACCTTGCCATTATTTGCAGTCTCACATGACGCTGATCCCAGCTGGCATTTTACCTCAGATATGACTATTAATATTTATTAAATTTATACATCTCCCTTCATCACAAGAACCCAGGACAGTTCCCAGAATAAAATACAAGACAAAACATAAGTAAGTAATTAAACCAAGACTACAAAACAATACCCTGCTCTCCATCCACAGACATATTTAAAAGGCTGTTGGCTATTAATCAGCCAAAGGCCTGGTTGAAGAGGAACATTTTGGCCTGGTGCCTAAAAATATATAATGAAGGTGCCAGGCGAAAATCCCTGGGGAGAGCATGCCACAAACAGGGAACTAGTGCAGGCAAGGCCCGTTCTCGTGTTTCCACCCTCCAGACCTCACATGGAAGTAATATACAAAGAATGGCCTCAGATGATGAATGTAGAGTTTGGGGAGGTTTATATGGGGAGAGCATTTATATGGGAGAGAGTTTATATGGGGAGGTTTATATGGGGACGCAGGTGGTGCTGTGGGTTAAACCACAGAGCCTAGGACTTGCTGATCAGAAGGTCGGCGGTTCGAATCCCCACGACGGGGTGAGCTCACATTGCTCAGTCCCTGCTCCTGCCAACCTAGCAGTTTGAAAGCACATCAAAGTGCAAGTAGATAAATAGGTACTGCTCCGGCGGGAAGGTAAACAGCGTTTCTGTGCGCTGCTCTGGTTCGCCAGAAGCGGCTTAGTCATGCTAGCCACGTGACCCGGAAGCTGTACGCCGGCTCCCTCGGCCAATAAAGCGAGATGAGCGCTGCAACCCCAGAGTCGGTCATGACTGGACCTAATGGTCAGGGGTCCCTTTACCTTTACCTTATATGGGGAGAGGCAGTCCCCATTATCTCTCATATGGGTGAATTGTTGCCATTCATCTCTATGCAGAAAAGTAAAGGCTTCAAATTTCTTCCCCAAAATAGTACAGCTCCCATCAACCGTATCAAAATCAGCCAATGGTCAGGGATTATAGGAACTGGACATTCAAGGCTGAAGAACACTGCACTGTGAGACTTTGTTTAGTTAAGGACAAATCCTGCCCTGATACTGAGTAGCCTGGTGCTCCCTGACAAAGAACTTACAGAGAAACGCACTGCATCCTTTTGGGGTTACACAAACCCTCCATTTACACATACGCCACTCTTTAATAATGACGGGAATTTTCTTATTACTATAACGGACAAGGTCATCACCCAAGAACGTCTCAATCAATGGCCACAGAACTGTCTTTCCTCCTCTTTATCCATATTAAAAAAACCAGAGGCACAAATAACTCCTGCACTTCCCATGGGGCTGCAATGAGCTTGGAGGTGGTTTGCAGAAATTCGTTCGAAAAATCGCTGGATGCTGATCAAAACACAGCTGGCTTCTGTGATTCCTTTCTGCAAACTGAAGGCAAATATCCAAGGTGTCACTGTGGCAACTGACACCTTCCAGATGGTGCAGATGCCTGTGGATTGGCAGGGTGCTGTTTAAGCACATTTACGCGCGGAACAGCAAGTGAAGAACAAGCGAGTTTTCTGCCACCATGGGATTTTGCTGCCAGCTTGAGGCTCCGTCTCTTGTTTCATACAACATGGAGCAGATGTGGAAACTTCTGCTTCCCATGAAAGGCTCAGCCAATTGCAGAAGTTCAAACACCTAAGGCATGGGAAAGGACCCTGAGTTGCTAGGTAGCACAAATGGGGAAGAATCTATTATCCCATATAGGTCAAGGTCAAGGTAATGGACCCCCTGGATGGTTCAGTCAAAGGCGACTATGGGGTTATGGCGCTCATCTCGCTTTCAAGCCAAGGGAGCTGGCATTTGACCACAGAGAGCTTTCTGGGTCATGTGGCCAGCATGACTAAACCACTTCTGGCACAGCAGGACACTGTGATGGAAACCAGAGCGCACAGAAACACTGTTTACCTTTCCACTGCAGGGGTAGCTATTTATCTACTTGCACTGGCATGCTTTTGATCTGCTAGGTTGGCAGGAGCTCGGACAGAGTAACGGGAGTTTTTCCCATCACGGGGATTCGAAACACCAACCTTCCTAACCAGCAAGCCCAAGAGGCTCAGTGGTTTAGAGTACAGCGTCACCCACATCTCTTTTGTCCCATATGGTTTCCATGGAAACACTGAAGAGCATCAGTTGAAAAACACACATACCACCACCAGCAGCAATAGCTAAGGCCTAAGGACACAGTCCACCATCGTCCCACCAGAGACTTGATCAGTCACCACTGCCTTTTAAAATAATATTATTATATATCAATTTTCACTTATTGCCAGCTGCCTTGAAGGCCTACTGTCAGGGAGCCAAGGCAGGATATTGTGAATGGATAAATCATAAAGAGGTATTTTATCCAAATTACAGATCTGAACAGTTTTACCTTTTGGAAAACACATTTACTTGTTTGGTAAGAGGGAGCTGTAACGTGAAGGTAAAGGACCCCTGGATGGTTAAGTCCAGTCAAAGGCAACTATGGGGTAGCGGCGCTCATCTCATTTTCAGGCAGAGGAAGCCGGTGTTTGTCCACAAACAGCTTTCCGGGTCATGTGGCCAACATGACTAAACTGCTTCTGCCACAATGGGAAACCATGCCAGAAGCCAGAGCACACAGAAACACCGTTTACCTTCCTGCCGCAGTGGTACCTATTTATCTACCTACACTGGCATGCTTTCAAACTGCTAGGTTGGCAGGAGCTGGGACAGAGCAATGGGAGCTCACCCGTCGCAGGGATTCGAACCGCTAGCCTTCTGATCAGCAAGCCCAAGAGGCTCAGTGGTTTAGACCACAGTGCTACCCACATCCTTGCAAAAGGGAGCTATGATTGATACTAGAAGCATTTCTCATGGTGGTTGGGGTTTTTTGGCCTCAGTAAAACCAGAGGTGGCAGAAAATGAACACATTTGTAATTTGCACCCCTGCTAATACACCACCACATTTGTATGAGTTACGATTGAAGGCAGGCACTTGCTTTTCCTACGGAAGTTACATAAATTGATGTATGTTAAACCAGGAGTCTATGAACCGGTAACTTTCATAGGAAAAGCAAAAGCCTGCCTTCAATCGTAACTCCAGGAATGATCCGGGCTTTGATATTATTGGGGTTGATGATGGAAGAGAATTGTTTATTTACAAGTATATGCTGAGTTCTGTCTGAGGGGCATCTCAAAGACTAGTTTGAGAGATCTGAAACTTCTGCTAGGCAGGACAAGCCAAAATAGAGGCAGCAGAAGCACATTCCTCTGACTAAAGGGAGACTGCTTATTCATTTCCCAGTATTTGAGGATACATGGACTGAACAGCGAATCTGAGGAGCCCTTAAGACATTGCACAGCAATTCTGTTGAAACTAACAAGAATGAATGAAATCAGCATGAACAGAATATTAAAAACTCATGAAATCTGCCCCATTAACTTCAAACCTCCTCAAGTTTATTCCAAGCACATTAAAGTCTCTCTAATGCAAAACGGTAATTAGATTAATATATTTTTAGGTATGTGTGTTTCTGCTGGGGGAAAAACCCCCAAACTTCAAGATTTATCATTCAGGTTTGTACATTCTGGACGTCAGCAGGCCAAGTATGGCAATATATCCAGGCTGCTTGCAGATTTTAATGCAACGTTAATAGCTAATGTTACATTGAACCAAAGCTGTCGTTCTTTCTTTGGGTGTGACTCACACTTTTACTTCATCCTGAGGATTTGGTAATTTCACTTATTCCTGCTAGGTGGTATCGTGGCAAAGACACGGACCTAGAAAACATATGAGGGCCAGAAAGCCCATCTGCAGACAAGGAAACAAAATACTGCAATACAGAAGATCCAGCAACCAGCAGGGATTTCTGAACCAATAGGCTACACCATCCAATTGGTCAGTTGAAGCCCTCGAGAGAATATAGAGCGCTAGACCTCAAGCCAAAGGGCAACCTCTTTAAAAAATCTGTTCTTCACTAATGAGCTGAGGTTTGAGGCAGTCTCCAGGCCTCGCGCAATATATATAGGGTTCAGTTCTGATCTGGGGGGGGGGGGGGCTGTTGGAACAAGCTGCCTTTCCAAGAGCTGTCCATAAATTGCCCATGCCTTGCTGCTAATAGTGTTCCTTTGCTAACCATTCATCCTTTTTATAGCACAGTATTAATTTATTAGAGGATGGATGGCGGCTAACAGATTGAAGTTGAATCCTGACAAGTCAGAAGTACTGTTTTTGGGGGACATGGGGCGGGCGGGTGTGGGGGATTCCCTGGTCCTGAATGGGGTAACTGTGCCCCTGAAGGACCAGGTGTGCAGCCTGGGAGTCATTTTGGACTCACAGCTGTCCATGGAGGCACAGGTTAATTCTGTGTCCAGGGCAGCTGTCTACCAGCTCCACCTGGTACGCAGGCTAAGACCCTACCTGTCTCACCAGAGTGGTGCATGCTCTAGTTATCTCTTGCTTGGACTACTGCAATGCGCTCTACATGGGGCTACCTTTGAAGGTGACCCGGAAACTGCAATTAATTCAGAATGCGGCAGCTAGACTGGTGACTGGGAGTGGCCGCTGGGACCACATAACACCGGTTCTGAGATATCTGCATTGGCTCCCAGTATGTTTCCGAGCACAATTCAAAATGTTGGTGCTGACCTTTAAAGCCCTAAACGGCCTCGGTCCAGTATACCTGAAGGAGCCTCTCCGCCCCCATCGTTCAGTCCAGACACTGAGATCCAGCACCAAGGGCCTTCTGGCGGTTCCCTCATTGTGAGGTAGTGAGGTTATAGGGAACCAGACAGAGGGTCTTCTCGGTAGTGGCGCCCACCCTGTGGAATGCCCTCCCAGCAGATGTGAAGGAAATAAGTAACTATTCTATCTTTAAAAGACATCTGAAGGCAGCCCTGTTCAGGGAAGTTTTTAACATTTAACGCTGTATTGTTTTTAATACTTGATTGGGAGCCGCCCACAGTGGCTGGGGAAACTCAGCTAGATGGGCGGGGTATAAATAATAAATTATTATTATTATTATTCCACAATAAACATCTTATTTCCCTCTTAAGGTGTCCTCTTGAAAACAACAATCCAGACCAGACTTCTTGATCACTGTGTTCTTCCTCAGAAGTTTTCTTTCTGGTCCAGAGGGGGAGAGCATTCTGTTTCACATGGATAGATCCTTATGCCAATGGAGCCAGTGATTTATTGCTCCACTGAATACAGCCCATAGTCTATCCTAGTTTAAGGCAGTGTCTTGCGTTCCTGTGTCCTGTGAGATTTTGTGTTATTTGCAATTAAATGTGTCTGCTGTTAAATATGAACAGGAGCCAAAGTTTTTAGGCTGATGCTGCAAAGAGAACAATACAGACCCCCCCCACTCAATTCTTTGAGAAGCAACACATTTGTAATTTTCAACACATTACTTTTAATGAGCCGGGCTAGTTGTGAGCCAGAATCAGATTCGGTTTGTGGCCTACAGACCTGTGGCGACATGAATTATTTCTTATACAATAGGCTCTGTTATGAAGCTTAGAAAGTTGTTATTAATGAGAGCTGGCTAAGGGCTAGGATGGCTTTAACCATGCTGCCTGTAGCTGGGATCAGCTGATACTGAAACAGCTCCTGGGGGCTAAGTCTAGTGAGCAAATGGAAGAGTCTGGAGTTGAGCTGATCATAGTTCCTTGGGCTGATGTCCAGAACACCCAGAAGCCACCAACATATATAGCAGAACAACTTGCCCTTGATGGTTGGGAGTCAAGCAGCTACTCTCTCCAGTAACCTCAATGCCAAAAGATTGCAGATTATTATTATTATTAATAATAATATATTATTTACACCCCACCCATCTGGCTGGGTTTCCCCAGCCACTCTGGGCAGCTCCCAATAGAATTGATGATGATGATGATGATAATAATAATAATAATAATAATAATAATAATAATAATAATGTGGTAATAAAACATCAGACATTAAAAGCTTCCCTAAACAGGGCTGCCTTTGGATGTCTTCTAAAAGTTAGATAGTTGTTTATTTCCTTGACATCTGATGGGAGGGCATTCCACCGGGTGGGTGCCACTACTGAGAAGGCCCTGTAACCTCATTTCTCTTAGTGAGGGAACAGCCAGAAGGCCCTTGGAGCTGGACCTCAGTGTCCGGGTTGAACGATGGGGGTGGAGATGCTCCTTCAGGTATACTGGGCCGAGGCTGTTTAGGGCTTTAAAGGTCAGCACCAACACTTTGAATTGGGCTCAGAAACATACTGGGAGCCAATGAAGGTCTTTCAGGACCGGCGTTATATGGTCTCGACAGCCACTCCCAGTCACCAGTCTAGCTGCCGCATTCTGGATTAATTGTAGCCCCTTGTAGAGTGCATTGCAGTAGTCCAGGAAGAATTTATCATCTTGATATGCATATAACTTTTTCCAGCATCTGATGAAAATTTCCTGTGCTGGAAAGGCCCTCATGTGTGCATGCCAAATTAGGGCTAGGATGGAGTGGTGGCAGCAATAATGGCTCATATTTGGGGTTCACTGTTGTCACACCCACACATTGAAATCACTTTCAACGGACATTTACAACACATGGAATCTTGGGAACTGTAGTACATTAAGAGTGCTGCAAATTGCACCTTGGTGAGAGGGAACCTACAGTTCCCAGAATTCTTTGGGGGAAAATCCATGCGCTTTAAATGCAGGTTGAAAGTATCTGATGTGGCTGTGACCTAAGTGTGTGGACCACTCCAATTACAAATAACAGTGGAAAGTTCTCTCCCCCCCCCCAAAAAAAAAACAAAAACAAAAAAACAAACCAGAGTCCTTTTTGCTGGGGATAATTAAGTCTGAAATTCCCAGGTGTCAAAAAAGGTTATTTATGTATGCTACTACTGCGGCCCGTGTTTTGTTAGCCCCAAAATGGAAAACGAGCGAGGTCCCAACCAAAGAAGATTGGCAACTTAAGTTGACAGAATATGCACAACTTGCAGACTTAACATATAGAATAAGAGAACAAGAAGAACATATGTTTAGAGAAGATTGGAAAACGTTTATTGAATATAAGGGAAATAATTGTGTACAGCTGAAAAAGTTGGCAGCATTAAGATATTATTTACAACAGTGTAAATAAGTTATGATGGATGCAATAATAGTATACTGAGTGGTATAGTTTTTGTAAAATATGCAGGGATGTTAGATATGTAAAATGAATCATGAAAAGAGAAGGGAAATCATTGATATCTTAAGGATGTAAAATGAGTATTTTAAACTGTAAAACAGAAAATTAAATTATATAGATATAGATATAGATATAGATAGATATAGATATAGATATAGATATAGATATAGATATAGATATAGATATAGATATAGATATAGATATAGATATAGATATAGATATAGATATAGATATAGATATAGATATAGATATAGATATAGATAAATAACAGTTGACATATGATTTGTTAGCCTGGATTTATTCAGGTTTACCAGACTAACAAATCAGGTGTGACAGGGTTTGCCTAGCTCTACCCAGAGATCAGAATAAAACTCATTCGGGTCGTTGAGTTGTCACAGAACAAACCTCAACTGAAATTCATGTATGGGCAAGACATAAGAACAGAGAGTTTGACCATTGGTTTGAGAGACACAGTTTGGCATGGCTATGACTTACTAAGTACCTCCCATGTATTGGCAGTGAGTGATAAGGATGCTAGAGATGATATGAAGCAATCTGAAATTCTTTCACTATATATGGTTGGGTGTGGGAGGGAAGAGATGCTGAATGGCTACACAAGACTGATATTTCATTGCTTTGTTTTCCTGTAGAGACTGTATATTATTAATGTCGCACAGATATTGGAAGGGTGCTGCCAAATCTAATTGCATTATTCTTAGTGGGCAAATAAACCAGGAAGGATGCTAAGACATAGATAGAGCCTGACAGCTTTTTAGAAATCAGTGCTTGCAACTCTCTCTGTTCCAAGTTCCATGAGAATAGAGTCTGGATGGTGTGCAAGTCAGGCTTGTTTATAGGCCTCGGGAGACGGTGTAGTTATGTATGAAGAGATGATTGCATAATTTCACATATATTGTATAATTTATGCTACGATGAATGCATTCTCTTTAATGTTCCCAAGATGTCTTGGATGATCCAAGGGTTATTTCTGTCCACCGTGGAGATGCAAGGAGACTACTATGGCAGCTCCTCCTGTTTTGAGACGCCAAAGTTGTGGAGAACGCAACCATTTTCTATTCTGCAGTGCAAAAAGAATAAAGAATCCCGCTATCTCCGAGAAAAGGAGCTTCTGAATGTTCCTGAATCTTTCATGATAACGCTAGTGTGAAGAAGGATGGTTTTGATGCGGGAGGTATCTCAACTCCCATTTCTCATGGAAATAAAACTGGAAATAACACCCACATTTTAACGGCAGCATGCTACTTTTGTTCAGGTCTCTGTCTTTAACGACAATACGTATTCATGGCTGACAGTCTTCTTCTTTGGCGATCACTTGTAGCCAAGTAAGATTGTGTTCCATATACAAGGTTATAACAGTGAGTCTGTAAGTGACTGTGGAGGCCAATTCAGGATCCACACAGGCTTCCACAGTGGGGAAATAGGTTTCCAGGCGGGAGTTGATGATGGTGAGGGTTTGCCAAGCATGCCTTCCTTTTAGCATGGTTCTCTGGTTTCTCCTGAGTTTGAGTGTCTTCAAAGCCCATGACACCTTTGGTAAAGGCTGTTCTCCAACTGGACTGCTCGCAGCCCAGTGTTTCCCAGTTGCTGGGGTTTATACTACCTTTTTAAAGATTGTCTTCAGAGAGTCTTTAAACCTCTTTTGTTGACCACCAACATTACACTTTCCATTTTTAAGCTAGGAAAAGAGTAGTTTCATTGGAAGACGATAATCGGGCATCCGCACAACATGACCAGTCCAACAAAGTTGATGTTGAAGAACCATTGCTTCGACACTGGTGATCTTTGCTTCTTCTAGTACACTGGCATTACTTTGCCCGTCTTCCCAAGTGATTTGTAAAAATTTTCGGAGACACTGTTGATGGAATTTTTCAAGGAGTTGGAGATGGCATTTATAAGTGGTCCATGTTTCACAAGTGTACAGTAAGGTTGGTAGTACAATAGCTTTGTAAACAAGCATTTTGGTTTCCCTGTGAATGTCCCAGTCCTCAAACACTCTGCACTTCAATAGGGAGAAAGCTGCACTCGCAGAGCTCATGCGATGCTGGATTTTGGCATCTATGTCGGCCCCTGTGGAAAGATAACTGCTCAGGTAGGAGAAGTACCATTAGGCAGAGTGAGGCGTCTACCACATGTAAAAGATTTGGGGTCCCACTTCATCTGTTATTACCCTGGGGACACTTTCAGGTTTATTTTCTTCCTAAGGCACCATCATCTAAAGAAGGCAGAGATGGGCGAAACTGTCAATTTTGGGTTCTCTTGGTTTAAACATTTTTCCAATCTTAAATTTGGTTCTCAACACTTCCACATCAGTTTGCACATTTTCTTATTGAAAAAAAGTCCTCGTGAAAATTTAACCTAATATACGCATGTTTGTACAGTGGTACCTTGGGTTACAGATGCTTCAGGTTATAGACTCCGCTAACCCAGAAATAGTACCTCTGGTTAAGAACTTTGCTTCAGGATGAGAACAGAAATCGCGCAGCAGCAGCGCGGTGGCAACGGGCGGCCCAATTAGCTAAAGTGGTACCTCAGATTAAGAACAGTTTCAGGTTAAGAACGGACCTCCAGAATGAATTAAGTTCTTAACCCGAGATACCACTACATGTGATTATGCCTAATGTGCATACAGTGGTGCCCCGCAAGACGAATGCCTCGCAAGACGAAAAACTCACTAGACAAAAGGGTTTTTCGGTTTTGCGTTGCTTTGCTAAATGAATTTCCCTATGGGCTTGCTTCGCAAGACGAAAACATCTTGCGCTTTTTTCTTAAAGTCGCTTGAAGAGGTGCAGTTGCGACGGACCATGCTTCGCAAGACGAAAAACATCACAAGACGAAAAGACTCGCGGAACGAATTATTTTCGTCTTGCGAGGCACCACTGTATCTTTGCAGAGTATTGCCCCGTCATATAATATACATAATGGAAAGTCGGGGGGGTGAAGTCTTCCCTCTGGTCCACTCCTCAGGTAATGTCCCCAAGCTGTCTACAATCACAGGGGAACACCAGCAGTCAGTATGGCCAGTGGAAGAGGAAGTGGTATCCTCACCGTACCAAATCTAGATGTGTGCAAGAGCCCACACCAGAGCACAACCACCACCTGCCCAGAGCTGCAAGCAGGAGTGTCAGCTTGGCCCTGACTTGTTGGGAAACTGTGTATGTGCAGCTACTCACACAGAGTCAATTAAGGTTTGGCAGACAGCCAGAAGGCAATCTGAAGGAGTAAGTCTACCTGGTGATAACAGAAACATGAAGACCGCTCCCTGATTGGTCAAGCTCTCGCAAGGGAGTGATCATTAATGGCCTACTAACTGGAAAGTGTGAGTTCAGAGGTTCAGAGTTCTGTGTCAGTGTAGGAGTTGTGAGTCGTGTCAGAGAGAGCTAGCTAAAGATCTGTGTTCTGTTCCTGTAAATAGTTCACTGTATATAATAAACACCTAACTACAAGTTCCTGGTTCCTGCTTCGTCTATCCTGTCTGCAGCCAAGTTGCCAATTGCTTCCGTGGATTCTGCGTGTACTCTGCTAGGTCTGGCTAAGGTCCTGCAACTAGTCAGAAAGTTGCAAAACACCAAATAGGTTTTGCCAATATGACTGTGGGTTCCTGGGGCCATGGGTGCCATGCAGTGTGCATGGCCCTGGCGCTGAAATTTGTCGATGCCCGGTCCCTTTGTGGGAAATTTTGTGGGTGCTCAGGTGCCACAGGGAGCCAGCACCAATGGCCGCAAGCTAAGTGGCCATTCTCGCCTGGTTTCTTTCCTCTTGGACATGTAGTAATACAAAATGCTAAAAACAAAAGAAAGAAAGGTAGCGTGGGAACCAACTTTGCCTTGTAGCACTACAGTGCGGATTAGACGATATCACAGTGGTGTGCTGATGGGGGAGCAATGCTTTTAAAAGGAAAGTTTGCGGTATAATATACGGCAAACAACAGGGCCCCCGTCCGCCGCCAGCAGAACTGTTTGAATACCTCTGCAATTTAACTATACAAAGTTGATAAGGAAACAGCAGCATCACTGAGAGGGTTTTTTCTTTTCTTTTTGCACTTGCATGTTTCATGTTTGTTTGGAATCTTTTTAGAAATCTCCTTGCCTCTCGAAAGAGCAAGGAAACCACACGGCGCTGGCCCCAGGCTGAGACTCTGAACTGCAAAGCATTCGCGGGGGAAGAGCTCAGCCGCTCCAATCTTTGATCTAACTACACACATCTATTGTAGAATGATAAAAAATCATTTCTGTCCTTAGGCAGGAGAACAATGTAGCCTTAGGAAGAGGCTCTGCCTTTTTCTTTCCCTGGGAGATGAAGCCTTGCATCTTTCAAGGTGAAAGAAGATTTCCCGTGCTTATCATGCATTATGAAAGCCACTGATGAAATACCCTTTTAAACTGTATTTGAAATTGGGTGTGGGGTTTGACAATGTGGATTGGATTTTTCTTCCTGATGCTATTTTTGTGCTCTGTAACAGCTGAAGGGTTTAACCAGCGGTTATCAATATCCAATCTATAGGGTCTAAGGGATGTATTATTTTTATGCTTACTCACAAATATTTTCCTACTAAATAAGGCTTCCTAGGACAACTCTTTGGAACATTTAATTTACAGGATTATAGTGGATTTAGTTGTCGTTGGCAAATTCCTTATCCCACACAGTTAAACTATTGAATTCAATTCCCCAACTAGTGATGGGGGAGAAATATGTTTTGATGTGCATTTAAAAGGCAAGTCTACCAAATTTCTGACATGATGTAAGAACCTAAACGCAGCCATCCTTCGAAAGTAACACAAATCCCAATTTTGTGATGCGTTCTCTGATGAAACCAAGTTTGACAAATTCTATACATCCCATAAAAGCGTGCATAAGAATTATATGCTAGTGAAAATAACATAAACGTGTGCATATTTTAGATGAAACTGTTTGCAGAAATGTGCACATTAATCCAAATTACATACAGAAATGTGTTTATTGGGAGAAATTTGCACCAAAGTGTTGAAGAATTTTATTTATTCATTTAGCAAGTTGCTTTAAAAATATGACCTGAATTTAAGATGGTATTCAACTCCGAGTAGGCTTGCTAAGATGTATAAGATGAATCAGATAAGTGCTGGAGATGCAAAGAGGTCAAGGGAACGTTCTTTCACGTGCGGTGGACTTGTAAAAGAGTAAAAGAGTATTGGGAAATAATCCATTATTAATTGAAAAAAATGTTTAAAAGTACTTTCCCAAAAAAAACCAGAGTCCTTTTTGTTGGGGATAATTCAGGCTGAAATTCCCAGGTGTCAAAAAAAGAAAAGAAAGGTTATTTATGTATGCTACTACTGCGGCCAATGTTTTATTAGCCCCCAAAGGGAAAATGATTGAGGTCCCAACCCAAGAAGAATGGCAACTTAAGCTGACAGAATATGCACAGAATAAGAGAACAAGAGGAACATACGTGTGTGATTCGAGGACCCGATCTCCGCTTGGGGAATAAAGACACGTGGACACAGAATGTAAGGTTAATGGGTAAGGTAAAGGCCACAACTTTATTGATTACAGCATGTGAGAAGGTATTGGCTTAGGCATTGGACCACGGAACATTAGACTCCACCCTCTCGTAGAGGGGTGAGTCTGAGGAGGGGTTAACCACCAGTAGGGGAAGCCTGTTGATGCTAATCCAACTATAGGCTCTCTTCCTGATGTCACCGAGGGTCGTGCCATGGCCCCCCGCCACATGGGCATCGGACAGGATCCACGACTGCCGGATTCCTTTAGCGGAATACCCAAAATTGTTGGTGAAGGCGATGGCCACACCTTGCCCCCCGAAACACCAACAACACATTCCAATGCCTAACCGCCAAATACCACGAACGTTGTGATGGTTGCTACGAGGTAGGCGAAAAAAACCAAGAGGCCGGGCCAATTTAGCCAATAGGAAAAACAGGGCGACCAACCAGAAGTCTCAGGAACAGCTAATCTAAAGGTAGTGGAGGGTGGGTGACTCGAAGAAAATGTGTGTGCAATTGTGGGGATGGCTGGCGTGGCTGCATTTGAGCAGCAAGCCACGCCCCCGCTGAGCTTCCTTATTGGGTGTCCAACTGGGGAGGGGCGTGGCGCCAGCCCTGGAGTTGAAGCAGGGGGCGGAGCGCCCCCTGCATGACGTGGGAATCGTCTCCCGCTCAGAACCCCTGCCCTCCTGGGAGGAGGAAAGGCTTTAGAGAAGATTGGAAAATGTTTATTGAATACAGTGGTGCCCCGCAAGACGAATGCCTCGCAAGACGGAAAACTCGCTAGACGAAAGAGTTTTCCGTTTTGGAGGTGCTTCGCAAAACAAATTTCCTATGGGCTTGCTTCGCAAGACGATAATGTCTTGCGAGTTCCTGCTGGTTTTTTCCCCTTCCCCCCTTTTTCTAAGCCGCTAAGCCGCTTATCAGCTGATCCGATCAGCAGATAAACCGCTAAAAGCCACTAAAAGCCGCTAATAGCGCTAATCCGCTAATCTGTCAATGGGCTTGCTTCGCAAGACAAAAAAACGCTAGACGAAGAGAATCACAGAACAGATTCTTTTCATCTTGCGATGCACCACTGTATAGTGGGGGAAATTGTGTAAAGCTGAAAACATTGGCAGCATTAAGATAAATTCAACAGTGCAAATAAGTTTCAATGGATGCAATAATGGAATACTGAATGGTATCGTTTTTGTAAAATATGCAGGGATTTATGATATGCAAAATGAACCATGGAACCATGGAAAGAGAAGAAGGGAAGTTATCAATATCTTAAGGATTGTAAAATGAGTATTTGAAATTGTAAAACAGAAAATTTAATAAATATGTATATATGACCTGAATTTAGTACTGGTAAAATGAGGAACTGAGAGAACTGGCACGGTCAGATCCTTCTACCGTACCACAAGAGGTAGTGATGGCCATGGACTTGGATGACTTTCAAAGAAGACTAGAGAAATTATTAGAGGATAAGGCCGTCAGTTGCTACTAGTCATGACGACTCTGTTCTGTCTTAATTGTCAGAGGCAGTATGTCTCTGAATGCCAGTTTCTGGCAACTGCAAGTGGGAAAGAGTGTCGTGGCCCTCAGATCTTTCTTTTGGGCTTCCCCCATAAAACTGTTTATCCTTCCACAAATCTTATGTTTCCCCTGAGCCTGCTAATATCTCCTTCTTCAGCACGGGTGGTTCTGTTTGGCTACAGAAGAAATGGGACTTGCACCCTGAACTTTGAGAGCCAGTGTGGTGTAGTGGTTAAGAGCGGTAGTCACGTAATCTGGGAAACTGGGTTCGCGTCTCCGCTCCTCCACATGCAGCTGCTGGGTGACCTTGGGCCAGTCACACTTCTGTGAAGTCTCTCAGCCCCACTCACCTCACAGAGTGTTTGTTGTGGGGGAGGAAGGGAAAGGAGAATGTTAGCCGCTTTGAGACTCCTGAAGGGGAGTGAAAGGCGGGATATCAAATCCAAACTCTTCTTCTTCTTTGGAAACAGAGGCGATGTTTTTATTTATTAGACAATATTGTTCTTCCAAGAACAATTTCTGCATATTTCTCATATCTGGGCTGTTTACATGACCACGATCTACTTAGCTTCATCTGGTATGTGCCTTCGAACCATTTTCTGGGCCTTCTGTGCAAGAAAGTCCCACTTGTCTGCCTTGAAATTAGAATTAAGTAAGTTGGTTAGCCTAAATTTATCTGCAATTCTATTTACTTCTTATGTACTCAAGTTTTAATAGCTTCACATAAGGGGGAGGGGGAGGACATGGAATCTAGAAAATACTTTCAAAGAAAATTTCTTGGGTCTTTTTATACTCTCTTATTTTTAAAGAAAAGCCCTGCTATTGTCATTCAGAGGCAGTTCAGGAGGTCTGGAGACCTAATAGTTTTAGGGGTGTAAGATGGGAGTCTTATTCAGGAAGCAATAACAGAAGCAATGTAAAACCTGTTTCAGGACTCCAAACAGCCCTTAAAGCAATCATCATTTCAATGACTTATTGATTTCTGGGATAGTTAAAAGTGCAGTGCACATTCTCAGACTTGAGCAGCAAATCAACATAAAAGATGTCCCGTCTTTTGATTATGAACAAACACTAGATAGCCTAACAAGATAACTAATCTGCACTGAAGGCAATGGTCTGAAACAAGTTTGAACATGGCAAAGGAGAGCTTTTTCTGGACATTTTTAGATTATTTCATAGGTTTTCCAAACACCACACAGTTGAAGTCTGTGATGTGCCTTACATACATAAAATGGGTTGTTGTCTGCATGCTTCTTCAAGCAGGATGGGCAGAAAATGCCCAGAGAACCCTCAGGAAAAAAATATCTGTACCTGTTTGTGGACACTGAACTTCCCATTCAACTGCTTGCTTTGTTGTTGTTGTTTAGTCGTTTAGACGTGTCTGACTCTTCGTGACCCTATGGTCCAGAGCACGCCAGGCACTCCTGTCTTCCACTGCCTCTCACAGTTTGGTCAAACTCATGCTGGTAGCTTCGAGAACTCTGTCCAACCATCTCGTCCTCTGTCGTCCCCTTCTCCTTGTGCCCTCCATCTTTCCCAACATCAGGGTATTTTCCAGGGAGTCTTCTCTTCTCATGAGGTGGCCAAAGTATTGGAGCCTCAGCTTCAGGATCTGTCCTTCCAGTGAGCACTCAGGGCTGATTTCCTTAAGAATGGATAGGTTTGATCTTCTTGCAGTCCATGGGACTCTCAAGAGTCTCCTCCAGCACCATAATTCAAAAGCAACTGCTTGCTTAGTGCTGGCTAAACGCTTAGGACAGCTTTCACCAACCAGATGTTTTAGTCTGTAACTTCCATCAGCTCCAGCCAGAGTAGCCATTTTCTGTAATGTACTGAATTTCGGGTATGCTGTCCTCAGGGATATAAAAAGTCACCTGGTGTCATTGTGATATCAGATGGCTGACAGGTGGGTGCCAAACCTGGCCAGATCCACTGGCCAGATCCAGTTGCCCACTCCTGTTTAATCAGACACTGCCAGTTCAAACCCCATGATAATAATAATAATAATTTATTATTTGTACCCTGCCCATCTGGCTGGGTTTCCCCAGCCACTCTGGGCGGCTTCCACAAAGACAAAAAATACACTAAGATGCCACACATTAAAAACTTCCCTGAACATGTCTTCTGAATGTCAGGTAGTTGTTTATCTCTTTGACATCTGATGGGAGGGCGTTCCACAGGGCGGGCACCACTACTGAGAAGGCCCTCTGCCTGGCTCCCTGTAACTTGGCTTCTCGCAGCGAGGGAACTGCCAGAAGGCCCTCGGCGCTGGACCTCAGTGTCTGGGCTGAACGATGGGGGTGGAGATGCTCCTTCAGGTATACTGGGCCGAGGCTGTTTAGCGCTTTAAAGGTCAACACCAACACTTTGAATTGTGCTCAGAAACGTACTGGGAGCCAATGTAGGTCTTTCAAGACCGGTGTTATTTGGTCTTGGCGGCCGCCCCTCATAAGTGCATATTTGAAATTAAGGGATTTTATATGAATTTATATGTGGCCGATTTGCACATTAACAGCCATGAGCTGCCCTTGGTGTTGGTCTTCCTAAACCTTTTGTCATTAAAGTAACATTAAAATAAACAATTTTAATGTTTGGATCCCGTTTTTATCAGTAATAAATAAATAAGAGCCATTTTTTTTAATAACAATGGGATCCAAACATGCATTCAAATTTAACTCCCCCCCCCAAGCAAATGAATAAATCATAGGTCTGCTTACTTAAATTTTAAGAAACCACTGTGCAAAACCTTGAAGTGCTCTTCAATCTACTTGTAGTCAGTCAAACACAGAGGCAAACTTAGACCAGTCTAAGTAATGTTTGCTATCTAGGGAACTGTCTTCAGCTCCCGATAAAGATCCCCTGGGCACTCAGGGATCTTCTGTAGCCTGGGGCCTTTGTGCTGCCTGTCTCCAAAGGCAATCTCTTTCATCTTCATTCATAACAGTATTCAGTAATTGATCACAGGAAAATTCATAGCAAACATGCTGATTGTTTTATATTCAAAGTCTGCCTGTCAGACTTCTCCAAGAGATTTTCCTCTGCCCCCATATTCCCCAAGTCCAGGGGTGAGGAAACTCAGGCCTGCAGGGGTCAAACACATCCCTCCAGCTCTATCTATTTGGACCCTGGGATTTTGTCAGGCCAAACCCCTCATCAGCTTCCTTGACTGTTCCCCCCCCCCGCCTGCCATAATGGGCTCTTGAATGCTGATAATCGTTCTTGTTTGCCTGGGTGGTGGATAGAGATGGTTGCAAAAATGCAGTCTGCGTAAAAACTAGCCTACTGTACAAAGGGAAAAATAATTTCATTGTCCTGCCCGCTTTTTACCTCTGGATCTGCTTACCATGAGCATGTGGTCCCTGAAAGGTTGCCTGGAATGGAATCTGGCCCTTCATTTGGAAAAGGCTCCACACTCCTGCCCCACTTAAAATCCTATTTCTAGTTTTGCTATTCTATGATTCCCTAGTGCACAAAACCCAAGAGCGGGGCTGGGGGGTAAATTCTTTTGAATGCCAGTGGGGTTAAATTTCTTAATTTGGCCAACCATTTCAGTGCCATCTCGTGTAAATAGGTCATTTGTTCTTTCTGACTGTTCTCCTTTTGGATCATTCTTGAACACAAGCAGTGAATCTCGAGGTAATACAGGACATTGATAGATTACTATTGCTTCTCAAAATGAGCATCTAAAACTGCGCTTGTGACTTGGACTCATGCTGTAAGTCAACCAAGATCAGCAGATGTTTCTCGTCTTGATATTTCTAGCGTAATGAATCACTAGCCAATCGTAACAAAAGTTTGAGCTCCCCAAACATCTTCAGTCTGTAATCCTCAGATAATCATGGGGATCAGATTTGAAGGGAGGTCCCCCAATGGGTGAAGGTTCTGACGCAGTTGAGGTTGGAATGAAAACGGCACTTGAAGCATCAAAGAACGTGGAGCTTGTAGAGAAATTGATAAGTGAGGAAAGGGATCGACTGAAAATCCAGCATTTGGATCAGTGCTGAGGATCAGCTAGTATGTGTTAGTTTGGAATAACGTCTATGACATTTCCCTTGTATTGCCATTTCAAACTTCCCAATGCCCCTTTGGAATATGCCATTGAAATTCAGATAGTTGTTGTTGCGAGTGCTTTGTTAGTGTTTGATTTGTGATTTAGTGATTTAGTGACCTTTCTCCCCTCCTGTTCCTAGAATCCCTTTGTAGCTTCATATCCGTCCTTTGTAAACAAGCTGCAATAAGAGCCTGGCTACATGTTACACTCACTATCCAAAAGGAAAGAGAGTCTTATGGCATCTTAAAGGTCAACAAATGTATTATGACATCAGTTTTCCTACACCAGACTTTTCATTGCTTTGGCTGCAGCAGACTAACATGGCTACCCTCCTGGAAATTTGTCACAACTACAAAAGCGCCTTCACTTCTGTCAGTCAACACTGGGGGAAAGTTTGGTGGTATTCATCTTGGTGTCATGCTGGGAAGGAAGGAACAGCTGCTGGCCTATGGGCTTTTATCTGCAGCTAACATGCATTGTTAATTTCCCATGTTTCTCAATAGCTGGGGGAAATTAGCAGAGCGAGATAAGAGATAGGCAGCAGCTTTTGCTTCTCTCTCAGTGTGACATCAAGGCAAACACCTCCAAGCTTTCCTCAAGAGCTGACTGTTCAGGGGGCACCTTCAGAATTCCAAACCGTCAAAGCCTAGAGATGCCAAATGTGATAGATGTCATGTGTAGCTAGGCTCCTCTATGGTTACCAGAGGTTCCACATCATTAGAATTGAGAAGGGGTGAGGGGGAAGGCTGAGATACGCAGGAGGGTGAAAAATGAGGCCGCGGGACCCCAAGCTGCTGAAAACCAGTGCTTAAATAGTGGAACAGCTGGCAAGGTTCCTTCAACTACACCTTTCCATTAGAATTTAAATTGTTTTGCTCCAGTTCACGAAGCCATCCATTTCCGCCTGCAGAATGTTCTGGTCATTTAGGAAAAAAGGAGAAAGAAAGCAGACTCTAGAAAGGGGATTTGATCAGTTTCCAATTCGTTATATGTCAGTCTTGATTGATTGGAAGAGTTGGGAATTTCCATTAAAACCGAGACACAAATTAGAAAGTGGCTCAGTATCACTGCAACTTCTGGATCTTGTGTGGTGTGGCCAAGTGGGCACATAATGTAGTGGGAGGTGGGATTTATCTTCTCTGATCGCTGTCCAAACGTGTAAATACAATGACCAATGACTGGTAGGGTTGTCAGGTAGCCACCTAGACTGCCCTATCTTCCCTTGGATGTTAGCAGCACAGCAAGAAGATTTATATAAGCATCACTGGCAGCCTTCTGGTTCATTCCTTTTCTGGTCCATCTCCATTGCTCTTCTCTTGCACCTAAAGCAGGCTGGGAAGGAAGGTGAGTAGATGGATTGGGGGAAGCATTAGGAGATATGTGTGCAACCGATCTCAATCTTCTCCTCCATTGTTAAGGTCAGAGGTAAACCTTCACTTGGGACGCGGGTGGCGCTGTGGGTTAAACCACAGAGCCTAGGACTTGCTGATAAGATGGTCGGCGGTTTGAATCCCCGCGATGGGGTGAACTCCCATTGCTCGGTCCCAGCTCCTGCCAACGTAGCAGTTCGAAAGCATGTCAAAGTGCAAGTAGATAAATAGGTACCGCTCTGGTGGGAAGGTAAATGGTGTTTCCATGCGCTGCTCTGGTTCACCAGAAGCGGCTTAGTCATGCTGGCCACATGACCCAGAAGCTGTCTGCGGACAAACACTGGCTCCCTTGGCCAATAAAGCGAGATGAGCGCTGCAACCCCAGAGTCGGTGACAACTGGACATAATGGTCAGGGGTCCCTTTACCTTTACCTAAACCTTCACTTCCCAGGTCCTTGGATGAATGTGTTTGGACACAGTCCTTTAATCAATGGGAGGAATCCTATCATCCTGATGTTTGCCTGTCCATCCAGCTGTGGCACATTTCATAAAGGATCAGGAAATTTTCCACTGTCTAGTGGTTATTTCACTTTTACTGGGGAAAAATAGTATTTTTAAATATATATATATATATTTTGCCCTGGATACACACAGACAGATTGCATTCGGCTTGTTTGGCTCTGACCTTTGTACACTGCAGCTGTTCTACCCGGGTTAGTTGAACTGTAAACAAGGGAGAGCATGGATGGTTCTCCAAATTACAGAATAATGAAAAGGTCAGAATCTCTTTTACAGACTGCCTTGCATTTCTCCAGCCAGAAGGCATTAAAAAGCCACAATGCTATGCCTCGTTTGGGTGTCTTAAGGGTTCTAATGAGAGCAGAAAATGGCTCTGCATGAATCTATGCTTCTGACAGAGACTGTAATGAGAAGAGCAAATGGTGATAAATGTAACCATTCATAGACCTTCTATGGCGGTTTTGCCGTGTGGCATTTTTTTTGCTTGTCATGCAAGGAGGAAAGGGTTGCCTGGAAATACATCATTCTTTTTAGCTATCACTGGTTAACTAGTTCATACCAAATGATGTTTTCAGTTCACCGCAACATGCTTTTTAAGACGGACTCTGAGAGGAATTGTTAGAGAGGCCAGGAATTAGTTTTATGAGTCAATGTTGCAGGAATCTTCTGTGCTTAAGATCACTAATGGGATTTCATCCACACATAACTGTATACAGTGGTACCTCTGGTTAAGTACTTAATTCGTTCTGGAGGTCCGTTCTTAACCTGAAACTGTTCTTAACCTGAATCACCACTTTAGCTAATGGGGCCTCCTGCTGCCGCCGCGCCGCCAAAACATGATTTCTGTTCTCATCCTGAAGCAAAGTTCTTAACCTGAAGGACTATTTCTGGGTTAGCAGAGTCTGTAACCTGAAACATATGTAACCTGAAGTGCATGTAACCGGAGGTACCACTGTATATTGAGAAGGAAGGGAAAATCATGTCACTTTTGCCACCTCTTTTCGTTCTCAGGATGGTTGAGAAATGGATTCTTGGGTTAAAGGATCTAGATTATAAGTCCCTTGTATGCTCAAATATGAATTGCATCTGCATGAGACAAGAGGTTCTGTACATTCTCATATTATTTAAGATTATGCTCTTGGGTGCAGCTCCTAGATATCTGCATAGGAGAACATCCTGGTGGGTTGTAACTGGTGGGGACTGGTAAGTATGGTCTGTTTCCCATTACAGTAGCCTTAATAGCATCCCAGATTTGCCAACAGAGGGAGCCACCTATGTTTAGAGCTTCCAGAAGCACCACTGAAGATAGGTTCAGTTATCAGCCATGAGGATCTGTTTTTTTCTCTTGGAAACAAGGAAGTTTGAGACTGGTAAATTCTAATCAGCCGATCATGTTTATTAAGTTCAAAACAGCTCACGGAACATTGTGGTCTAAGATAAAAAAATAATTATTGTAGCTTTTTCACATATAGAAAATGTACAATTGCATTGCTCTTCCTCCATGTGTACCAACACAATTGTTTTAAAATGGCGGTGGCAATCCATTCTACTCGAAGCTGTTTTTGTATCAAGACAGAAGGCCCTTATTTTGTTTTCCTCATGGAAAGTTTGTTTTTCAGTGAAATATTCTGAAATGAGGTTTTAATATCAAAGCATTGGGAAAATAGTTGAAGAAGATACTCCAATGATGAGATGAACTGCAGAGTCTACCACTCCTCCCTGCCTGCCTTCCTTCCTTCCTTTCATGTGAAATAAAGCAATTTCAGGTGTGCACCAGGATGTGAACAGTGCCATAGAGTTTCTCTTTGAAAACATTTTTTTTTTAAATAACATTTTTTAAAAAAATTTCAATTTTACAACTTTAAATAACATTTCATAAACTTTAAAATATCCAGTGACTTTCCTTCTTCTCTTTCCATGGTTCATTTTACATATCATAAAGGTAAAGGGACCCCTGACCATTAGGTCCAGTCACGGATGACTGGGGTTGTGGCGCTCATCTGACTTTACTGGCTGAGGGAGCCTGCGTTTGTCCGCAGACAGCTTCTGGGTCATGTGGCCGTATGACAAAGCTGCTTCTGGCTAACCAGAGCAGTGAACAGGAAATGCCATTAACCTTCCCACCGGAGGGGTACCCGTTTATCTACTTGCACTTGATGTGCTTTCGAACTGCTAGGTTGGCAGGAGCAGGGACCGAGCAACGGGAGCTCACCCCATCATGGGGTTTGAACTGCTAACCTTCTGATCGGCAAGCCCTAGGCTCTGTGGTTTAGACCACAGCGCCACCTGTGTCCCACTTACATATCATACATCTCTGAATATTTTACTATAACCATTTAAATCATTTTTCCACTTTTACATCCATCAAAAATTATTTACTCTGTTGAATTTATCTTAATGCTACTGGCATTTTCAGCTGTATACAGTTACTTTCCATATATTCAATAAAAGTTTTCCAGTCTTCTTTAAATGTATGCTTTTCTTGCTCTCTTATTCTATATGTTAAATGTGCAAGTTGTCCATATTCTGTCATCTTAAATTGCCAATCCTCTTTAGTTGGGACCTCGATCACTTTCCATTTTGGGGCTAACAAAACATGGGCCACAGCTGTTGCATACATAAATAACTTTTTCTGAAAACTGGGAATTTCAGTCTGGGTTATCCCCAGCAAAAAGGACTCTGGGTTGGTTTTTTTTTTGGGGGGGAGTAGTTTTGAACATTTTTTTCAGTTCATTATAAATCGTTTCCCAACACTTTTACCTTTTTACATGTCCACCACATGTGGAAGAATGTTCCCTCCACTTCCTTACACTTCCAACATATATCTGATTCTGTCTCATAAATCTTAGCCACCTACTCGGAGTTAAATACCATCTACGAATCATTTTCAAACCACTTGTTACATATTTTACACTGCTAGATGTTCCTTAACCAATAGCCAGTCTTTGAGCCTTCTGTTTCATTCTTGGAGAAAACGAGCTTTTCAGTCCTACATTTGCCTGCTCAACATAAAACCCATGGGGCTTACTCCTAGGTGCATACAGGACAGAAGCCTAAAACTGTCAACACAATGCACTGAAAGTGAAGCAAGACCAGTCAACTCTTTTTGCTCTGGGTGTCTTGAAATTCCTACTCAACCACACCAGGGGAACACCACCAAATTCCTTATTGCCTACAACAGATACTCTCCATCCTAGAACACAAAATCTTCCTCATAAATATCACTTATTTATTCTTTACCAAGGCAGGACGTTTTGCCACAGGGAAGTAATTTCCTCCACCATCCCAACGGCCTCCAAAACATGTGCTTTGTCTCATTTTATATTTCAGTTAATAATATATGACCATATACTGTTATACTGCTGCAGTTAAGGTGGGGCAGAGCTGAAAAGATGAGCCTTTGATTTTTCAATTGAGCACTGCTGAGATGAGGTCGCAGTGACCTCACAATGAGGCTATAGTGACCTCACAATAAGCCTAGCCTCAATGACACACACAGTGAAAGTGTTTATATGAACTATAACTCATACAGAGTTTTACAGATCTCAGTATCTACAGCTAAGATACTGGCAGATCTCAACAATGACAATTAAGAGAAGAACAATTCTGTTTACCTTGGGTAAGTGAGTTATATGATGGCGGCAATAGGATGGTTGCTGTCTAATAGCAATTGGACTCCATTAGATCTTATTGTCTGCATATAATTTGTTTATTAAAAAACATTTCAAGGCTGCCTTTATGAGTAAAACTTACTCAAGACTGCTTAGGTAAAAATAACAGATAAAATACAGCTCCAATGGTAAGAGAATACAATACAAAACCTCGCATAAAACTCGCATTAAGAAAACCAACAGTAAGAGCATATCAATTTCCCCATGGCTACCAATCCAAAAGACCTCAATAGCAGGATAGAGTCAGTGAAAATAAGTAGGTCTTCAGTACTGTTCTGAAGAGTTGTAGTAGCACTACACTTCAGTTACATGATCCAAACAAAGACAATCCTTTGCACTCCTATTGAATTTAATTGGTTTTAGACACTGAGCTGTTCCCTTTCACTGTGGATATGTCTTGGTATTACTGTCCATTACTATGACGCTTGTCAGACTAATTTAAGTCCATGGACAATAGCCATTGATTTCACTGGATCTATTCTCCCCATCCCCCAACTTTTATAGGTTTTATTTATTTTTCCCAAGAAAAATAAGACCAAAAAACTCCAGGCTCCTAGGGGAGTCCCCCTTTTTTTAGTATCAACTACATTTTACACCTGACTATCTGCCACTAGGGACGTGGGTGGCGCTGTGGGTTAAACCACAGAGCCTAGGACTTGCCGACCAGAAGGTCAGTGGTTCGAATCCCCGCAACGGGGTGAGCTCCCGTTGCTCGATCCCTGCTCCTGCCAACCTAGCAGTTTGAAAGCACGTCAAAGTGCAAGTAGATAAATAGGTACCCCTCTGGTGGGAAGGGAAACGGCATTTCCGTGCACTGCTCTGGCTCGCCAGAAGCGACTTAGTCATGCTGGCTACATGACCCGGAAGCTGTACACCGGCTCCCTCGGCCAATAAAGCGAGATGAGCGCCACAACCCCAGAGTCGGTCACGACTGGACCTAATGGTCAGGGGTCTCTTTACTTTTACCTTACAAACAGCCCAGGGATCAATCAGTACCCCCTCCCTGCCTTCCTTGCACCAATCTGAACAAATGCCTTTTGGGGTGGGTCAGGAGTGAGAAGGCAAAAGATGCTTTGACAGATGGTACCAGCACAGGAATGTGTGCGTAGAATTCATCCATCCACGAAAGTGGGGTGGAAGGTCGACATGTGTCTAAAAAACGGGAGATTGGAACACTGTGCATCTGAGAAATCCATCATTTGAACCTAAAGGCAAGTCACTGGATCTATTCTGAGCAGCGTTTGGTTGGCTATCACCCTAATTCTGCTGAAATTTGTAATAGGAATAAATTCCTGCGTTGCAACTTGTGGATATCCTCATTTGTAGATCTTGCAAGTATTAATCAGACTAGCTAGAATAGGGATGGGGAACCCAACAACCCCCCCCCCCGGTTTGTTGGAGGCCATGTTTCACTGGCCCAGCCAACATGCTCAGGAGTGAGGAATTATGGGAGTTGTAGTCCAAAGATCACCTGTTCCCCCACCTTAATCTAGAAGACCCTGATAAAAGTATGTGCACATGCCTCTTTAATATTAGTCTTTGCATTTTTGTTTTTGCTCGTAGGCCATGTAGAAGGTTGCTGGAGCTCCAGCCAGTGAGGTGAGCCCTTCCTCTCTAATCTTAGATGTCTTGGGATTGGTTGTACTCAGTTTATAGCTGCAGGGGGAGAACTTGGCACATGCCCAGGAACAAGACAGACCTCTGGTACTGAAAAGGTGTTGTAGCACTGGGTTTGGGGATAAATTAAGCCATGAATGGTGTTTTTATAAACAAAAAAACAAACAAAAAACCCCCAAAGAAAATTCTGAACTCAACTTGTAATTTTGAAAGAGAGCAAATTCTGCATTACCCGATGATATCACAGGAAACATATTTACTAGGCAGGTCTTTCCAGACCTGCGAGGACACCAGATGAAAAACTTGATTGGTTTGAGCAAGGGCATAGGCACATATTTAGGATTACAATTTTTCATTTTTATTTCGATGTATCTGGCTTCCTTTCATCAAGCAACTATAGCAAGCAGTGCCACTAATGGGATTCCAGGAAACTGAATGCAAGTTAATGTAAAATTACTCAGTTTGCTTGTTTACAACTGGATTTATTGTCCTGCCCACGGCTAATTTTTGTTACATTAAACAAGAAACATACCATGGCATTGATGGAAATTCTAACGATAGTCACTACCTCGGCTGGGAAGCCTCAAGTTGTTAGTAAGCCCATCAGGATTTATAAACTGAAATACAAGGTTTTCTTTTAAAAACGCACACACACACAATAGGCTATATGCCTCGCTTTTACAAGTAGTGACTTTAATTAATGCATTTAAATAATGCATTTGGAATAATGTATTGGAACTATCTGTATACTGAACAGCTGCCATGATGCATGCCCTGAAGAAGTGGGAAATTAAGTATTGCCTGTAGATCACATGGATGAGGAGTGCCTATGCAGGCACATGTGTATGTAGGTGAAGTGTGTCACACACACACACACACACACACACACACACACACACACACACGTTGGCTCGATGTATTGAAAAATGACTAAGAACATGCTGTTTTTTCATGACACCCGAATAGCCACCTCATTCTGCCCGAACGTAGGGCCAGGACGTCACCTTACAGGCCCACTGCTGCAAATATATGTGCACACACACACACACACACACAAGCATGACACTGGTGGCACTGTGGTCTAAATCACTGTGCCTCCTGGGCTTGCCGATTGGAAGGTCAGCAGTTCGAATCTGCATGACGGAGTGAGCTCCCGTTGCTCTGTCCCAGATCCTGACAACCTAGCAGTTCCAAAGCACGCCAGCGCAAGTAGATAAATAGGTACCACTGCGGTGGGAAGGTAAACGGCGTTTTCGTGAGCTCTGGTATCCGTCACAGTGTCCTGTTGTGCCAGAAGCTGTTTAGTCATACTGGCCACATGACCTGGAAAGCTGTCTGCGAATAAACACTGGCTCCCTCAGCCTGAAGTGAGATGAGTGCTGCAACCCCATAGTCACCTTTGACTGGACTTAACCGTCCAGGGTTCTTTAACCCATTTTACACACACACACACACACACACACACACACACACACACACACACACACATTTCGTAATTCACACCTTCCCTTTGTCCTGGTCCTCCCCCCCCCTCAAGTGGGTTTTTCCTGTCTTTTATTCCAGTGATGAGCTCTTTAGGACCTGGGATCATGCCTCTTTTAAATTAAATGTCTCTGGCCTCCCCTGAGCTGTTCGGAAAAGGCTTTCAAGAAGACTGCACCCACGGTAACTGGCATGCAAAGTGGATCTGTCTCTTGGTGCCTTTTTAAGAAACAAAAAAACAAGACGCCATTAGACATCAAACTTCCCACTTAGCAGAGAAGTCTCCTGACAACTCTGTTTCAGATACCTGATGAATTAAAAGCCATGTCTTTAAAAGCTGCACAAATTCTTGGTATCCTTGAGCGGTTCAGCAAGGTTGGTGCACCAGAGACTGAAATAGATGATTACAGCCTTGAGGCCTTGCCACAAATTGAATAGAAAGTATTGCATTTTATTGTAATCTCTCTCTAGTCTTTCTTGGATTCGAAGCCCGTTGACCTTTCTTCTGCACATCTTTTTTTATTTTATTTTTAAGAATACTGAAATAATATAATTCACAGTTGCTGAGCTGATAGAGCCTGGGCTGGCTTTGATGGGCATCAGGGTGAAGCTGCCTCCCTCGGGAGGGGGGCACTGTGAATTAGGCATATATGAAGGTAGGAGAGAGAGGTTTGGAAGAGTCTTACTCTTTTGTTGCAGAGTTAGCACAATGACAATCCCTCTGCGCACATTTGCTTTGCAAATCAGTGAAGATTTTACTCACAGTTTCAGAAGTTACTGCAAATAAGTCTTCATCCGTAGGCAGAAAAATAAAGTGGGAAAGTGTACCAAAAGAAAGAACTTGGTTTCCTTACAAAAGAATCATGCAATCTTAAGATGCAAGTAGCAAAAATATCTTTTAAGAGAGATTTTCCATTCATGAAATTTTTCTTGCAGCTGGCAGCTCCAGTTACTTTGAGGAAGGGCTGAGAGAGGGAGGGAAGGAGGAAGTAAAGGCTAGTCTAATCCACCATGGCAACTTGAGCTCAGGGCTCATGTTAACCCTTCCATGGACACAAGTGCGAGTCAGTAACTGTATACTGCAACAAGAATTCGTATCTGAATGCTACAGCAAACATGTTGGATCTAGCAGGGTGTGGGGGGCTTTTGGGATCTGCTTCAGGTGGAAAAATGGTTGGGGCAGGCACTGGAAGGAGAATGAGAAATGCTGGATTTTTATTTTAATGGCTAGCCTTATGGTGGCCAGATAATAGTTGTATGGGGTAAACAGTTCTAGGTGAGACCAGCAGGAAAAGGAAGCTAAGAGGTATCTGACTAGTTTCC